>NC_074690.1:7409699-8009699 GCF_029448725.1 Salvelinus fontinalis
TCAAACCCTAACCCTAACCCTAACCCTAACCCTAACCCTAACCCTAACCCTAACCCTAACCCTAACCCTAACCCTAACCCTAACCCTAACCCTAACCCTAACCCTAACCCTAACCCTAACCCTAACCCTAACCCTAACCCTAACCCTAACCCTAACCCTAACCCTAACCCTAACCCTAACCCTAACCCTAACCCTAACCCTAACCCTAACCCTAACCCTAACCCTAACCCTAACCCTAACCCTAACCCTAACCCTAACCCTAACCCTAACCCTAACCCTAACCCTAACCCTAACCCTAACCCTAACCCTAACCCTAACCCTAACCCTAACCCTAACCCTAACCCTAACCCTAACCCTAACCCTAACCCTAACCCTAACCCTAACCCTAACCCTAACCCTAACCCTAACCCTAACCCTAACCCTAACCCTAACCCTAACCCTAACCCTAACCCTAACCCTAACCCTAACCCTAACCCTAACCCTAACCCTAACCCTAACCCTAACCCTAACCCTAACCCTAACCCTAACCCTAACCCTAACCCTAACCCTAACCCTAACCCTAACCCTAACCCTAACCCTAACCCTAACCCTAACCCTAACCCTAACCCTAACCCTAACCCTAACCCTAACCCTAACCCTAACCCTAACCCTAACCCTAACCCTAACCCTAACCCTAACCCTAACCCTAACCCTAACCCTAACCCTAACCCTAACCCTAACCCTAACCCTAACCCTAACCCTAACCCTAACCCTAACCCTAACCCTAACCCTAACCCTAACCCTAACCCTAACCCTAACCCTAACCCTAACCCTAACCCTAACCCTAACCCTAACCCTAACCCTAACCCTAACCCTAACCCTAACCCTAACCCTAACCCTAACCCTAACCCTAACCCTAACCCTAACCCTAACCCTAACCCTAACCCTAACCCTAACCCTAACCCTAACCCTAACCCTAACCCTAACCCTAACCCTAACCCTAACCCTAACCCTAACCCTAACCCTAACCCTAACCCTAACCCTAACCCTAACCCTAACCCTAACCCTAACCCTAACCCTAACCCTAACCCTAACCCTAACCCTAACCCTAACCCTAACCCTAACCCTAACCCTAACCCTAACCCTAACCCTAACCCTAACCCTAACCCTAACCCTAACCCTAACCCTAACCCTAACCCTAACCCTAACCCTAACCCTAACCCTAACCCTAACCCTAACCCTAACCCTAACCCTAACCCTAACCCTAACCCTAACCCTAACCCTAACCCTAACCCTAACCCTAACCCTAACCCTAACCCTAACCCTAACCCTAACCCTAACCCTAACCCTAACCCTAACCCTAACCCTAACCCTAACCCTAACCCTAACCCTAACCCTAACCCTAACCCTAACCCTAACCCTAACCCTAACCCTAACCCTAACCCTAACCCTAACCCTAACCCTAACCCTAACCCTAACCCTAACCCTAACCCTAACCCTAACCCTAACCCTAACCCTAACCCTAACCCTAACCCTAACCCTAACCCTAACCCTAACCCTAACCCTAACCCTAACCCTAACCCTAACCCTAACCCTAACCCTAACCCTAACCCTAACCCTAACCCTAACCCTAACCCTAACCCTAACCCTAACCCTAACCCTAACCCTAACCCTAACCCTAACCCTAACCCTAACCCTAACCCTAACCCTAACCCTAACCCTAACCCTAACCCTAACCCTAACCCTAACCCTAACCCTAACCCTAACCCTAACCCTAACCCTAACCCTAACCCTAACCCTAACCCTAACCCTAACCCTAACCCTAACCCTAACCCTAACCCTAACCCTAACCCTAACCCTAACCCTAACCCTAACCCTAACCCTAACCCTAACCCTAACCCTAACCCTAACCCTAACCCTAACCCTAACCCTAACCCTAACCCTAACCCTAACCCTAACCCTAACCCTAACCCTAACCCTAACCCTAACCCTAACCCTAACCCTAACCCTAACCCTAACCCTAACCCTAACCCTAACCCTAACCCTAACCCTAACCCTAACCCTAACCCTAACCCTAACCCTAACCCTAACCCTAACCCTAACCCTAACCCTAACCCTAACCCTAACCCTAACCCTAACCCTAACCCTAACCCTAACCCTAACCCTAACCCTAACCCTAACCCTAACCCTAACCCTAACCCTAACCCTAACCCTAACCCTAACCCTAACCCTAACCCTAACCCTAACCCTAACCCTAACCCTAACCCTAACCCTAACCCTAACCCTAACCCTAACCCTAACCCTAACCCTAACCCTAACCCTAACCCTAACCCTAACCCTAACCCTAACCCTAACCCTAACCCTAACCCTAACCCTAACCCTAACCCTAACCCTAACCCTAACCCTAACCCTAACCCTAACCCTAACCCTAACCCTAACCCTAACCCTAACCCTAACCCTAACCCTAACCCTAACCCTAACCCTAACCCTAACCCTAACCCTAACCCTAACCCTAACCCTAACCCTAACCCTAACCCTAACCCTAACCCTAACCCTAACCCTAACCCTAACCCTAACCCTAACCCTAACCCTAACCCTAACCCTAACCCTAACCCTAACCCTAACCCTAACCCTAACCCTAACCCTAACCCTAACCCTAACCCTAACCCTAACCCTAACCCTAACCCTAACCCTAACCCTAACCCTAACCCTAACCCTAACCCTAACCCTAACCCTAACCCTAACCCTAACCCTAACCCTAACCCTAACCCTAACCCTAACCCTAACCCTAACCCTAACCCTAACCCTAACCCTAACCCTAACCCTAACCCTAACCCTAACCCTAACCCTAACCCTAACCCTAACCCTAACCCTAACCCTAACCCTAACCCTAACCCTAACCCTAACCCTAACCCTAACCCTAACCCTAACCCTAACCCTAACCCTAACCCTAACCCTAACCCTAACCCTAACCCTAACCCTAACCCTAACCCTAACCCTAACCCTAACCCTAACCCTAACCCTAACCCTAACCCTAACCCTAACCCTAACCCTAACCCTAACCCTAACCCTAACCCTAACCCTAACCCTAACCCTAACCCTAACCCTAACCCTAACCCTAACCCTAACCCTAACCCTAACCCTAACCCTAACCCTAACCCTAACCCTAACCCTAACCCTAACCCTAACCCTAACCCTAACCCTAACCCTAACCCTAACCCTAACCCTAACCCTAACCCTAACCCTAACCCTAACCCTAACCCTAACCCTAACCCTAACCCTAACCCTAACCCTAACCCTAACCCTAACCCTAACCCTAACCCTAACCCTAACCCTAACCCTAACCCTAACCCTAACCCTAACCCTAACCCTAACCCTAACCCTAACCCTAACCCTAACCCTAACCCTAACCCTAACCCTAACCCTAACCCTAACCCTAACCCTAACCCTAACCCTAACCCTAACCCTAACCCTAACCCTAACCCTAACCCTAACCCTAACCCTAACCCTAACCCTAACCCTAACCCTAACCCTAACCCTAACCCTAACCCTAACCCTAACCCTAACCCTAACCCTAACCCTAACCCTAACCCTAACCCTAACCCTAACCCTAACCCTAACCCTAACCCTAACCCTAACCCTAACCCTAACCCTAACCCTAACCCTAACCCTAACCCTAACCCTAACCCTAACCCTAACCCTAACCCTAACCCTAACCCTAACCCTAACCCTAACCCTAACCCTAACCCTAACCCTAACCCTAACCCTAACCCTAACCCTAACCCTAACCCTAACCCTAACCCTAACCCTAACCCTAACCCTAACCCTAACCCTAACCCTAACCCTAACCCTAACCCTAACCCTAACCCTAACCCTAACCCTAACCCTAACCCTAACCCTAACCCTAACCCTAACCCTAACCCTAACCCTAACCCTAACCCTAACCCTAACCCTAACCCTAACCCTAACCCTAACCCTAACCCTAACCCTAACCCTAACCCTAACCCTAACCCTAACCCTAACCCTAACCCTAACCCTAACCCTAACCCTAACCCTAACCCTAACCCTAACCCTAACCCTAACCCTAACCCTAACCCTAACCCTAACCCTAACCCTAACCCTAACCCTAACCCTAACCCTAACCCTAACCCTAACCCTAACCCTAACCCTAACCCTAACCCTAACCCTAACCCTAACCCTAACCCTAACCCTAACCCTAACCCTAACCCTAACCCTAACCCTAACCCTAACCCTAACCCTAACCCTAACCCTAACCCTAACCCTAACCCTAACCCTAACCCTAACCCTAACCCTAACCCTAACCCTAACCCTAACCCTAACCCTAACCCTAACCCTAACCCTAACCCTAACCCTAACCCTAACCCTAACCCTAACCCTAACCCTAACCCTAACCCTAACCCTAACCCTAACCCTAACCCTAACCCTAACCCTAACCCTAACCCTAACCCTAACCCTAACCCTAACCCTAACCCTAACCCTAACCCTAACCCTAACCCTAACCCTAACCCTAACCCTAACCCTAACCCTAACCCTAACCCTAACCCTAACCCTAACCCTAACCCTAACCCTAACCCTAACCCTAACCCTAACCCTAACCCTAACCCTAACCCTAACCCTAACCCTAACCCTAACCCTAACCCTAACCCTAACCCTAACCCTAACCCTAACCCTAACCCTAACCCTAACCCTAACCCTAACCCTAACCCTAACCCTAACCCTAACCCTAACCCTAACCCTAACCCTAACCCTAACCCTAACCCTAACCCTAACCCTAACCCTAACCCTAACCCTAACCCTAACCCTAACCCTAACCCTAACCCTAACCCTAACCCTAACCCTAACCCTAACCCTAACCCTAACCCTAACCCTAACCCTAACCCTAACCCTAACCCTAACCCTAACCCTAACCCTAACCCTAACCCTAACCCTAACCCTAACCCTAACCCTAACCCTAACCCTAACCCTAACCCTAACCCTAACCCTAACCCTAACCCTAACCCTAACCCTAACCCTAACCCTAACCCTAACCCTAACCCTAACCCTAACCCTAACCCTAACCCTAACCCTAACCCTAACCCTAACCCTAACCCTAACCCTAACCCTAACCCTAACCCTAACCCTAACCCTAACCCTAACCCTAACCCTAACCCTAACCCTAACCCTAACCCTAACCCTAACCCTAACCCTAACCCTAACCCTAACCCTAACCCTAACCCTAACCCTAACCCTAACCCTAACCCTAACCCTAACCCTAACCCTAACCCTAACCCTAACCCTAACCCTAACCCTAACCCTAACCCTAACCCTAACCCTAACCCTAACCCTAACCCTAACCCTAACCCTAACCCTAACCCTAACCCTAACCCTAACCCTAACCCTAACCCTAACCCTAACCCTAACCCTAACCCTAACCCTAACCCTAACCCTAACCCTAACCCTAACCCTAACCCTAACCCTAACCCTAACCCTAACCCTAACCCTAACCCTAACCCTAACCCTAACCCTAACCCTAACCCTAACCCTAACCCTAACCCTAACCCTAACCCTAACCCTAACCCTAACCCTAACCCTAACCCTAACCCTAACCCTAACCCTAACCCTAACCCTAACCCTAACCCTAACCCTAACCCTAACCCTAACCCTAACCCTAACCCTAACCCTAACCCTAACCCTAACCCTAACCCTAACCCTAACCCTAACCCTAACCCTAACCCTAACCCTAACCCTAACCCTAACCCTAACCCTAACCCTAACCCTAACCCTAACCCTAACCCTAACCCTAACCCTAACCCTAACCCTAACCCTAACCCTAACCCTAACCCTAACCCTAACCCTAACCCTAACCCTAACCCTAACCCTAACCCTAACCCTAACCCTAACCCTAACCCTAACCCTAACCCTAACCCTAACCCTAACCCTAACCCTAACCCTAACCCTAACCCTAACCCTAACCCTAACCCTAACCCTAACCCTAACCCTAACCCTAACCCTAACCCTAACCCTAACCCTAACCCTAACCCTAACCCTAACCCTAACCCTAACCCTAACCCTAACCCTAACCCTAACCCTAACCCTAACCCTAACCCTAACCCTAACCCTAACCCTAACCCTAACCCTAACCCTAACCCTAACCCTAACCCTAACCCTAACCCTAACCCTAACCCTAACCCTAACCCTAACCCTAACCCTAACCCTAACCCTAACCCTAACCCTAACCCTAACCCTAACCCTAACCCTAACCCTAACCCTAACCCTAACCCTAACCCTAACCCTAACCCTAACCCTAACCCTAACCCTAACCCTAACCCTAACCCTAACCCTAACCCTAACCCTAACCCTAACCCTAACCCTAACCCTAACCCTAACCCTAACCCTAACCCTAACCCTAACCCTAACCCTAACCCTAACCCTAACCCTAACCCTAACCCTAACCCTAACCCTAACCCTAACCCTAACCCTAACCCTAACCCTAACCCTAACCCTAACCCTAACCCTAACCCTAACCCTAACCCTAACCCTAACCCTAACCCTAACCCTAACCCTAACCCTAACCCTAACCCTAACCCTAACCCTAACCCTAACCCTAACCCTAACCCTAACCCTAACCCTAACCCTAACCCTAACCCTAACCCTAACCCTAACCCTAACCCTAACCCTAACCCTAACCCTAACCCTAACCCTAACCCTAACCCTAACCCTAACCCTAACCCTAACCCTAACCCTAACCCTAACCCTAACCCTAACCCTAACCCTAACCCTAACCCTAACCCTAACCCTAACCCTAACCCTAACCCTAACCCTAACCCTAACCCTAACCCTAACCCTAACCCTAACCCTAACCCTAACCCTAACCCTAACCCTAACCCTAACCCTAACCCTAACCCTAACCCTAACCCTAACCCTAACCCTAACCCTAACCCTAACCCTAACCCTAACCCTAACCCTAACCCTAACCCTAACCCTAACCCTAACCCTAACCCTAACCCTAACCCTAACCCTAACCCTAACCCTAACCCTAACCCTAACCCTAACCCTAACCCTAACCCTAACCCTAACCCTAACCCTAACCCTAACCCTAACCCTAACCCTAACCCTAACCCTAACCCTAACCCTAACCCTAACCCTAACCCTAACCCTAACCCTAACCCTAACCCTAACCCTAACCCTAACCCTAACCCTAACCCTAACCCTAACCCTAACCCTAACCCTAACCCTAACCCTAACCCTAACCCTAACCCTAACCCTAACCCTAACCCTAACCCTAACCCTAACCCTAACCCTAACCCTAACCCTAACCCTAACCCTAACCCTAACCCTAACCCTAACCCTAACCCTAACCCTAACCCTAACCCTAACCCTAACCCTAACCCTAACCCTAACCCTAACCCTAACCCTAACCCTAACCCTAACCCTAACCCTAACCCTAACCCTAACCCTAACCCTAACCCTAACCCTAACCCTAACCCTAACCCTAACCCTAACCCTAACCCTAACCCTAACCCTAACCCTAACCCTAACCCTAACCCTAACCCTAACCCTAACCCTAACCCTAACCCTAACCCTAACCCTAACCCTAACCCTAACCCTAACCCTAACCCTAACCCTAACCCTAACCCTAACCCTAACCCTAACCCTAACCCTAACCCTAACCCTAACCCTAACCCTAACCCTAACCCTAACCCTAACCCTAACCCTAACCCTAACCCTAACCCTAACCCTAACCCTAACCCTAACCCTAACCCTAACCCTAACCCTAACCCTAACCCTAACCCTAACCCTAACCCTAACCCTAACCCTAACCCTAACCCTAACCCTAACCCTAACCCTAACCCTAACCCTAACCCTAACCCTAACCCTAACCCTAACCCTAACCCTAACCCTAACCCTAACCCTAACCCTAACCCTAACCCTAACCCTAACCCTAACCCTAACCCTAACCCTAACCCTAACCCTAACCCTAACCCTAACCCTAACCCTAACCCTAACCCTAACCCTAACCCTAACCCTAACCCTAACCCTAACCCTAACCCTAACCCTAACCCTAACCCTAACCCTAACCCTAACCCTAACCCTAACCCTAACCCTAACCCTAACCCTAACCCTAACCCTAACCCTAACCCTAACCCTAACCCTAACCCTAACCCTAACCCTAACCCTAACCCTAACCCTAACCCTAACCCTAACCCTAACCCTAACCCTAACCCTAACCCTAACCCTAACCCTAACCCTAACCCTAACCCTAACCCTAACCCTAACCCTAACCCTAACCCTAACCCTAACCCTAACCCTAACCCTAACCCTAACCCTAACCCTAACCCTAACCCTAACCCTAACCCTAACCCTAACCCTAACCCTAACCCTAACCCTAACCCTAACCCTAACCCTAACCCTAACCCTAACCCTAACCCTAACCCTAACCCTAACCCTAACCCTAACCCTAACCCTAACCCTAACCCTAACCCTAACCCTAACCCTAACCCTAACCCTAACCCTAACCCTAACCCTAACCCTAACCCTAACCCTAACCCTAACCCTAACCCTAACCCTAACCCTAACCCTAACCCTAACCCTAACCCTAACCCTAACCCTAACCCTAACCCTAACCCTAACCCTAACCCTAACCCTAACCCTAACCCTAACCCTAACCCTAACCCTAACCCTAACCCTAACCCTAACCCTAACCCTAACCCTAACCCTAACCCTAACCCTAACCCTAACCCTAACCCTAACCCTAACCCTAACCCTAACCCTAACCCTAACCCTAACCCTAACCCTAACCCTAACCCTAACCCTAACCCTAACCCTAACCCTAACCCTAACCCTAACCCTAACCCTAACCCTAACCCTAACCCTAACCCTAACCCTAACCCTAACCCTAACCCTAACCCTAACCCTAACCCTAACCCTAACCCTAACCCTAACCCTAACCCTAACCCTAACCCTAACCCTAACCCTAACCCTAACCCTAACCCTAACCCTAACCCTAACCCTAACCCTAACCCTAACCCTAACCCTAACCCTAACCCTAACCCTAACCCTAACCCTAACCCTAACCCTAACCCTAACCCTAACCCTAACCCTAACCCTAACCCTAACCCTAACCCTAACCCTAACCCTAACCCTAACCCTAACCCTAACCCTAACCCTAACCCTAACCCTAACCCTAACCCTAACCCTAACCCTAACCCTAACCCTAACCCTAACCCTAACCCTAACCCTAACCCTAACCCTAACCCTAACCCTAACCCTAACCCTAACCCTAACCCTAACCCTAACCCTAACCCTAACCCTAACCCTAACCCTAACCCTAACCCTAACCCTAACCCTAACCCTAACCCTAACCCTAACCCTAACCCTAACCCTAACCCTAACCCTAACCCTAACCCTAACCCTAACCCTAACCCTAACCCTAACCCTAACCCTAACCCTAACCCTAACCCTAACCCTAACCCTAACCCTAACCCTAACCCTAACCCTAACCCTAACCCTAACCCTAACCCTAACCCTAACCCTAACCCTAACCCTAACCCTAACCCTAACCCTAACCCTAACCCTAACCCTAACCCTAACCCTAACCCTAACCCTAACCCTAACCCTAACCCTAACCCTAACCCTAACCCTAACCCTAACCCTAACCCTAACCCTAACCCTAACCCTAACCCTAACCCTAACCCTAACCCTAACCCTAACCCTAACCCTAACCCTAACCCTAACCCTAACCCTAACCCTAACCCTAACCCTAACCCTAACCCTAACCCTAACCCTAACCCTAACCCTAACCCTAACCCTAACCCTAACCCTAACCCATTCTATTAGGAAAATTTGGGATTGGGAACTGACAATTAAAAAACCAATTGTGATAATTGGAGACTCTAATATCTCACGGATACCTAGATTTACTGACCCTAGAGTGCAGGCAGATAGCTTCCCTGGTGCTACATTCCACCATCTAAAAGGGGTAGTAGAAAAGTTAGAACAACACCCAATAGTGGAGAAGGTGGTACTATCGGGGGGTTTAAACAATTGTCTGGCGAAACAGCTAGCGTTGACCTCCTGGAAGCAACTTCAACAACTGCTAAAAATGGCGGAAAGTAAATTTCCGAATGCCATACTCTACGTGCCCATCATTAACTATTCAGACAGATTAGACAAACAACAACAGTCACTCTTGGACCAACTTAACCAAAAAATCCTAGAGCAATGTAACTATCTACCTGAGATAAGTAAACTTAGGTTTCACACACTGCCACGTGATCCAGTACATTGGACATCTGAAACAGCAAATATGATCTTTAACTCTTGGTTGGATAATTTAAACATGTAGGGGGAGAACAGGGTTTTGATACATGGGCTGGAAACAAATGGGAGCTGGCCCAGGACACAACGACGGGGGAGGGAAAGAATTTGGATTGCGCGTCTCAATACAATAGATCCTAAGGGTCTGAATGAAAAATATTAACTGAAAAATACTAAATTTATTTTGGCTTATTTTCCTGATGGGAAGGGGCCGTTCCAGGACAGTGACATGGAGGATTGGGTGGGGGAGGTAGTAGGGTATGGTGGGAGAGCCCCTATTTCAAATCTCAATTTATTATTATTTATATTTATTTTTATTTTTATTTTTATATTGTTTGTATACGGACTATGAATACGATGGCACTTAATTTTATACTTTTGAAAAAAAGTTTTTTTGGCCGTGTGGCATGATTTTAATGCATGTATTGTTTGGAGATTTTTGTGGAGATTTCTATAGCACTTATTGAGTTTAAAGCACTTCTATTTTCCAGTGTGGTATGATTTTTACATGGTTAAATAGCCATTGCCTGCAAACACTTATGTGTGTTTTTTCTTAGTTATTTATTTATTTGTTTGTTAGTTTATTGGGTGGTTCTCCTTACCGTAAAACTCTAACCTTAACCCTGAGATATTCATGCCTAACCTTAACCCTTGCTCCCCCATACTTGATCTTAGGTTTCTGGACCTATACTCTAAGCCTAAGCCTAACCCTAATCTTAATCCTAACCTTAACCCCGAGATCTTCATGCCTAACCTTAACCTTTTTTTCCCTCCATACTTGATCCTATTCTAATCCTGACCTATACTCTAATTCTAAACCCAACCGTAACTTAACCTGAACTCTCACCTTTGCCCCCAGTTCCCAAGTCGTAACCCTAATTTCCAACCCTAACCTGGACCCTCAGGCCTAATCTTAAATCTTAGACCATAGCCCTGAGTTGAGCCCCTGGCCTCTATTTCTTAATTTGGAATCCCCGGTTCTTAACCTATATCTTATTTAGATTATAATTGTAAATCCTGGATATCTTATTTAGATTATAATTGTAAATCCTGGTTTTGGTCCTTTGTTTAAACACATCTTTTTATTTATACATATTTGAGTATTCTTATTGTCTTGATTTGTTTATTGGCCACAATGATCCAACACCTACCCTAATTGGGACGGTTATTGGGATCTCTAGTCATGAAAGTATTGGATACAATAGTCTAAACCATTTATCCTAAAGGGGTTGCCTGTGCCAGTGCATATCAGATTCGTCTGTTTTTCCTTGAACCTAACCTAGCCCGCGCCTGGCATTTTATACATTATTTGGTTTGTTTAAAAGACTTCTCTGACTGAATTGTTTTTAGTGTTCTTGTTGTCTTGATTTGTTTGTTGGTCACAATGATCCAACACCTACCCTAATTGGGATGGTTGATGGGAGGAGAATGGGGGCGATGGACAGAGGACTAAGCCATACATGTGCCTTGGGAGAATGGATCCGCCCCCTCAAATCCCCCATATTAACACAGGTGTTAGTGATTACTTATTACCTCTGAAGAAAGCCATGCGGCTGAAACGTCAGGTCTTTGTTTGTTTTCTCTGTGTTTTTTTAACAAACTTTTTGAAAGCTCCTTTTTGACAGATGTCCTGCTTCATAAACCATACAAACAACAGCTATGGAACCTACGTATGAAGGCCTCCTGGACTAAATGCACTCCAAAAGCAAGTACCAGTGAGTACAAAGACTGAAACAGAGGATTAAGGTGAAGGACTTTTTTTAATCTCTTAACCTTTTAACCTTTTATCTTTGAGCATTGCTAATTTTATGGACCATTTTCTTTGTTTGGTGAACTACCACCAAAGTAAGTGTGGATAGCACAACATCTAGGGACCTTCATGATGTTAATTGTTTACATGTTTTATGTTTGGTGTTTTTTATGAAAATTTGATTTTTTTATGAAAATGTGATTTTTTTTCTCTTTAGTTTTAGGTGGTTCTTTTTAGAAAAAACAGCCGTGGATATAGGGGAGGCTCAGTTGAGAATACCGTTGGGTACGGCTATTTTAGTGGTATTGTTTATGGTGGGGGAGGATGATATTTCCTAGAGGAAATCGGTTTGGGCCTCTAGCCCGTTCTATAGTATTGGGGGAGAATACACCTACCCTAGGCCCAGACATTCCCAAAGCCTCTTTCGACCCTAAATTAACCAAACAATATTTTAAACTATTACAAGCTATCCACCATGCGGAAATTCTAACTGAATTGCAAAGGACCAGATCCTTTCCGCCTGGCATGATGAAACAGGTGGTTAGGCTTACAGCTTTTATCAAACCTTCCTCACCCAATTTAACCACCCTAGCACTGGTCAAGGAAAATACGGACCACTGGATGGACACCAATATGTGCATTTTAGTGGACCATTATGACTCAGTTTTGACAGCGGGATTACTGGAGGTGGGGAGTTTTGATAATAATTCCTTTGAGCGAGCGGTTGCTTGGGCAAGGGCCAGATACAAGCGTAAATTCACTCAGTCTTCAGTGACAACATTACAGGCGATGCTTCCTAAGACCAGTGGGAGTGCTAGTGAGGTGGTAGACCCAGGCCAGCTGACTAATGAGGCTCTTCCGCCCTTGTCCGCGGTCCTGTGTCCAGCTCCCAGTAATGGGGGGGGAATGGGAAATGGTAGGCCGGCCAGTGGACTAGTTTATGGTGGCACTAAAAACACTTCTAAAAGGAGCCCCCCTAGGAGGCCTCCCAGTCTACCAGCTCTAGAGCTGGGACAGGGGAAAACTAGTCTAGTCATGGCTGATATACATTCCCCGAGACCCCAAGTACTTGCTGGAGACCCACTAACCACAGAGCTAGTGCCAGGTGGGGTGGATATTGGGAAACAAACACAGGTGAATGCTGCTTTGGTTCATAGCCCTAAGAGGCTCTTATATAGTAATGTTATTTTAACATGCAGTAATACTATCTCCTCTCTATCTGACTCTGGCCAGGAGGTCCCCGGAGTTGGAGGGGAGCGGGACCCGTGTGGGGCTGCCCTTGGGACCCGGGAGGGGGATGAACATATGATGATAAGTGACGACAAAACGGAATCTTCCTTGAATAAGTCCTTGTCTGAGCCCCCCGGGGAGTCCCTCGTGGCGGCCGCTCCGGTCCTCCCGCTGCTGTTCTCTTCGGTGCTACCATCTGCTGAACCAGGTCAGAGTAAAACATTGGGATCTGTTACAGCCGAAGTGAATCCAGGAGTTTCTTCTTCCCCAGTGATTAATCTACCTGCCAGGGAGCCTATTTTTATCTCTGTTGAACCAGTTAGACACCCAAATTCTATTAGGAAAATTTGGGATTGGGAACTGACAATTAAAAAACCAATTGTGATAATTGGAGACTCTAATATCTCACGGATACCTAGATTTACTGACCCTAGAGTGCAGGCAGATAGCTTCCCTGGTGCTACATTCCACCATCTAAAAGGGGTAGTAGAAAAGTTAGAACAACACCCAATAGTGGAGAAGGTGGTACTATCGGGGGGTTTAAACAATTGTCTGGCGAAACAGCTAGCGTTGACCTCCTGGAAGCAACTTCAACAACTGCTAAAAATGGCGGAAAGTAAATTTCCGAATGCCATACTCTACGTGCCCATCATTAACTATTCAGACAGATTAGACAAACAACAACAGTCACTCTTGGACCAACTTAACCAAAAAATCCTAGAGCAATGTAACTATCTACCTGAGATAAGTAAACTTAGGTTTCACACACTGCCACGTGATCCAGTACATTGGACATCTGAAACAGCAAATATGATCTTTAACTCTTGGTTGGATAATTTAAACATGTAGGGGGAGAACAGGGTTTTGATACATGGGCTGGAAACAAATGGGAGCTGGCCCAGGACACAACGACGGGGGAGGGAAAGAATTTGGATTGCGCGTCTCAATACAATAGATCCTAAGGGTCTGAATGAAAAATATTAACTGAAAAATACTAAATTTATTTTGGCTTATTTTCCTGATGGGAAGGGGCCGTTCCAGGACAGTGACATGGAGGATTGGGTGGGGGAGGTAGTAGGGTATGGTGGGAGAGCCCCTATTTCAAATCTCAATTTATTATTATTTATATTTATTTTTATTTTTATTTTTATATTGTTTGTATACGGACTATGAATACGATGGCACTTAATTTTATACTTTTGAAAAAAAGTTTTTTTGGCCGTGTGGCATGATTTTAATGCATGTATTGTTTGGAGATTTTTGTGGAGATTTCTATAGCACTTATTGAGTTTAAAGCACTTCTATTTTCCAGTGTGGTATGATTTTTACATGGTTAAATAGCCATTGCCTGCAAACACTTATGTGTGTTTTTTCTTAGTTATTTATTTATTTGTTTGTTAGTTTATTGGGTGGTTCTCCTTACCGTAAAACTCTAACCTTAACCCTGAGATATTCATGCCTAACCTTAACCCTTGCTCCCCCATACTTGATCTTAGGTTTCTGGACCTATACTCTAAGCCTAAGCCTAACCCTAATCTTAATCCTAACCTTAACCCCGAGATCTTCATGCCTAACCTTAACCTTTTTTTCCCTCCATACTTGATCCTATTCTAATCCTGACCTATACTCTAATTCTAAACCCAACCGTAACTTAACCTGAACTCTCACCTTTGCCCCCAGTTCCCAAGTCGTAACCCTAATTTCCAACCCTAACCTGGACCCTCAGGCCTAATCTTAAATCTTAGACCATAGCCCTGAGTTGAGCCCCTGGCCTCTATTTCTTAATTTGGAATCCCCGGTTCTTAACCTATATCTTATTTAGATTATAATTGTAAATCCTGGATATCTTATTTAGATTATAATTGTAAATCCTGGTTTTGGTCCTTTGTTTAAACACATCTTTTTATTTATACATATTTGAGTATTCTTATTGTCTTGATTTGTTTATTGGCCACAATGATCCAACACCTACCCTAATTGGGACGGTTATTGGGATCTCTAGTCATGAAAGTATTGGATACAATAGTCTAAACCATTTATCCTAAAGGGGTTGCCTGTGCCAGTGCATATCAGATTCGTCTGTTTTTCCTTGAACCTAACCTAGCCCGCGCCTGGCATTTTATACATTATTTGGTTTGTTTAAAAGACTTCTCTGACTGAATTGTTTTTAGTGTTCTTGTTGTCTTGATTTGTTTGTTGGTCACAATGATCCAACACCTACCCTAATTGGGATGGTTGATGGGAGGAGAATGGGGGCGATGGACAGAGGACTAAGCCATACATGTGCCTTGGGAGAATGGATCCGCCCCCTCAAATCCCCCATATTAACACAGGTGTTAGTGATTACTTATTACCTCTGAAGAAAGCCATGCGGCTGAAACGTCAGGTCTTTGTTTGTTTTCTCTGTGTTTTTTTAACAAACTTTTTGAAAGCTCCTTTTTGACAGATGTCCTGCTTCATAAACCATACAAACAACAGCTATGGAACCTACGTATGAAGGCCTCCTGGACTAAATGCACTCCAAAAGCAAGTACCAGTGAGTACAAAGACTGAAACAGAGGATTAAGGTGAAGGACTTTTTTTAATCTCTTAACCTTTTAACCTTTTATCTTTGAGCATTGCTAATTTTATGGACCATTTTCTTTGTTTGGTGAACTACCACCAAAGTAAGTGTGGATAGCACAACATCTAGGGACCTTCATGATGTTAATTGTTTACATGTTTTATGTTTGGTGTTTTTTATGAAAATTTGATTTTTTTATGAAAATGTGATTTTTTTTCTCTTTAGTTTTAGGTGGTTCTTTTTAGAAAAAACAGCCGTGGATATAGGGGAGGCTCAGTTGAGAATACCGTTGGGTACGGCTATTTTAGTGGTATTGTTTATGGTGGGGGAGGATGATATTTCCTAGAGGAAATCGGTTTGGGCCTCTAGCCCGTTCTATAGTATTGGGGGAGAATACACCTACCCTAGGCCCAGACATTCCCAAAGCCTCTTTCGACCCTAAATTAACCAAACAATATTTTAAACTATTACAAGCTATCCACCATGCGGAAATTCTAACTGAATTGCAAAGGACCAGATCCTTTCCGCCTGGCATGATGAAACAGGTGGTTAGGCTTACAGCTTTTATCAAACCTTCCTCACCCAATTTAACCACCCTAGCACTGGTCAAGGAAAATACGGACCACTGGATGGACACCAATATGTGCATTTTAGTGGACCATTATGACTCAGTTTTGACAGCGGGATTACTGGAGGTGGGGAGTTTTGATAATAATTCCTTTGAGCGAGCGGTTGCTTGGGCAAGGGCCAGATACAAGCGTAAATTCACTCAGTCTTCAGTGACAACATTACAGGCGATGCTTCCTAAGACCAGTGGGAGTGCTAGTGAGGTGGTAGACCCAGGCCAGCTGACTAATGAGGCTCTTCCGCCCTTGTCCGCGGTCCTGTGTCCAGCTCCCAGTAATGGGGGGGGAATGGGAAATGGTAGGCCGGCCAGTGGACTAGTTTATGGTGGCACTAAAAACACTTCTAAAAGGAGCCCCCCTAGGAGGCCTCCCAGTCTACCAGCTCTAGAGCTGGGACAGGGGAAAACTAGTCTAGTCATGGCTGATATACATTCCCCGAGACCCCAAGTACTTGCTGGAGACCCACTAACCACAGAGCTAGTGCCAGGTGGGGTGGATATTGGGAAACAAACACAGGTGAATGCTGCTTTGGTTCATAGCCCTAAGAGGCTCTTATATAGTAATGTTATTTTAACATGCAGTAATACTATCTCCTCTCTATCTGACTCTGGCCAGGAGGTCCCCGGAGTTGGAGGGGAGCGGGACCCGTGTGGGGCTGCCCTTGGGACCCGGGAGGGGGATGAACATATGATGATAAGTGACGACAAAACGGAATCTTCCTTGAATAAGTCCTTGTCTGAGCCCCCCGGGGAGTCCCTCGTGGCGGCCGCTCCGGTCCTCCCGCTGCTGTTCTCTTCGGTGCTACCATCTGCTGAACCAGGTCAGAGTAAAACATTGGGATCTGTTACAGCCGAAGTGAATCCAGGAGTTTCTTCTTCCCCAGTGATTAATCTACCTGCCAGGGAGCCTATTTTTATCTCTGTTGAACCAGTTAGACACCCAAATTCTATTAGGAAAATTTGGGATTGGGAACTGACAATTAAAAAACCAATTGTGATAATTGGAGACTCTAATATCTCACGGATACCTAGATTTACTGACCCTAGAGTGCAGGCAGATAGCTTCCCTGGTGCTACATTCCACCATCTAAAAGGGGTAGTAGAAAAGTTAGAACAACACCCAATAGTGGAGAAGGTGGTACTATCGGGGGGTTTAAACAATTGTCTGGCGAAACAGCTAGCGTTGACCTCCTGGAAGCAACTTCAACAACTGCTAAAAATGGCGGAAAGTAAATTTCCGAATGCCATACTCTACGTGCCCATCATTAACTATTCAGACAGATTAGACAAACAACAACAGTCACTCTTGGACCAACTTAACCAAAAAATCCTAGAGCAATGTAACTATCTACCTGAGATAAGTAAACTTAGGTTTCACACACTGCCACGTGATCCAGTACATTGGACATCTGAAACAGCAAATATGATCTTTAACTCTTGGTTGGATAATTTAAACATGTAGGGGGAGAACAGGGTTTTGATACATGGGCTGGAAACAAATGGGAGCTGGCCCAGGACACAACGACGGGGGAGGGAAAGAATTTGGATTGCGCGTCTCAATACAATAGATCCTAAGGGTCTGAATGAAAAATATTAACTGAAAAATACTAAATTTATTTTGGCTTATTTTCCTGATGGGAAGGGGCCGTTCCAGGACAGTGACATGGAGGATTGGGTGGGGGAGGTAGTAGGGTATGGTGGGAGAGCCCCTATTTCAAATCTCAATTTATTATTATTTATATTTATTTTTATTTTTATTTTTATATTGTTTGTATACGGACTATGAATACGATGGCACTTAATTTTATACTTTTGAAAAAAAGTTTTTTTGGCCGTGTGGCATGATTTTAATGCATGTATTGTTTGGAGATTTTTGTGGAGATTTCTATAGCACTTATTGAGTTTAAAGCACTTCTATTTTCCAGTGTGGTATGATTTTTACATGGTTAAATAGCCATTGCCTGCAAACACTTATGTGTGTTTTTTCTTAGTTATTTATTTATTTGTTTGTTAGTTTATTGGGTGGTTCTCCTTACCGTAAAACTCTAACCTTAACCCTGAGATATTCATGCCTAACCTTAACCCTTGCTCCCCCATACTTGATCTTAGGTTTCTGGACCTATACTCTAAGCCTAAGCCTAACCCTAATCTTAATCCTAACCTTAACCCCGAGATCTTCATGCCTAACCTTAACCTTTTTTTCCCTCCATACTTGATCCTATTCTAATCCTGACCTATACTCTAATTCTAAACCCAACCGTAACTTAACCTGAACTCTCACCTTTGCCCCCAGTTCCCAAGTCGTAACCCTAATTTCCAACCCTAACCTGGACCCTCAGGCCTAATCTTAAATCTTAGACCATAGCCCTGAGTTGAGCCCCTGGCCTCTATTTCTTAATTTGGAATCCCCGGTTCTTAACCTATATCTTATTTAGATTATAATTGTAAATCCTGGATATCTTATTTAGATTATAATTGTAAATCCTGGTTTTGGTCCTTTGTTTAAACACATCTTTTTATTTATACATATTTGAGTATTCTTATTGTCTTGATTTGTTTATTGGCCACAATGATCCAACACCTACCCTAATTGGGACGGTTATTG
This sequence comes from Salvelinus fontinalis, assembly GCF_029448725.1. Taxonomy (NCBI): domain Eukaryota; kingdom Metazoa; phylum Chordata; class Actinopteri; order Salmoniformes; family Salmonidae; genus Salvelinus; species Salvelinus fontinalis. The sequence continues at coordinate 7,428,769 of NC_074690.1, forward strand.
GGATCTCTAGTCATGAAAGTATTGGATACAATAGTCTAAACCATTTATCCTAAAGGGGTTGCCTGTGCCAGTGCATATCAGATTCGTCTGTTTTTCCTTGAACCTAACCCTAACCCTAACCCTAACCCTAACCCTAACCCTAACCCTAACCCTAACCCTAACCCTAACCCTAACCCTAACCCTAACCCTAACCCTAACCCTAACCCTAACCCTAACCCTAACCCTAACCCTAACCCTAACCCTAACCCTAACCCTGACCCTAACCCTGACCCTGACCCTGACCCTGACCCTGACCCTGACCCTGACCCTGACCCTGACCCTGACCCTGACCCTGACCCTAACCCTAACCCTGACCCTGACCCTGACCCTAACCCTAACCCTAACCCTAACCCTAACCCTAACCCTAACCCTAACCCTAACCCTAACCCTAACCCTAACCCTAACCCTAACCCTAACCCTAACCCTAACCCTAACCCTAACCCTCCGGACCGCGCGCACATGTGTGGAGTGCACCCCCTCCCTTCCCCCCTCCGGTTTCCACGTGTCAGAGATGGAAGTGGATCAACCGACTCAAAACTAGAAACCTAACCCTAACCCTAACCCTAACCCTAACCCTAACCCTAACCCTAACCCTAACCCTAACCCTAACCCTAACCCTAACCCTAACCCTAACCCTAACCCTAACCCTAACCCTAACCCTAACCCTAACCCTAACCCTAACCCTAACCCTAACCCTAACCCTAACCCTAACCCTAACCCTAACCCTAACCCTAACCTAAACTTAACCATTCCTAAAACTATACCTTACCCTAACCCTAAACTTAACCATTTTACTAACCATACCTAACCTTAACCCTAAAACATTACCCTAAACCACTCTAAAAAATATACCTTACCCTAACCTCAACCCTAAACTTAACCATTTTACTAACCATACCTAACCTTAACCTTAAAACATTACCCCAACCCTAAACCTAACCCTAAACCACTCTAAAAAATATACCTTACCCTAACTTTAGCCCTAAACTTAACCATTTTACTAACCATACCTAACCTTAACCCCCACCCTAAGGACAGACGACTCTTTAACCCTAGTAATGGGTTAATCCACCAGTGGGCTCCATGGGGCCTACAACTTTGGCCGGCCGCGCCCAGACCCCTCCGGACCGCGCGCACATGTGTGGAGTGCACCCCCTCCCTTCCCCCCTCCGGTTTCCACGTGTCAGAGATGGAAGTGGATCAACCGACTCAAAACTAGAAACCAAACACTAGCCGGTCACCGCTGCATTGCCTACCGAGGGATCTGGACGCAGCAAGCCAAGGAAATTTTCATCCCTTAAATTTACTGGGATCATCTTAAATCAGGCTTTTTCTAGGGGTGTTGATTCTCCACCCATCATACTTCTCCAAGGAATGGTTGGATGGTAAAGAGGTTTAAAATTATCTTTATAATTATCGTTAGATTTAATACAACCTAAAATGACCCTACTTTACTCCTGACCCTTGGATGCACATCACCTACTCTACTTTTTTCAACGAAAAGGAATCATCCTTCATCATCACCAAAGACCCCGGATTCTACCACTACACACTACACACTACACACTTCAACATCAAAGACCCCGGATTTTACCACTACACACTTCAACATCAAAGACCCTGGATTCTACCACTACACACTTCAACATCAAAGACCCTGGATTCTACCACTACACACTACACACTTCAACCTGAACGCCTGCAAAGACATCACCTTTTTCAACTAAAGACAAAGATTTTTTTCACCAAAGAACAAGACTTCACCATCCTGACACAGGTGTAAGAGACCTCTACTTACCCTGACAACCGTATTTCCAATTTAGGAGTTAAAATGAACAAATTAAAACATAGGCTCACCCCACTCACACCCCTGCACCTTCCTAACACTGGTCCTAACCTTAACCTTAGCCCCTAACCTTTACTGCTATCCTAGCCCTAACCCATCTGTGTGTGTGTGTATGTGTATATGTGTCTGTGTCTGACCCTATGTTGTTAACCTTGTCTGTCTCTTATAATGTACTATGATCCCTATTTTGTGTCTGTCCCTTATAATGTATTGTGATCCCTGCTTTGTCACACTCCACGTGTCATTTATACCATATAACATGTTATTAACCTTGTGTCACTATAAGGTTGAACTTATATCATATTGGATCTCCATTGTATTGTTGTCAGGTGTGCTTGACCTCTACTCTAACTGCCCATCCACTTTACTTAGCTCTATTCCTATCTGAACCCTGTACAATGCAACCTGTTACCGGCTATCTTGCCCGGTAACAGTGCAGACCAATCAAAATTACCTCCTCCACCTGGGCTATAAATGCACAGACTAAAGAGGCAGCACCCCTCACAGCTCTACAAGGAGAACAACAGACAGGCTGCATTCTACTCTATGCACCCAACCAGGACCACAATCGGGGCAAGTACATTACATAGCACACTGTACTGTATATGTAGATATATATTTACATATACATACACTTTTTACAACTTTTTGCACCCTTTTACTTTAATTTTATTTGGATATATTCTCCTCCCTGCTACCTGATGAAGCCGAGTAAGGCAGAAACGCGTCGTGGCTGGGACTCCTCTAGATCTGTAGTGTTGCTGTAAGGAAGGCAGGTTCCACACAGACGTCGGAGGGGTCTCCTTTTGGCTACTATTTTATTTGTATACTTTTCTTTCCTTAATTGGAGTTTTACACAGCTCTCATACACATGCATACATAGGATGAAGTGGAGTGTGACTTTGCTTGTTATCCCTCACCACTTGTGGGGATATATGTGTATGCTTCTGTATATGTTACAAATATATGTATAGCTATTTCCCCTCTTATGTTCATGTTTGTTTGCATGTGTATCCCCACCCCACCTTCGGTCCCAACCCTACAGACAGATAGACACTAACGCTCAGCTATCACACCACAGGGCCCTTTTACCATTAGATTACCCTAAAAATACATAGGTGACCTTTAGGACCGTTAAAATAGATCTTCAATAGTACTTACCATGACCATGGACTCGTAATTAAAACTTTCCTCTAGCGACTTTACTAGCACTATGGTAGTTAGATAGATAGACACTAACGCTCAGCTATCACACCACAGGGCCTTTCTACCGTTAGGTTACCCTAAAAATACATAGGTGACCTTTAGGACCGTTAAAATAAATCTTTAATAACATTTACCATGACCATGGACTCGTAATTTAAACTTTCCTCTAGCGACTTTACTAGCACTATGGGAGTTAGATAGATAAACACTAACGCTTAGCTATCACACCACAGGGCCCTTTTACCATTAGGTTACCCTTAAAATACATAGGTGACCTTTAGGACCGTTAAAATAGATCTTCTATAGCATTTACCATAACCATTGACTCGTAATTAAAACTTTCCTCTAGCGACTTTACTAGCACTATGGGAGTTACCATGACTATGGACTCTCAATAATAATAATACTCTCCTTTAGTTAAAATATTCCCCTTCTTTTTTGGTTTCCTGGACTCAGGGTTACCATGACCATGGGCCTTGAAGAAAAGAAACAATAAAATAGAACTAATTTAAATAGAACTATCTCAAAAAAAAAACCTTACCAACCCACCATCCTTCCAAAATACCTCTCATCTACACCCACCAGCACCCCCAACGGACGAGAACCTTTTTTCTCCAACTACTCTGGGGGCCCCGACCTTGGCGACTCACCCGCGGCGAGTACACCCTAAGCAATTAGGCCCGGCCATACACCAAGAAAGAAGACAGGAGGAAATGGCTAGATTGGACTCCTCGGGACCCATCAGGGTCCTGTTGGCAGACCTAACGGCACAACCCTCCCAACCCCGCACAAACAGGAGACTCACGTACCGCGCTGGACGACTATCTACCCCAGTTTAGAACTGGATTGGCAGTATGTCCAGTAGCGCGTGTTTCATCCTTGGGGTTGGGGCAGCTAAAAGTGGGGCTTTGGGTATGGCGCTGCGCCTGGAGTATCGCCTCGGCCGTGTAACCCCTGGGGTGCCCAGATTATGTCTGGCGGAGAATTGGATCCCACTAACTTTCACTGGGGGACCCCTTACCCCGCCGCACTAAGCCTGGACAACCGATCCACACTTTTTTACCTGGACTACGATCAAATTCACTGTCTAGGGAGGATATACCTCTGGAAATACTACGATCCTGGAAGGGAGTTATTCCATTGGTCACTATCACCCAAACCACTGAATTACCTGGGACCGAAATGGTAGGGATGGAGCATGGCTATCAACTGTAACTCCTGGCAGACGTACAAAGGCCAGAGGTTGTTTTGCCTGATCCAAAAAAACCCCGATAGACTTCCTGAAACGTAGGACGGAACTCCTAAGGTGGATGTATGACAGCCGTGAAGAGGGCTTGCCTTCTGGGTTCTTATCTGCCCAAACCTTTGGGAGTTCAATGACTTACCACTCGACAGGGACACATGGCAACCAACTGAGGTCCGGACCTGCACAAGGTACGCAACTCGACGGTTTTGCCTGATCCTACGTTGAGTATACCCATACGGACCAGCTGGATTGGACTATACATGGTTTGATTCAGAGTTAGGATCCTGGAAGGGAATAACCCCTGAATTACACACATGATTGAAAACATCCAGGACCTAAACTGACGAACACGGAAGTGAATACATAGACAACGTGGAGCTAAGAGAGAAGGATCCGAGGGGGAGTAAACTCCTAGGTTGCACTATGCTTTCCACATCCGTTGACATAGCGGACCTAGACATCTTGACCACACCACTCGATATGGACACATGGCAACCAACCGAGGACCAATCCTGCATAAGGGGCGCAACTCAAGGGATTTTGCCTGATCCTAAATCGAGTCGACAGACCTACCTAAACTTAACCATTCCTAAAACTATACCTTACCCTAACCCTAAACTTAACCATTTTACTAACCATACCTAACCTTAACCCTAAAACATTACCCTAAACCACTCTAAAAAATATACCTTACCCTAACCTCAACCCTAAACTTAACCATTTTACTAACCATACCTAACCTTAACCTGTTGGGGATGGGGGCGCTGTTTAGACTATTTATGCTAATGTGGCTAATTTTTTAAACGGCTTCCCACAAAATCCTTGATCGTACAATATGCATATTATTATTATTATTGGATAGAAAACAGTCTATAGTTTCTATAGGAGTTGAAATTTTGTCTCTAAGTGGAACAGAGCCCATTCTACAGCAATTTCCCTGACATGGAGTCAGATTTGAGAAACGTTGGCCACTTTTCTGAAGTCATTTAAACGGGCACTGTCGTTGCTATGACTATACGGACACTTCTTACGTCTTCCCCTGGATGCCTTTACGTGATGACGATTCCAACGGGCTCGATTGCTCGTTCACAGGCACTACAAATGAAAAAAACCTTTAGCTAGCAAGTCTTTTCTTGCTGCGTAACGCGCGTGGAAGACACCGACCCTCTCCTGTTCCAAGCATTAGTTTAGCCTGTTATATTTCTCCGGTCATCTTTTCACTCGTTATAGGAGTTACAAACATCACAAAGTAGTTAATTTAAAGCGTTTTATAGCAATTTATATCCGTTTAGTGCGATTTTGGGACATTTATTTTTGCAACGATGTGAAAAGTTGGGAACGCTTTTCAGTTCATCCCGAACGTAGTTGACATTTCCACATGGCAAGAGGACAGCTTTCCACCAAAAGACGATTTCTCCCAAGAAAGGATCCTTTGCCCAAGATACTGATGGAAGAACAGCTCAAGGTAGGACATTTTTATTATGATAAATCGTGTTTCTGTCGAAACATTTTAGTGGCTTAGGACGCCATGTTTTTTGACGTAGCTTCGCTTGGCGCAAACTGTATTGAAAAGTAAGGATAAATTAAAAAATGTAATAACGCAATTGTATTAAGAATTAAATTGTCTATCAATCCCTGTCCACCCTATATTTTTTAGTCACGTTTATGAGTATTTATGTATAAGAGTAGATCACTGTCTAAGTGGCGCAAGGACGTTTTCTTTACCAGCTTGTCTACATTTCACATTGTCTAACCATGATTTTGGTGGCTAAATATAAACATTTTCGATCAAACTGTATATGCATGTTGTAATGTGATGTTACAGGAGTGTCATCGGAAGAATTCTGAGAAGGTTAGTGAAAAAATTAATATCTTTTGGCGATGTTGACTTTTATCGCTCACTTTGGCTAGAATCAATGCTGGGCTGCTATGTGCTATGTGCTACGCTAATATAACGATTTATTGTGTTTTCGCTGTAAGACACTTAGAAAATCTGAAATATTGTCTGTATTCACAGGATCTGTGTCTTTCGATTCGTGTATGCTGTGTATTTTTACGAAATGTTTGATGATTAGTAGTTAGGTAAACACGTTGCTCATTGTAATTATTCTAGTCCATTTGTGATGGTGGGTGCAATTGTAAACTATGCCATATACCTGAAATATGCACTTTTTTCTAACAAAACCTATCCCATACCATAAATATGTTATCAGACTGTCATCTAATGAGTTTTTTTGTTGGTTAGGGGCTATAAATATCTTAGTTTAGCCGAATTGGTGATGGCTACTGGTGTTGGTGGACAAATAAAAGATGGTGGAATATGCTAATGTGTTTTTAGGTAATAGATGTACATCTTTACATATTGTGTCTTCCCTGTAAAACATTTTAAAAATCGGAAATGTTGACTGGATTCATAAGATCTGTGTCTTTCATTAGCTGTATTGGACTTTAATGTGTGAAAGTTAAATATTTTAAAAAAATATTTTTTTTGAATTTCGCGGCACTGGTTTTTCAGTGGGGGGGGGGGGGGGTGTGCCGCTAGCGCCACGCTGATCCTAGACAGGTTAACCTTAAAACATTACCCCAACCCTAAACCTAACCCTAAACCACTCTAAAAAATATACCTTACCCTAACTTTAGCCCTAAACTTAACCATTTTACTAACCATACCTAACTTTAACCCCCACCCTAAGGACAGACGACTCTTTAACCCTAGTAATGGGTTAATCCACCAGTGGGCTCCATGGGGCCTACAACTTTGGCCGGCCGCGCCCAGACCCCTCCGGACCGCGCGCACATGTGTGGAGTGCACCCCCTCCCTTCCCCCCTCCGGTTTCCACGTGTCAGAGATGGAAGTGGATCAACCGACTCAAAACTAGAAACCTAACCCTAACCCTAACCCTAACCCTAACCCTGACCCTGACCCTGACCCTGACCCTGACCCTGACCCTGACCCTGACCCTGACCCTGACCCTGACCCTGACCCTAACCCTAACCCTAACCCTAACCCTAACCCTAACCCTAACCCTAAACCCTAACCCTAACCCTAACCCTAACCCTAACCCTAACCCTAACCCTAACCCTAAACCCTAACCCTAACCCTAACCCTAACCCTAACCCTAACCCCTAACCCCTAACCCTAACCCTAACCCTAACCCTAACCCTAACCCTAACCCTAACCCTTTGTTTTCTCTGTGTTTTTTTTAACAAACTTTTTGAAAGCTCCTTTTTGACAGATGTCCTGCTTCATAAACCATACAAACAACAGCTATGGAACCTACGTATGAAGGCCTCCTGGACTAAATGCACTCCAAAAGCAAGTACCAGTGAGTACAAAGACTGAAACAGAGGATTAAGGTGAAGGACTTTTTTTAATCTCTTAACCTTTTAACCTTTTATCTTTGAGCATTGCTAATTTTATGGACCATCTTCTTTGTTTGGTGAACTACCACCAAAGTAGGTGTGGATAGCACAACATCTAGGGACCTTCATGATGTTAATTGTTTACATGTTTTATGTTTGGTGTTTTTTATGAAAATGTGATTTTTTTATGAAAATGTGATTTTTTTTTTTTTTTTTTTTTTCTTTAGTCTTAGGTGGTTCTTTTTAGAAAAAACGGCCGTGGATATAGGGGAGGCTCAGTTGAGAATACCGTTGGGTACGGCTATTTTAGTGGTATTTTTTATGGTGGGGGAGGATGATATTTCCTAGAGGAAATCGGTTTGGGCCTCTGGCCCATTCTATAGTATTGGGGGAGAATACACCTACCCTAGGCCCAGACATTCCCAAAGCCTCTTTCGACCCTAAATTAACCAAACAATATTTTAAACTATTACAAGCTATCCACCATGTGGAAATTCTAACTGAATTGCAAAGGACCAGATCCTTTCCGCCTGGCATGATGAAACAGGTGGTTAGGCTTACAGCCTTTATCAAACCTTCCTCACCCAATTTAACCACCCTAGCACTGGTCAAGGAAAATACGGACCACTGGATGGACACCAATATGTGCATTTTAGTGGACCATTATGACTCAGTTTTGACAGCGGGATTACTGGAGGTGGGGAGTTTTGATAATAATTCCTTTGAGCGAGCGGTTGCTTGGGCAAGGGCCAGATACAAGCGTAAATTCACTCAGTCTTCAGTGACAACATTACAGGCGATGCTTCCTAAGACCAGTGGGAGTGCTAGTGAGGTGGTAGACCCAGGCCAGCTGACTATGGAGGCTCTTCCGCCCTTGTCCGCGGTCCTGTGTCCAGCTCCCAGTAATATGGGGGGGGAATGGGAAATGGTAGGCCGGCCAGTGGACTAGTTAATGGTGGCACTAAAAACACTTCTAAAAGGAGCCCCCCTAGGAGGCCTCCCAGTCTACCAGCTCTAGAGCTGGGACAGGGGAAAACTAGTCTAGTCATGGCTGATATACATTCCCCGAGACCCCAAGTACTTGCTGGAGACCCACTAACCACAGAGCTAGTGCCAGGTGGGGTGGATATTGGGAAACAAACACAGGTGAATGCTGCTTTGGTTCATAGCCCTAAGAGGCTCTTATATAGTAATGTTATTTTAACATGCAGTAATACTATTTCCTCTCTATCTGACTCTGGCCAGGAGGTCCCCGGAGTTGGAGGGGAGCGGGACCCGTGTGGGGCTGCCCTTGGGACCCGGGAGGGGGATGAACATATGATGATAAGTGACGACAAAACGGAATCTTCCTTGAATAAGTCCTTGTCTGAGCCCCCCGGGGAGTCCCACGTGGCGGCCGCTCCGGTCCTCCCGCTGCTGTTCTCTTCAGGGCTACCATCTGCTGAACCAGGTCAGAGTAAAACATTGGGATCTGTTACAGCCGAAGTGAATCCAGGAGTTTCTTCTTCCCCAGTGATTAATCTACCTGCCAGGGAGCCTATTTTTATCTCCGTTGAACCAGTTAGACACCCAAATTCTATTAGGAAAATTTGGGATTGGGAACTGACAATTAAAAAACCAATTGTGATAATTGGAGACTCTAATATTTCACGGATACCTAGATTTACTGACCCTAGAGTGCAGGCAGATAGCTTCCCTGGTGCTACATTCCACCATCTAAAAGGGGTAGTAGAAAAGTTAGAACAACACCCAATAGTGGAGAAGGTGGTACTATCGGGGGGTTTAAACAATTGTCTGGCGAAACAGCTAGCGTTGACCTCCTGGAAGCAACTTCAACAACTGCTAAAAATGGCGGAAAGTAAATTTCCGAATGCCATACTCTACGTGCCCATCATTAACTATTCAGACAAATTAGACAAACAACAACAGTCACTCTTGGACCAACTTAACCAAAAAATCCTAGAGCAATGTAACTATCTACCTGAGATAAGTAAACTTAGGTTTCACACACTGCCACGTGATCCAGTACATTGGACATCTGAAACAGCAAATATGATCTTTAATTCTTGGCTGGATAATTTAAACATGTAGGGGGAGAACAGGGTTTTGATACATGGGCTGGAAACAAATGGGAGCTGGTCCAGGACACAACGACGGGGGAGGGAAAGAATTTGGATTGCGCGTCTCAAATTAATAGATCCTAAGGGTCTGGATGAAAAATATTAAATGAAAAATACTAAATTTATTTTGGCTTATTTTCCTGATGGGAAGGGGCCGTTCCAGGACAGTGACATGGAGGATTGGGTGGGGGAGGTAGTAGGGTATGGTGGGAGAGCTCCTATTTTAAATGTCAATTTATTTTTATTTTTATATTGTTTGTATACGGACTATGAATACGATGGCACTTAATTTTATACTTTTGAAAAAAAGTTTTTTTGGCCGTGTGGCATGATCTTAATGCATGTATTGTTTGGAGATTTTTGTGGAGATTTCTATAGCACTTATTGAGTTTAAAGCACTTCTATTTTCCAGTGTGGTATGATTTTTACATGGTTAAATAGCCATTGCCTGCAAACACTTATGTGTGTCTTTTCTTAGTTATTAATTTATTTGTTTGCTAGTTTATTGGGTGGTTCTCCTTACCGTAAAACTCTAACCTTAACCCTGAGATATTCATGCCTAACCTTAACCCTTGCTCCCCCATACTTGATCTTAGGTTTCTGGACCTATACTCTAAGCCTAACCCTAATATTAATCCTAACCTTAACCCCGAGATCTTCATGCCTAACCTTAACCTTTTTTTCCCTCCATACTTGATCCTATTCTAATCCTGACCTATACTCTAATTCTAAACCCAACCGTAACTTAACCTGAACTCTCACCTTTGCCCCCAGTTCCCAAGTCGTAACCCTAATTTCCAACCCTAACCTGGACCCTCAGGCCTAACCTTAAATCTTAGACCATAGCCCTGAGTTGAGCCCCTGGCCTCTATTTCTTAATTTGGAATCCCCGGTTCTTAACCTATCTTATTTAGATTATAATTGTAAATCCTGGATATCTTATTTAGATTATAATTGTAAATCCTGGTTTTGGTCCTTTGTTTAAACACATCCTTTTTTATTTTTTTATTTATACATATTTGAGTATTCTTATTGTCTTGATTTGTTTGTTGGCCACAATGATCCAACACCTACCCTAATTGGGACGGTTACTGGGATCTCTAGTCATGAAAGTATTGGATACAATAGTCTAAACCATTTATCCTAAAGGGGTTGCCTGTGCCAGTGCATATCAGATTCGTCTGTTTTTCCTTGAACCTAACCCTAACCCTAACCCTAACCCTAACCCTAACCCTAACCCTAACCCTAACCCTAACCCTAACCCTAACCCTAACCCTAACCCTAACCCTAACCCTAACCCTAACCCTAACCCTAACCCTAGCCCTAACCCTAACCCTAACCCATTGGCAAAGAACCAATGGTTAGACTCTCTCCCCTACCTATACCCAGACACTCCACCCCAACATCTCCACCATCCCCCAAATTATTGTACCGACCAACCAGACATAATTTGAGTACAAGAAAGACATATGATTGGCATATAACTTCACACAAACCGATCACCATTATAGGAGATTCTAACCTTAGTAGAATTCCACCACACCCTTACAAACATATTCAGATAGATAGTTATTCAGGAGCACAATTTCATCACATTACTGGGGTTTTGGCCAAGTCCACCCCAAACCCCAACACCAAGGTGGTTGTGCTGTCTCTGGGGATAAACAACAAAGATCAGGAAAGGAAATCAACACCCATAAGCCAACTACAGATACTCCATAACAAAGCCACAGTCATGTACCCCAATGCCACCATCTACTGGCCAATCATCAACTTCTCACCCAACCTCACACGCCAACAGAAGGACATGCTGAAACATATCAACACATACATCACTACACATTATAATGCCCTCCTGGAAATAGACCATTCAGAATTCACCACTGAAAATCATGACTACATACATTGGACACCAGCTACAGCAGCCAAAATACTGACACATTGGGCAACTCAGCTAAAGTGGTAGAAGAGGGTACGCGCATAGGACAGCCCCTCCACCAACACACCAATATTCTGAATCTCTCCACAGTATTTGTTCTGTCCCTTTCGGAGACTCGGCTGCTGGAGAAGGGACTGACGTTTGTCCCAACACCGATGCGGTCGGACTATGGGGACCTGCAAAGGGACATCCATAGGTTCCATAGAAACCTCAAGTTATTAGACCATTTTGACTATGCTACTGATTTTATTACCCAACCATTCACTGAAAGATCTAAATGGGAACCCCCACTAAAGAAACTATCACAACCAATCAGAAAACTAATTAAAACCAATACACAGATTCTTAGAGACTCACATAGCTCTACCATTACAACTTCACATAACATTACACAAGACGAAAGACTAGCTATAACCCAGCTAAGACAAAACAAACATATAACAATTAAGCCAGCAGACAAAGGCTCCAAGATAGTGATAATGGATAATCAGCAATATCTCTTGGAAGCCAATCGTCAACTTTCCAATACACAACACTACACTCCCATCCCCACTTCCACACAGATGCAGACACAGACACTAGTGAGACAGACTATAGCAGACCTTTATAAAAATAAATTCATCTCACATAGACAGAAAGAATATTTAGATGGACCTGATATACCGAGACAGAGACTCTTTTACCTCTTACCAAAAATTCACAAAACACCAGAGACGTGGACCGTCCCCTTTCGGGTCCCCATGGGAAGACCCATCGTCTCTGATTGTGGTAGTGAGTCATCTCCAGCAGCTGAATTCATAGATCATTTTCTTAACCCCATTTCACAAAAACATGCCAGTTACATCAAGGACACATATCACTTCATAGACACACTTCGTAAAATCCCAGTCCCAGCACAGGCATACCTTTTCACCATAGACATAGACTCTCTTTATACAAACATAGACATCCCCTCAGGGATGGCAGCAGTGGAAGCCGCACTCCGAAGATATCCAGATAGACGGAGACCAGACAAACACATCTTACAGCTACTTGAACTGGGGCTGAGAAATAATGATTTTATATTTAACAACCAATACTATCTACAGATTCATGGGACAGCAATGGGCAAAAAGTTTGCTCCAGCATACGCAAACATATACATGGCGGACTGGGAGACTACAGCTTTGGAAAAATGCCCATTGCTTCCCTTGTTTTACAAACGCTACCTGGATGATATCTTCGGAGTGTGGCAACACAATCTACAGGACTTCACCACATTCATAGACATCCTGAACAATCACCATCCCACCATTACAGTTAAATATGTCATACACCCACATAGAATACATTTCCTAGACACCACCGTTTTCTTTCCAGACACTGAAGCAACCATAGTTTACCTACACACCAAAGTTTATTTCAAACAAACAGACACACATGCATTACTCCACCGATCCAGTTTCCACCCCAAACATACCTTCAGGGGGATTGTCAAATCACAACTCATCCGATTCCACAGATTATGCACTCAACAGACGGATTTCAATACAGCTACACACATATTATTTGAGGCATTGAGGAGGAGGGGGTACTCAAAAAGGTCACTGAGATACAACAAAGCTGACACACTAGCAAGCATCATCCAAAATCAATTGCCTAAGCCTAACCCTAACTTTAACCTAGGTGGCACTGTTCCTGACGCAAACCCGAACCCGAACCCTAACGCAGGTGGTACTGTTCCTGACAAGAACCCAAACCCTAACCTTAACCCCAACCTCAACCCCAACCCCAACCCCAACCTTAACCCAGGGGGTACTGTTCCTGACACCAACCCTAACCCTACCCCCAACCCTAACCCTAACCTTAACCCAGGTGGTACTGTTCCTGACACCAACCCTAACCCTAACCCTACCCCCAACCCTAACCCTAACCCTAACCCTAACCCTAACCCAGGTGGTACTGTTCCTGACACCAACCCTAACCCTAACCCTACCCCCAACCCTAACCCTAACCTTAACCCAGGTGGTACTGTTCCTGACACCAACCCAAACCCCAACCTTAACCCCAACCTCAACCCCAACCCCAACCTTAACCCAGGGGGTACTGTTCCTGACACCAACCCTAACCCTAACCCTACCCCCAACCCTAACCTTAACCTTAACCCAGGTGGTACTGTTCCTGACACCAACCCTAACCCCAACCCTAACCCTAACCTTAACCCAGGTGGTACTGTTCCTGACACCAACCCAAACCCTAACCTTAACCCCAACCCTAACCCCAATCCCATCTTGAGTACAGGGCCTGAACCCCAGAAGTTACCTATTATTAGCACTTACTCACACACAAATCAACGCATACACTTACGACTAAAAAGCGCATTTTTAAATACACAACATGCATTCCCCCCACTACAACCATTCCGAACCATCTCAGCATACAGGAGGAATCCCAATCTGAAGGACCTCTTAGTCCATGCAAAATTTTCAAACAGGCCCTCTCCCTCAGTACCCACGGAAAATCACTACTACAGACAACTGACAAACATACACAACCCACACGCACACACCTTTTGCCCAATCAAACAACTGATGAATATAAACAGCACCAACATCGTTTATGCAATCACCTGTGCATTATGTCAAAAAATCTATGTGGGGGAAACTGGATCTACAATTTTAACACGTCTCAAACAACATCTGTATACAATCACTAATAATAAATTGCCTACACATTTAGTCACACATTTCCAAACACACCCTATTATACATCTGAACATCACTGGGCTAGAAACTGTCTCCACCTGGACCATAGCCCAGAGAAAGGCTGCAGAATCCAAGTGGATAGCCACCCTTAGATCTTTGGCTCCACTTGGATTGAATGGCAAAGTGTAGGTAAACTATTTATACATCTCATATTTTCTCATATACACATACATTCTCATATTTTCTCATATACACACACATTTCTCAATAAACCCAGAATGGAAGCAATAACAGATCACAATAGGCCAGTGCAACGCAAGGTGCAAAACCTCAAAAAACAGAATTTATCATAAACCTAACCCTAACCCTAACCCTAACCCTAACCCTAACCCTAACCCTAACCCTAACCCCTAACCCCTAACCCTAACCCTAACCCTAACCCTAACCCTAACCCCTAACCCTAACCCCTAACCCTAACCCTAACCCTAACCCTAACCCTAACACTGCACCTACCCCTAACATACTATACTACACCTACACCCCTAACATACTATACTGCACCTACCCACAACATACTATACTACACCTACCATACTACACTACACCTACCCCTAACATACTATACTACACCTAACCCTACCATACTATACTACACCTACCCCTAACATACTATACTACACTTACCCCTAACATACTATACTACACCTACCCCTAACATACTATACTACACCTACCCCTAACATACTATACTAAATCTACCCCTAACATACTATACTACACTACACCTACCATACTATACTACACCTACCCCTAACATACTATGCTACACCTACCCCTAACATACTATACTACACCTAGCCCTAACATACTATACTACACCTACCGCTACCATACAATACTACACCTACCCCTAACATACTATACTACACCTAGCCCTAACATACTATACTACACCTACCCCTAACATACTATACTACACCTAACCCTAACATACTATACTACACCTACCATACTATACTACACATACCCCTAACATACTATGCTACACCTACCCCTAACATACTATACTACACCTAGCCATAACATACTATACTACACCTACCGCTACCATACAATACTACACCTACCCCTAACATACTATACTACACCTAGCCCTAACATACTATACTACACCTACCGCTACCATACAATACTAAACCGACCCCTAACATACTATACTACACCTACACCTCTAACATACTATACTACACCTACAACCCTAACATACTATACTACACTACACCTACCATACTATACTACACCTAACCCTAACATACTATACTACACCCACCCCTAACATACTATACTATACCTAACCCTAACATACTATACTACACCTACCCCTAACATACTATACTACACCTACCATACTATACTACACCTACCCCTAACATACTATACTACACCTACCTCTAACATACTATACTACACCTACCCCTAACATACTATACTACACCTACCCCTAACATACTATACTACACATACCATACTATACTACACCTACCCCTAACATACTATACTACACCTACCTCTAACATACTATACTACACCTACCCCTAACATACTATACTACACCCACCCCTAACATACTATATTACACCTAACCCTAACATACTATACTACACCTACCATACTATACTACACCTACCCCTAACATACTATACTGCCACTACCCCTACCATACTATAATAAACCTACCATACCATACTACACCTACCATACTATACTACACCTACCCTTAACATACTATACTACATCTACCCCTAACATACTATACTACACCTACCCCTAACATACTATACTACACCTACCCCTAACATACTATACTACACCTACCATACTATAGTACACCTACCCCTAAGATACTATACTATACCTACCCCTAACATATTATACTACACCTACCATACTATACTACACCTACCATACTATACTACACCTACCCCTAACATACTATACAACACCTACCATACTATAAAACACCCACCCCTAACATACTATACTACACCTACCCATAACATACTATACTACACCTACCATACTACACTGCACCTACCCCTAACATACTATACTACACCTACCCCTAACAGACTATACTACACCTACCCCTAACATTCTATACTACATCTACCCCTACCATACTATACTACACCTACCCCTAACATACTATACTACACCTACCCCTACCATACTATACTACACCTACCCCTAACATACTATACTACATCTACCCCTAACATACTATACTACACCTAACCCTAACATACTATACTACACCTACCATACTATACTACACCTACACCCCTAACATACTATACTACACCTACCCCTAACATACTATACTACACCTACCCCTAACATACTATACTACACCGACCCCTAACATACTATACTACACCTACACCTCTAACATACTATACTACACCTACACCCCTAACATACTATACTACACTACACCTACCATACTATACTACACCTAACCCTAACATACTATACTACACCTAACCCTAACATACTATACTACACCTACCCCTAACATACTATACTACACCTACCATACTATACTACACCTACCATACTATACTACACCTACCCCTAACATACTATACTACACCTACCCCTAACATACTATACTACACCTACCCCTAACATACTATACTACACCCACCCCTAACATACTATACTACACCTAACCCTAACATACTATACTACACCTATCCCTAACATACTATACTACACCTACCATACTATACTACACCTACCCCTAACATACTATACTAAACATACCCCTAATATACTATACTACACCTACCATACTATACTACACCTACCCCTAAGATACTATACTACACCTACCCCTAACATACTATACTACACCTACCATACTATACTACACCTACCATACTGTACTACACCTACCATACTATACTACACCTACCCCGAACATACTACACTACACCTACCCCTAATATACTATACTACACCTACCATACTATACTACACCTGCCATACTATACTACACCTACCCCTAACATAGTATACTACACCTACCCATAACATACTATACTACACCTACAATACTACACTACACCTACCCATAACATACTATACTACACCTACCCCTAACATACTATACTACACCTAACCCTACCATACTATACCACAACTACCCCTAACATACTATACTACACCTACCCCTAACATACTATACTACACCTACCCCTAACATACTATACTACACCTAAACCTAACATACTATACTACACCTACCCCTAACATACTATACTACACCTACCCCTAACATGCTATACTACACCTACCCCTAACATTCTATACTACATCTACCCCTACCATACTATACTACACCTACCCCTAACATACTATACTACACCTACCCCTAACATACTATACTACACCTAACCCTAACATACTATACTACACCTACCCCTAACATACTATACTACACCTACCCCTACCATACTATACTACACCTACCCCTAACATACTATACTACACCCACCCCGAACATACTATACTACACCTAACCCTAACATACTATACTACACCTACCCCTAACATACTATACTACACCTACCATACTATACTACACCTACCCCTAACATACTATACTACACCTACCTCTAACATACTAAACTACACCTACCCCTACCATACTATACTACACCTACCCCTAACATACTATACTACACCGACCCCTAACATACTATACTACACCTACACCTCTAACATACTATACTACACCTACACCCCTAACATAATATACTACAATACACCTACCATACTATACTACACCTAACCCTAACATACTATACTACACCTAACCCTAACATACTATACTACACCTACCATACTATACTACACCTACCATACTATACTACACCTACCCCTAACATACTATACTACACCTACCCCTAACATACTATACTACACCTACCCCTAACATACTATACTACACCCACCCCTAACATACTATACTACACCTAACCCTAACATACTATACTACACCTATCCCTAACATACTATACTACACCTACCATACTATACTACACCTACCCCTAACATACTATACTACACCTACCCCTAACATACTATACTACACCTACCATACTATACTACACCTACCCCTAAGATACTATACTACACCTACCCCTAACATACTATACTACACCTACCATACTATACTACACCTACCATACTATACTACACCTACCATACTATACTACACCTACCCCGAACATACTACACTACACCTACCCCTAATATACTATACTACACCTACCATACTATACTACACCTGCCATACTATACTACACCTACCCCTAACATAGTATACTACACCTACCCATAACATACTATACTACACCTACAATACTACACTACACCTACCCATAACATACTATACTACACCTACCCCTAACATACTATACTACACCTAACCCTACCATACTATACCACAACTACCCCTAACATACTATACTACACCTACCCCTAACATACTATACTACACCTACCCCTAACATACTATACTACACCTACCCCTAACATACTATACTACACCTACCCCTAACATACTATACTACACCTACCCCTAACATGCTATACTACACCTACCCCTAACATTCTATACTACATCTACCCCTACCATACTATACTACACCTACCCCTAACATACTATACTACACCTACCCCTAACATACTATACTACACCCACCCCTAACATACTATACTACACCTAACCCTAACATACTATACTACACCTACCATACTATACTACACCTACCCCTAACATACTATACTGCCACTACCCCTACCATACTATAATAAACCTACCATACCATACTACACCTACCATACTATACTACACCTACCCTTAACATACTATACTACATCTACCCCTAACATACTATACTACACCTACCCCTAACATACTATACTACACCTACCCCTAACATACTATACTACACCTACCATACTATAGTACACCTACCCCTAAGATACTATACTATACCTACCCCTAACATATTATACTACACCTACCATACTATACTACACCTACCATACTATACTACACCTACCCCTAACATACTATACAACACCTACCATACTATAAAACACCCACCCCTAACATACTATACTACACCTACCCATAACATACTATACTACACCTACCATACTACACTGCACCTACCCCTAACATACTATACTACACCTACCCCTAACAGACTATACTACACCTACCCCTAACATTCTATACTACATCTACCCCTACCATACTATACTACACCTACCCCTAACATACTATACTACACCTACCCCTACCATACTATACTACACCTACCCCTAACATACTATACTACATCTACCCCTAACATACTATACTACACCTAACCCTAACATACTATACTACACCTACCATACTATACTACACCTACACCCCTAACATACTATACTACACCTACCCCTAACATACTATACTACACCTACCCCTAACATACTATACTACACCGACCCCTAACATACTATACTACACCTACACCTCTAACATACTATACTACACCTACACCCCTAACATACTATACTACACTACACCTACCATACTATACTACACCTAACCCTAACATACTATACTACACCTAACCCTAACATACTATACTACACCTACCCCTAACATACTATACTACACCTACCATACTATACTACACCTACCATACTATACTACACCTACCCCTAACATACTATACTACACCTACCCCTAACATACTATACTACACCTACCCCTAACATACTATACTACACCCACCCCTAACATACTATACTACACCTAACCCTAACATACTATACTACACCTATCCCTAACATACTATACTACACCTACCATACTATACTACACTTACCCCTAACATACTATACTAAACATACCCCTAATATACTATACTACACCTACCATACTATACTACACCTACCCCTAAGATACTATACTACACCTACCCCTAACATACTATACTACACCTACCATACTATACTACACCTACCATACTGTACTACACCTACCATACTATACTACACCTACCCCGAACATACTACACTACACCTACCCCTAATATACTATACTACACCTACCATACTATACTACACCTGCCATACTATACTACACCTACCCCTAACATAGTATACTACACCTACCCATAACATACTATACTACACCTACAATACTACACTACACCTACCCATAACATACTATACTACACCTACCCCTAACATACTATACTACACCTAACCCTACCATACTATACCACAACTACCCCTAACATACTATACTACACCTACCCCTAACATACTATACTACACCTACCCCTAACATACTATACTACACCTACCCCTAACATACTATACTACACCTACCCCTAACATACTATACTACACCTACCCCTAACATGCTATACTACACCTACCCCTAACATTCTATACTACATCTACCCCTACCATACTATACTACACCTACCCCTAACATACTATACTACACCTACCCCTAACATACTATACTACACCTAACCCTAACATACTATACTACACCTACCCCTAACATACTATACTACACCTACCCCTACCATACTATACTACACCTACCCCTAACATACTATACTACACCCACCCCGAACATACTATACTACACCTAACCCTAACATACTATACTACACCTACCCCTAACATACTATACTACACCTACCATACTATACTACACCTACCCCTAACATACTATACTACACCTACCTCTAACATACTAAACTACACCTACCCCTACCATACTATACTACACCTACCCCTAACATACTATACTACACCGACCCCTAACATACTATACTACACCTACACCTCTAACATACTATACTACACCTACACCCCTAACATACTATACTACACTACACCTACCATACTATACTACACCTAACCCTAACATACTATACTACACCTAACCCTAACATACTATACTACACCTACCATACTATACTACACCTACCATACTATACTACACCTACCCCTAACATACTATACTACACCTACCCCTAACATACTATACTACACCTACCCCTAACATACTATACTACACCCACCCCTAACATACTATACTACACCTAACCCTAACATACTATACTACACCTATCCCTAACATACTATACTACACCTACCATACTATACTACACCTACCCCTAACATACTATACTACACCTACCCCTAACATACTATACTACACCTACCATACTATACTACACCTACCCCTAAGATACTATACTACACCTACCCCTAACATACTATACTACACCTACCATACTATACTACACCTACCATACTATACTACACCTACCATACTATACTACACCTACCCCGAACATACTACACTACACCTACCCCTAATATACTATACTACACCTACCATACTATACTACACCTGCCATACTATACTACACCTACCCCTAACATAGTATACTACACCTACCCATAACATACTATACTACACCTACAATACTACACTACACCTACCCATAACATACTATACTACACCTACCCCTAACATACTATACTACACCTAACCCTACCATACTATACCACAACTACCCCTAACATACTATACTACACCTACCCCTAACATACTATACTACACCTACCCCTAACATACTATACTACACCTACCCCTAACATACTATACTACACCTACCCCTAACATACTATACTACACCTACCCCTAACATGCTATACTACACCTACCCCTAACATTCTATACTACATCTACCCCTACCATACTATACTACACCTACCCCTAACATACTATACTACACCTACCCCTAACATACTATACTACACCTAACCCTAACATACTATACTACACCTACCCCTAACATACTATACTACACCTACCATACTATACTACATCTACCCCTAACATACTATACTACACCTACCTCTAACATACTATACTACACCTACCCCTACCATACTATACTACACCTACCCCTAACATACTATACTACACCCACCCCGAACATACTATACTACACCTAACCCTAACATACTATACTACACCTACCCCTAACATACTATACTACACCTACCATACTATACTACACCTACCCCTAACATACTATACTACACCTACCTCTAACATACTAAACTACACCTACCCCTACCATACTATACTACACCTACCCCTAACGTACTATACTGCACCTACCCCTAACATACTATACTACACCTACCCCTAACATACTATACTAAACTACACCTACCATACTATACTACACCTAACCATAACATACCATACTACACCTACCCCTAACATACTACACTACACTACACCTACCATACTATACTACACCTACCCCTAACATACTATTCTACACCTACCCCTAACATACTATACTACACCTACAATACTATACTACACCTACCCCTAAGATACTATACTACACCTACCCCTAACATACTATACTACACCTACCATACTATACTACACCTACCCCTAACATACTATACTACATCTACCCCTAACATACTATACTACACCTACCCCTAACATACTATACTACACCTACCCCTAACATACTATACTACACCTACCATACTATACTACACCTACCCCCAAGATACTATACTACACCTACCCCTAACATACTATACTACATCTACCCCTAACATACTATACTACACCTAACCCTAAAATACTATACTACACCTACCATACTATACTACACCTACACCCCTAACATACTATACTACACCTACCCCTAACATACTATACTACACCTACCCCTAACATACTATACTACACCGACCCCTAACATACTATACTACACCGACCCCTAACATACTATACTACACCTACACCTCTAACATACTATACTACACCTACAACCCTAACATACTATACTACACTACACCTACCATACTATACTACACCTAACCCTAACATACTATACTACACCCACCCCTAACATACTATACTATACCTAACCCTAACATACTATACTACACCTACCCCTAACATACTATACTACACCTACCATACTATACTACACCTACCCCTAACATACTATACTACACCTACCTCTAACATACTATACTACACCTACCCCTAACATACTATACTACACCTACCCCTAACATACTATACTACACCTACCATACTATACTACACCTACCCCTAACATACTATACTACACCTACCTCTAACATACTATACTACACCTACCCCTAACATACTATACTACACCTACCCCTAACATACTATACTACACCTACCCCTAACATACTATACTACACCTACCCCAAACATACTATACTACACCTACCCCTAACATACTATACTACACCTACCCCTAACATACTATACTGCACCTACCCCTAACATACTATAATAAACCTACCATACCATACTACACCTACCCCTAACATACTATACTACACCTACCATACTATACTACACCTACCCCTAACATACTATACTACACCTACCATACTATACTACACCTACCCCTAACATACTATACTACACCTACCCCTAACATACTATACTACACCTACCATACTATACTACACCTACCCCTAACATACTATACTACACCTACCCCTAACATACTATACTACACCTACCATACTATACTACACCGACCATACTATACTACACCTACCATACTATACTACACCTACCCCTAACATACTATACTGCCACTACCCCTACCATACTATAATAAACCTACCATACCATACTACACCTACCATACTATACTACACCTACCCCTAACATACTATACTACATCTACCCCTAACATACTATACTACACCTACCCCTAACATACTATACTACACCTACCCCTAACATACTATACTACACCTACCATACTATACTACACCTACCCCTAAGATACTATACTATACCTACCCCTAACATATTATACTACACCTACCATACTATACTACAACTACCATACTATACTACACCTACCCCTAACATACTATACTACACCTACCATACTATAAAACACCTACCCCTAACATACTATACTACACCTACCCATAACATACTATACTACACCTACCATACTACACTGCACCTACCCCTAACATACTATACTACACCTACCCCTAACAGACTATACTACACCTACCCCTAACATTCTATACTACATCTACCCCTACCATACTATACTACACCTACCCCTAACATACTATACTACACCTACCCCTACCATACTATACTACACCTACCCCTAACATACTATACTACATCTACCCCTAACATACTATACTACACCTAACCCTAACATACTATACTACACCTACCATACTATACTACACCTACACCCCTAACATACTATACTACACCTACCCCTAACATACTATACTACACCTACCCCTAACATACTATACTACACCGACCCCTAACATACTATACTACACCTACACCTCTAACATACTATACTACACCTACACCCCTAACATACTATACTACACTACACCTACCATACTATACTACACCTAACCCTAACATACTATACTACACCCAACCCTAACATACTATACTACACCTAACCCTAACATACTATACTACACCTACCCCTAACATACTATACTACACCTACCATACTATACTACACCTACCATACTATACTACACCTACCCCTAACATACTATACTACACCAACCCCTAACATACTATACTACACCTACCCCTAACATACTATACTACACCCACCCCTAACATACTATACTACACCTAACCCTAGCATACTATACTACACCTATCCCTAACATACTATACTACACCTACCATACTATACTACACCTACCCCTAACATACTATACTAAACATACCCCTAACATACTATACTACACCTACCATACTATACTACACCTACCCCTAAGATACTATACTACACCTACCCCTAACATACTATACTACACCTACCATACTATACTACACCTACCATACTATACTACACCTACCATACTATACTACACCTACCCCGAACATACTACACTACACCTACCCCTAATATACTATACTACACCTACCATACTATACTACACCTGCCATACTATACTACACCTACCCCTAACATAGTATACTACACCTACCCATAACATACTATACTACACCTACAATACTACACTACACCTACCCCTAACATACTATACTACACCTACCCATAACATACTATACTACACCTACCCCTAACATACTATTCTACACCTAACCCTACCATACTATACCACAACTACCCCTAACATACTATACTACACCTACCCCTAACATACTATACTACACCTACCCCTAACATACTATACTACACCTACCCCTAACATACTATACTACACCTACCCCTAACATACTATACTACACCTACCCCTAACATGCTATACTACACCTACCCCTAACATTCTATACTACATCTACCCCTACCATACTATACTACACCTACCCCTAACATACTATACTACACCTACCCCTAACATACTATACTACACCTACCACTACCATACTATACTACACCTACCCCTAACATACTATACTACATCTACCCCTAACATACTATACTACACCTAACCCTAACATACTATACTACACCTAACATACTATACTACACTACACCTACCCCTGACATACTATACTACACCTACACCCCTAACATACTATACTACACCTACCCCTAACATACTATACTACACCTACCCCTAACATACTATACTACACCGACCCATAACATACTATACTACACCTACACCTCTAACATACTATACTACACCTACACCCCTAACATACTATACTACACTACACCTACCATACTATACTACACCTAACCCTAACATACTATACTACACCCAACCCTAACATACTATACTACGCCTAACCCTAACATACTATACTACACCTACCCCTAACATACTATACTACACCTACCATACTATACTACACCTACCATACTATACTACACCTACCTCTAACATACTATACTACACCTACCCCTAACATAGTATACTACACCTACCCCTAACATACTATACTGCACCTACCCATAACATACTATACTACACCTACCCCGAACATACTATACTACGCCTACCCCGAACATACTATACTACACCTAACCCTAACATACTATACCACACTACACCTACCATACTATACTACACCTACCCCTAACATACTATACTACACCTACCCCTAACATACTATACTACACCTACCCCTAACATACTATACTACACCTACCCCTAACATACTATACTACACCTACCCCTAACATACTATACTACACCTACCATACTATACTACACCTACCATACTATACTACACCTAACCCTAACATACTATACTACACCTACCCCTAACATACTATACTACACCTACCTCTAACATACTATACTACACCTACCCCTAACATACTATACTACACCCACCCCGAACATACTATACTACACCTAACCCTAACATACTATACTACACCTACCCTTAACATACTATACTACACAAACCATACTATACTACACCTACCCCTAAGATACTATACTACACCTACCCCTAACATACTATACTACACCTACCCCTAACATACTATACTACACCCACCCCTAACATACTATACTACACCTAACCCTAACATACTATACTACACCTATCCCTAACATACTATACTACACCTACCATACTATACTACACCTACCCCTAACATACTATACTAAACATACCCCTAACATACTATACAACACCTACCATACTATACTACACCTACCCCTAAGATACTATACTACACCTACCCCTAACATACTATACTACACCTACCATACTATACTACACCTACCATACTATACTACACCTACCCCGAACATACTACACTACACCTACCCCTAATATACTATACTACACCTACCATACTATACTACACCTGCCATACTATACTACACCTACCCCTAACATAGTATACTACACCTACCCATAACATACTATACTACACCTACAATACTACACTACACCTACCCATAACATACTATACTACACCTACCCCTAACATACTATACTACACCTAACCCTACCATACTATACCACAACTACCCCTAACATACTATACTACACCTACCCCTAACATACTATACTACACCTACCCCTAACATACTATACTACACCTACCCCTAACATACTATACTACACCTACCCCTAACATACTATACTACACCTACCCCTAACATGCTATACTACACCTACCCCTAACATTCTATACTACATCTACCCCTACCATACTATACTACACCTACCCCTAACATACTATACTACACCTACCATACTATACTACACCTACCTCTAACATACTATACTACACTACACCTACACATGCCATACTATACTACACCTACCATACTATACTACACCTAACCCTAACATACTATACTACACTACACCTACACATACCATACCATACTACACCTACCATACTATACTACACCGACCCCTAACATACTATACTACACCTACCCCTAACATACTATACTACACCTACCATACTATACTACACCTACCCCTAACATACTATACTACACCTACCATACTATTCTACACCTACCCCTAACATACTATACTACACCTACCTTACTATACTACACCTACCCCTAACATACTATACTACACCTACCCCTAACATACTATACTACACCTACCCCTAACATACTATACTACACCTACCATACTATACTACACCTACCCCTAAGATACTATACTACACCTACCCCTAACATACTATACTACACCTACCATACTATACTACACCTACCCCTAACATACTATACTACACCTACCCCTAACATACTATACTACATCTACCCCTAACATACTATACTACATCTACCCCTAACATACTATACTACACCTACCCCTAACATACTATACTACACCTACCCCTAACATACTATACTACACCTACCCCTAACATACTATACTACACCTACCCCTAACATACCATACTACCCCTACCATACTATACTACACCTACCCCTAAGATACTATACTACACCCACCCCCAACATACTATACTACACCTACCATACTATACTACACCTACCATACTATACTACACCTACCCCTAACATACTATACTACACCTACCATACTATACTACACCTACCCCTAACATACTATACTACACCTACCATACTATACTACACCTACCCCTAACATACTATACTACACCTACCCACAACATACTATACTACACCTACCATACTACACTACACCTACCCCTAACATACTATACTACACCTAACCCTACCATACTATACTACACCTACCCCTAACATACTATACTACACTTACCCCTAACATACTATACTACACCTACCCCTAACATACTATACTACACCTACCATACTATACTAC
Source organism: Salvelinus fontinalis (assembly GCF_029448725.1). NCBI lineage: Eukaryota > Metazoa > Chordata > Actinopteri > Salmoniformes > Salmonidae > Salvelinus > Salvelinus fontinalis. Next base: position 7,457,691 of record NC_074690.1, read on the forward strand.
ACATACCCCTAACATACTATGCTACACCTACCCCTAACATACTATACTACACCTAGCCCTAACATACTATACTACACCTACCGCTACCATACAATACTACACCTACCCCTAACATACTATACTACACCTAGCCCTAACATACTATACTACACCTAGCCCTAACATACTATACTACACCTACCCCTAACATACTATACTACACCTACCATACTATACTACACATACCCCTAACATACTATGCTACACCTACCCCTAACATACTATACTACACCTAGCCCTAACATACTATACTACACCTACCGCTACCATACAATACTACACCTACCCCTAACATACTATACTACACCTAGCCCTAACATACTATACTACACCTACCGCTACCATACTATACTACACCTACCCCTAACATACTATACTACATCTACCCCTAACATACTATACTACACCTACCCCTAACATACTATACTACACCTACCATACTATACTACACCTACCCCTAACATACTATACTACACCTACCTCTAACATACTATACTACACCTACCCCTAACATACTATACTACACCTACCCCTAACATACTATACTACACCTACCCCTAACATACTATACTACACCTACCCCTAACATACTATACTGCACCTACCCCTAACATACTATACTAAATCTACCCCTAACATACTATACTACACTACACCTACCATACTATACTACACCTACCCCTAACATACTATACTACACCTACCATACTATACTACACCTACCTCTAACATACTATACTACACCTACCCCTAACATACTATACTACACCCACCCGAACATACTATACTACACCTAACCCTAACATACTATACTACACCTACCCCTAACATACTATACTACACCTACCATACTATACTACATTTACCCCTAACATACTATACTACACCTACCTCTAACATACTATACTACACCTACCCCTACCATACTATACTACACCTACCCCTAACATACTATACTACACCCACCCCGAACATACTATACTACACCTAACCCTAACATACTATACTACACCTACCCCTAACATACTATACTACACCTACCATACTATACTACACCTACCCCTAACATACTATACTACACCTACCTCTAACATACTAAACTACACCTACCCCTACCATACTATACTACACCTACCCCTAACGTACTATACTGCACCCACCCCTAACATACTATACTACACCTACCCCTAACATACTATACTACACTACACCTACCATACTATACTACACCTAACCATAACATACCATACTACACCTACCCCTAACATACTACACTACACTACACCTACCATACTATACTACACCTACCCCTAACATACTATACTACACCTACCCCTAACATACTATTCTACACCTACCCCTAACAAACTATACTACACCTACAATACTATACTACACCTACCCCTAAGATACTATACTACACCTACCCCTAACATACTATACTACACCTACCATACTATACTACACCTACCCCTAACATACTATACTACATCTACCCCTAACATACTATACTACACCTACCCCTAACATACTATACTACACCTACCCCTAACATACTATACTACACCTACCATACTATACTACACCTACCCCCAAGATACTATACTACACCTACCCCTAACATACTATACTACACCTAACCCTAACATACTATACTACACCTACCATACTATACTACACCTACACCCCTAACATACTATACTACACCTACCCCTAACATACTATACTACACCTACCCCTAACATACTATACTACACCGACCCCTAACATACTATACTACACCGACCCCTAACATACTATACTACACCTACACCTCTAACATACTATACTACACCTACAACCCTAACATACTATACTACACTACACCTACCATACTATACTACACCTAACCCTAACATACTACACTACACCCACCCCTAACATACTATACTACACCTAACCCTAACATACTATACTACACCTACCCCTAACATACTATACTACACCTACCATACTATACTACACCAACCCCTAACATACTATACTACACCTACCTCTAACATACTATACTACACCTACCCCTAACATACTATACTACACCTACCCCTAACATACTATACTACACCTACCATACTATACTACACCTACCCCTAACATACTATACTACACCTACCTCTAACATACTATACTACACCTACCCCAAACATACTATACTACACCCACCCCGAACATACTATACTACACCTAACCCTAACATACTATACTACACCTACCCTTAACATACTATACTACACAAACCATACTATACTACACCTACCCCTAAGATACTATACTACACCTACCCCTAACATACTACACTACACTACACCTACCATACTATACTACACCTACCCCTAACATACTATACTACACCTACCCCTAACATACTATACTACACCTACCCCTAACATACTATACTACACTACACCTACCATACTATACTACATCTACCCCTAACATACTATACTACACCTACCCCTAAGATACTATACTACACCTACCCCTAACATACTATACTACACCTACCCCTAACATACTATACTACACCTACAATACTATACTACACCTACCCCTAAGATACTATACTACACCTACCCCTAACATACTATACTACACCTACCATACTATACTACATCTACCCCTAACATACTATACTACACCTACAATACTATACTACACCTACCCCTAAGATACTATACTACACCTACCCCTAACATACTATACTACACCTACCATACTATACTACACCTACCCCTAACATACTATACTACATCTACCCCTAACATACTATACTACACCTACCCCTAACATACTATACTACACCTACCCCTAACATACTATACTACACCTACCATACTATGCTACACCTACCCCTAAGATACTATACTACACCTACCCCTAACATACTATACTACACCTACCATGCTATACTACACCTACCCCTAACATACTATACTACACCTACCATACTATACTACACCTACCCCTAACATACTATACTACATCTACCCCTAACATACTATACTACACCTACCCCTAACATACTATACTACACCTACCCCTAACATACTATACTACACCTACCATACTATACTACACCTACCCCTAAGATACTATACTACACCTACCCCTAACATACTATACTACACCTACCATACTATACTACACCTACCCCTAACATACTATACTACACCTACCATACTATACTACACCTACCCGAACATACTATACTACACCTACCCATAACATACTATACTACACATACCATACTACACTGCACCTACCCCTAACATACTATACTACACCTACCCTTAACATACTATACTACACCTAACCCTACCATACTATACTACACCTACCCCTAACATACTATACTACACCTACCCCTAACATACTATACTACACATACCCCTAACATTCTATACTACATCTACCCCTACCATACTATACTACACCTACCCCTAACATACTATACTACACCTACCCCTAACATACTATACTACACCTACCCCTACCATACTATACTACACCTACCCCTAACATACTATACTACATCTACCCCTAACATAATATACTACACCTAACCCTATCATACTATACTACACCTACCATACTATACTACACCTACACCCCTAACATACTATACTACACCTACCCCTAACATACTATACTACACCTACCCCTAACATACTATACTACACCGACCCCTAACATACTATACTACACCTACACCTCTAACATACTATACTACACCTACACCCCTAGCATACTATACTACACCTACCCCTAACATACTATACTACACCTACCCCTAGCATACTATACTACACCTACCCCTAACATACTATTCTACACCTACCCCTAACATACTATACTACACCTACAATACTATACTACACCTACCCCTAAGATACTATACTACACCTACCCCTAACATACTATACTACACCTACCATACTATACTACACCTACCCCTAACATACTATACTACATCTACCCCTAACATACTATACTACACCTACCCCTAACATACTATACTACACCTACCCCTAACATACTATACTACACCTACCATACTATACTACACCTACCCCCAAGATACTATACTACACCTACCCCTAACATACTATACTACACCTAACCCTAACATACTATACTACACCTACCATACTATACTACACCTACACCCCTAACATACTATACTACACCTACCCCTAACATACTATACTACACCTACCCCTAACATACTATACTACACCGACCCCTAACATACTATACTACACCGACCCCTAACATACTATACTACACCTACACCTCTAACATACTATACTACACCTACAACCCTAACATACTATACTACACTACACCTACCATACTATACTACACCTAACCCTAACATACTATACTACACCCACCCCTAACATACTATACTACACCTAACCCTAACATACTATACTACACCTACCCCTAACATACTATACTACACCTACCATACTATACTACACCAACCCCTAACATACTATACTACACCTACCTCTAACATACTATACTACACCTACCCCTAACATACTATACTACACCTACCCCTAACATACTATACTACACCTACCATACTATACTACACCTACCCCTAACATACTATACTACACCTACCTCTAACATACTATACTACACCTACCCCTAACATACTATACTACACCCACCCCGAACATACTATACTACACCTAACCCTAACATACTATACTACACCTACCCTTAACATACTATACTACACAAACCATACTATACTACACCTACCCCTAAGATACTATACTACACCTACCCCTAACATACTACACTACACTACACCTACCATACTATACTACACCTACCCCTAACATACTATACTACACCTACCCCTAACATACTATACTACACCTACCCCTAGCATACTATACTACACCTACCCCTAACATACTATTCTACACCTACCCCTAACATACTATACTACACCTACAATACTATACTACACCTACCCCTAAGATACTATACTACACCTACCCCTAACATACTATACTACACCTACCATACTATACTACACCTACCCCTAACATACTATACTACATCTACCCCTAACATACTATACTACACCTACCCCTAACATACTATACTACACCTACCCCTAACATACTATACTACACCTACCATACTATGCTACACCTACCCCTAAGATACTATACTACACCTACCCCTAACATACTATACTACACCTACCATGCTATACTACACCTACCCCTAACATACTATACTACACCTACCATACTATACTACACCTACCCCTAACATACTATACTACATCTACCCCTAACATACTATACTACACCTACCCCTAACATACTATACTACACCTACCCCTAACATACTATACTACACCTACCATACTATACTACACCTACCCCTAAGATACTATACTACACCTACCCCTAACATACTATACTACACCTGCCATACTATACTACACCTACCCCTAACATACTATACTACACCTACCATACTATACTACACCTACCCGAACATACTATACTACACCTACCCATAACATACTATACTACACATACCATACTACACTGCACCTACCCCTAACATACTATACTACACCTACCCTTAACATACTATACTACACCTAACCCTACCATACTATACTACACCTACCCCTAACATACTATACTACACCTACCCCTAACATACTATACTACACATACCCCTAACATTCTATACTACATCTACCCCTACCATACTATACTACACCTACCCCTAACATACTATACTACACCTACCCCTAACATACTATACTACACCTACCCCTACCATACTATACTACACCTACCCCTAACATACTATACTACACCTACCCCTAACATACTATACTACATCTACCCCTAACATAATATACTACACCTAACCCTATCATACTATACTACACCTACCATACTATACTACACCTACACCCCTAACATACTATACTACACCTACCCCTAACATACTATACTACACCTACCCCTAACATACTATACTACACCGACCCCTAACATACTATACTACACCTACACCTCTAACATACTATACTACACCTACACCCCTAGCATACTATACTACTCTACACCTACCATACTATACTACACCTAACCCTAACATACTATACTACACCCACCCCTAACATACTATACTACACCTAATCCTAGCATACTATACTACACCTACCCCTAACATACTATACTACACCTACCATACTATACTACACCTACCTCTAACATACTATACTACACCTACCCCTAACATACTATACTACACCTACCCCTAACATACTATACTACACCTACCCCTAACATACTATACTACACCTACCCCTAACATACTATACTACACCTACCATACTATACTACACCTACCCCTAACATACTATACTGCACCTACCCCTAACATACTATACTAAATCTACCCCTAACATACTATACTACACTACACCTACCATACTATACTACACCTAACCCTAACATACTATACTACACCCACCCCTAACATACTATACTACACCTAACCCTAACATACTATACTACACCAACCCCTAACATACTATACTACACCTACCATACTATACTACACCTACCCCTAACATACTATACTACACCTACCTCTAACATACTATACTACACCTACCCCTAACATACTATACTACACCTACCCCTAACATACTATACTACACCTACCCCTAACATACTATACTACACCTACCCCTAACATACTATACTACATCTACCCCTACCATACTATACTACACCTACCCCTAACATACTATACTACACCTACCCCTAACATACTGTACTACACCGACCATACTATACTACACTACACCTACCATACTATACTACACCTAACCATAACATACTATACTACACCTAACCCTAACATACTACACTACATTACACCTACCATACTATATTAAACCTACCATACTATACTACACCTACCCCTAACATACTATACTACACCTACCCCTAACATACTATACTACACCTACCCCTTACATACTATACTACACCTACCCCTAACATACTATACTACACCTACAATACTATACTACATTACACCTACCCCTAACATACTATACTACATATACCATACTATACTACAACTACCCCTACCATACTATACTACACCTTCCCCTAACATACTATACTACACCTACCCCTAACATACTATACTACACCTACCGTACTATACTACACCTACCCCTAATATACTGGTAGGTGTAACATACTATACCCCTAACATACTATACTACACCTACCCCTAACATACTATACTACACCTACCCCTACCATACTATACTACACCTACCCCTAACATACTATACTACACCTACCCCTAACATACTATACAACATCTAACATACTATACTACACCTACACCCCTAACATACTATACAACACCTAACATACTATACTACACCTACCCCTAACATACTATACTACACCTACCCCTAACATACTATACTACACCTACCCCTAACATACTATACTACACCTACCATACTGTACTACACCTACCCCTAACATACTATACTACACCTACCATACTATACTACACCTACACCTCTAACATACTATACTACACCGACCCCTAACATACTATACTACACCTACCCCTAACATACTATACTACACCTAACCCTAACCCTAAACCCTAACCCTAAACCCTAACCCTAAACCCTAACCCTAACCCTAACCCTAACCCTAAACCCTAACCCTAACCCTAACCCTAAACCCTAAACCCTAACCCTAACCCTAGATTACACTGCAGCCCAAGTATTACAAAACACACAACAATGGATGAACAATAACATGAACATATTACAAATACACTACCAGGCAATTATCGAATCACTCACACAACCACCCAATACATTTAACACTCTTGCATTGCACATAGCTGTGGGCTGGGCTCATAAGAGATACACACACAAACTGACACACACTACCATCACTACAGTGGAAACAATTTTGAACAATTCCTTAGAAACTCACTACAGACAACTCCCTAGGGCTACCCTTTCTTACCCCAATACAGAGCTCCCCTTCCCCTCAGCCTCAGTCCCCCCCCCAGCCAATAACCACATTGGCTCCTGATCCACTGGAACAACAACAGAACCCCTGGCATACAGACTCAGCTCAAACACAGGCCCCACCACAGTTGATCTCTCTGCCCACCACCACAGCACCAGTTCCTTTCTCATCCTCGTTGGAGGACTTCCCTCCGTTACCCAAGTTCTCTACCCTAGTTAAGCCTCAGGCCTCTCAGAAACAATCGTCCCCATTGGGGCTACGCCCTGCCCCAGCACAGTGCTCTTTAAACCAGAAGCTAACAAATCAGCATCCTCCTCTTCCTCAGACACAACCTTCCACCGAGATAGGGATCCGTACCCCAACACCCTCTTCCCCTGTTGCACCTTCGCATACACAGATAGATGTAAGCAATATTGACCCAAACAACTCCCCATCTCATTCTAAGAACAATATGGCACCCACTCCCTCCCTTTCTCCCAAGGCAAAAGGAAAGGAGATTAGGAGAACCCCTACCTCCACTTCCCCTCATGACCCACAGAGATTAAACAACCCATGGACCACCCAGGAGCACAGCATTCCAAGCATCATTGGTCCCCCATTGCCCACCATAGACTCCAACCTTGAATCGATAACCACTAACTCCTCTAAATTAATCCAGGCCCCAGGTTGAGTTCCACCATAGGGCCTGCAGCCAGCCAGAAACCCTCAATGTTATAGCAACACTTCCCAATCCCCTGGTTAACACTCCTACCACCAAGGGGTATAAACACAGCAATGTTTCAGTTAAAACCTTGGAAAGGATTTCACCTCTATCGCTCTCACCAACAGGAGGCGCCAGATCAGGGGATGAGACTAGGACTGGGCAGTTCCAGGGGCAAATGACGATTAATGGACAAAACAATGGGCAACAACCCAAAAACAACCAATCTGAGCCCTCCCAAAAAGACACCATGTCACTGCCAGTCCGAGACACCTGTATAACTGACGCCTCAACATACCCACCCCAGTTTGAATGCCAACCCCAGCCTCAGCCACAACCCCAGCATCAACCCCCAACCCCAGCAACCCTCCAGAAACCATCGTACCACAAAGCCAGACCAAAAGGCAAGGTGGCGGATTGGAATTTTAAGGGAAATAAAACACTACTAGTCTTGGGAGACTCCAATGTCAATAGAATCCCTCCATTTCATAACCCAAACATACAAGTGGACAGTTACCCCGGAGCAACTTTTTACCATTTTACAAAGGTCCTGGAGAAAACAGAGGTTCACGTAGACACTAGCATAGTGGTTCTCTCGGTGGGCATAAACAATATGGATAATGACCCTGTCACGACTTCTGCCGAAGTCGTTGCCTCTCCTTGTCCGGGCGGTGTTCGGCGGTCGACTTCACCGGTCTTCTAGTCATCATCGATCCATTTTTCATTTTCCATTGGTTTTGTCTTGTCTTCCCACACACCTGTTGTCAATCCCATTCATTACCTGTTGTGTATTTAACCCTCTGTTTCCCTTCATGTGTTTGTCAGAGATTGTTCGTTGTCATGTGTTGTGTTAATTGTGTATAGGTGTGCGACGGGTCTTCGTACCCAGATTTGTTTTTATATTTTTCCCGTGAGTGTTATGGAGCAGATTACTAGGACTTTAATTAAAGTACTCCATTCTACACTCTATTTGACTCTCCTGCGCCTGACTTCCTCTGCCACTTATACACGCCATTGTGACAGAATCTCTGACCTTAAAAAATGAAGTCAGCAGGAGGAGGCACTTCACTAATGGAGGTTGAGGAACGCGTCCTGGAACACGCGGCGGAGATTGACAGTCTGTGCGCTGCCATGGATCGCATTGTCCAGAGTATGGATCGCTGGGAGAGACAGGGAGCGTGTCCAGTACCTCCACCACCCCCTGGAATTCCTTCGAACGTTTTTTCCCCTCCGGAACAGAACAGGATCCAGTTATCCCTACCCACGGGATACAATGGAGATACTGCCAGCTGCCAGGGTTTTCTCCTAAAACTGAACTTGTATCTGGCCACGGTCTCTCCAGTACCATCAGACCGTGAGAAAAGCTTCGCCCTCATCTCCTGCCTTACCGGGAAAGCCCTGGAGTGGGCCAACGCTGTGTGTGGAGAGGATAAGGCGTTGGACCATTTTGAGGAGCTCATCTGCCATTTCCGGAAGGTATTCGACCACCCATCCGAAGGCAGAGCAGCAGGTGAGCTCCTCTATCATCTGAGGCAGGGGAAGAGGAGTGCTCAGGAGTTCGCGTTGGAGTTTAGGACTTTGGCTGCCGGCGCTGGATGGAGCGACAGGGCCCTGATCGACCACTACCGTTGTAGTCTACGCGAGGACGTCCGTCGGGAGCTGGCCTGTAGAGACACCACCCTCAACTTCGACCAACTGGTGGATATGTCAATCAGGCTGGACAACATGCTGGCTACTCGGGGACGTCTAGATCGGGGTCTGGTTGTTCCATCCTCCCGCACTCTCTCTCCCGAACCTATGGAATTGGGAGGGATGGTGCGCAGGGAGACCGGAGGGGGTACCCGCTCGAGCACCATCTATGATCGCAGAGATCACACTGCTGATCGGTGCCGGGTTGGTTCCTCTGGGAATAGAGAAGGCAGGCAGGGCACTCTGGCATCACCCCAGGTGAGTAGGCACCATTCTCATCCAGAGCCCTCTGTTGCACTTATGTTTGTCTCTGTCACTTTTCCGGATTTTTCCCTGCAGTCCCAGTATAAGGCGCTAGTAGATTCAGGCGCGGCTGGAAATTTCATTAATAAAAATTTAGCTCATAGTTTAGGGCTTCCTATTGTGTCTGTGGATATGCCTGTTCCTATTCATGCCTTAGATAGTCGACCATTAGGGTCAGGTTTTATCAGGGAGGTCACCGCACCGTTGAATATGATAACGCAGGAGGGTCACAAGGAGAAGATTAGTCTTTTCCTTATTGATTCCCCTGCGTATTCTGTGGTGCTAGGTCTACCCTGGTTAGCGTGTCATAACCCCACTGTTTCTTGGCCACAGAGGGCTCTCACGGGGTGGTCGCGAGAGTGCTCAGGTAGGTGTTTAGGGGTTTCCGTTGGTGCTACTACGGTGGAAAGTCCAGACCAGGTCTCCACCGTGCGCATTCCCCCTGAATATGCCGATTTGGCACTCGCCTTCTGTAAAAAGAAGGCGACTCAATTACCACCCCATCGACAGGGGGATTGTGCGATAGATCTCCTGGTAGACGCTGCATATCCCAGGAGTCATGTGTATCCTCTGTCGCAAGCGGAGACAGTGGCTATGGATAATTATATCTCTGAATCCCTGCGTCAGGGGTTCATTAAGCCATCCATTTCACCCGCCTCTTCGAGTTTCTTTTTTGTGAAGAAGAAGGATGGCGGTTTACGCCCGTGCATTGATTATCGAGACCTTAATAAAATCACGGTAAAATATAGTTACCCGCTACCTTTGATCAATACAGTAATGGAGTCAATGCGCGGGGCCCGCTTCTTCACAAAATTGGATCTCAGGAGTGCGTACAATCTGGTGCGTATTAGGAGGGGTGATGAGTGGAAGACGGCATTTAGCACCACCTCAGGTCATTATGAGTACCTGGTCATGCCATATGGGTTGATGAATGCTCCATCAGTCTTCCAATCGTTTGTAGATGAGATCTTCAGGGACCTGAACGGGCAGGGTGTAGTGGTGTATATCGATGATATTTTGATATACTCTGCTACACGCGCTGAGCATGTGTCCTTGGTGCGCAGGGTGCTTGGTCGCCTGTTGGAGCATGATTTATATGTCAAGGCTGAGAAATGCTTGTTCTTCCAACAATCCATCTCCTTCCTAGGGCATCAGATTTCCACTTCAGGAGTGGAAATGGAGAGCGACCGCATTACAGCCGTGCGTAATTGGCCGACTCCAACCACGGTTAAGGAGGTGCAGCGTTTTTTAGGGTTTGCCAATTACTACCGGAGATTTATCCGGGGTTTTGGTCAGGTTGCAGCTCCCATTACCTCACTGCTAAAGGGGGGACCGGTGCGCTTGCAGTGGTCGGCCGAGGCGAATAGGGCTTTTGGTAAACTGAAGGCTCTGTTTACCTCGGCGCCTGTGTTGGCTCATCCGGATCCCTCTTTGCCATTCATAGTAGAGGTGGACGCATCCGAAGCTGGGATAGGAGCAGTGCTCTCTCAGCGTTCGGGTGTGCCACCGAAGCTTCGCCCCTGTGCTTTCTTTTCGAAGAAGCTCAGCCCGGCGGAGCGTAACTATGATGTGGGGGACCGAGAGCTGTTAGCTGTCGTAAAAGCCTTGAAGGTGTGGAGGCATTGGCTTGAGGGGGCTAATCACCCTTTTCTCATCTGGACTGACCACCGCAATCTGGAGTACATCCGGCAGGCGAAGAGACTAAATCCTCGCCAGGCAAGGTGGGCCATGTTTTTCACTCGTTTTGTGTTTACGCTTACTTACAGACCAGGCTCCCAGAACGTCAAGGCAGACGCATTGTCTCGGCTGTATGACACAGAGGAGCGACCCATGGATCCCACTCCCATACTCCCAGAGTCGTGTTTGGTGGCGCCAGTAGTGTGGGAGCTGGACGCGGACATTGAGCGGGCGTCACGTGCAGAGCCCTCTCCTCCTGAGTGTCCAGCTGGTCGTCTGTACGTTCCGTCTGCTGTCCGCGACCGATTGATCTATTGGGCTCACACATCACCCTCCTCTGGTCATCCTGGGATAGGTCGGACGATGCGCTGTCTTGATGGGAGGTACTGGTGGCCCACTTTAGCTAAGGACGTGAGGATTTATGTTTCCTCCTGTTCGGTGTGCGCCCAGTGCAAGGCTCCTAGACACCTGCCTAGAGGTAAGCTTTTACCTTTACCCGTTCCTCAACGGCCGTGGTCGCACCTGTCAGTGGATTTTGTGACTGATCTTCCACCTTCACAGGGTTACACCACGATCCTGGTCGTTGTGGATCGGTTCTCTAAGTCCTGTCGTCTTCTCCCTTTGCCCGGTCTCCCTACGGCCTTACAAACTGCGGAGGCTCTGTTTACACATGTTTTCCGGCATTATGGGGTGCCTGAGGATATAGTGTCTGATCGGGGTCCCCAGTTCACGTCAAGGGTCTGGAAGGCGTTCATGGAACGTCTGGGGATCTCGGTTAGTCTTACCTCAGGTTTTCACCCCGAGAGTAATGGGCAGGTGGAGAGAGTTAACCAGGATGTGGGCAGGTTTCTGCGGTCCTATTGCCAGGACCGGCCAGGGGAGTGGGCGAAGTTCGTGCCCTGGGCAGAGATAGCCCAGAACTCGCTACGTCACTCCTCCACTAACCTTACCCCTTTTCAATGTGTATTAGGGTATCAGCCGGTTCTGGCTCCTTGGCATCAGAGTCAGACCGAAGCTCCTGCGGTGGACAATTGGTTTCGGCACGCTGAGGAAACTTGGGAGGCAGCCCACGTCCACCTTCAGCGTGCCATAAGGCGCCAGAAAATTGGCGCAGACCGTCGCCGCAGTGAGGCCCCGGTGTTCGTACCAGGGGACAGGGTCTGGCTCTCGACCCGAAACCTGCCCCTCCGCCTGCTCTGCCGGAAGCTGTGTCCGCGGTTTGTGGGGCCGTTTAAAGTCCTGAGGAGAGTGAACGAGGTATGTTATAGATTACAACTGCCCATTAATTACCGTATTAACCCCTCGTTCCATGTGTCTCTCCTCAGGCCGGTGGTGGCTGGCCCGCTCCAGGAGGCTGAAGTGCGTGAAGTTCCTCCGCCTCCTCTAGACATCGAGGGGGTCCCGGCGTACGCTATTCGATCCATTTTGGATTCGAGACGTCGGGCGAGGGGCCTTCAGTACCTCGTGGACTGGGAGGGGTACGGGCCGGAGGAGAGATGCTGGGTTCCGGTGGAGGACGTTTTAGATCCTTCTATGTTAAAAGAATTCCACCGCCTCCATCCGGATCGCCCTGCACCTCGCCCTCCGGGTCGTCCCCGAGGCCGGTGTCGACGCGCTGCTGGAGCCGCGCGTCAGGGGGGGGGTAATGTCACGACTTCTGCCGAAGTCGTTGCCTCTCCTTGTCCGGGCGGTGTTCGGCGGTCGACTTCACCGGTCTTCTAGTCATCATCGATCCATTTTTCATTTTCCATTGGTTTTGTCTTGTCTTCCCACACACCTGTTGTCAATCCCATTCATTACCTGTTGTGTATTTAACCCTCTGTTTCCCTTCATGTGTTTGTCAGAGATTGTTCGTTGTCATGTGTTGTGTTAATTGTGTATAGGTGTGCGACGGGTCTTCGTACCCAGATTTGTTTTTATATTTTTCCCGTGAGTGTTATGGAGCAGATTACTAGGACTTTAATTAAAGTACTCCATTCTACACTCTATTTGACTCTCCTGCGCCTGACTTCCTCTGCCACTTATACACGCCATTGTGACAGAATCTCTGACCTTAAAAAATGAAGTCAGCAGGAGGAGGCACTTCACTAATGGAGGTTGAGGAACGCGTCCTGGAACACGCGGCGGAGATTGACAGTCTGTGCGCTGCCATGGATCGCATTGTCCAGAGTATGGATCGCTGGGAGAGACAGGGAGCGTGTCCAGTACCTCCACCACCCCCTGGAATTCCTTCGAACGTTTTTTCCCCTCCGGAACAGAACAGGATCCAGTTATCCCTACCCACGGGATACAATGGAGATACTGCCAGCTGCCAGGGTTTTCTCCTAAAACTGAACTTGTATCTGGCCACGGTCTCTCCAGTACCATCAGACCGTGAGAAAAGCTTCGCCCTCATCTCCTGCCTTACCGGGAAAGCCCTGGAGTGGGCCAACGCTGTGTGTGGAGAGGATAAGGCGTTGGACCATTTTGAGGAGCTCATCTGCCATTTCCGGAAGGTATTCGACCACCCATCCGAAGGCAGAGCAGCAGGTGAGCTCCTCTATCATCTGAGGCAGGGGAAGAGGAGTGCTCAGGAGTTCGCGTTGGAGTTTAGGACTTTGGCTGCCGGCGCTGGATGGAGCGACAGGGCCCTGATCGACCACTACCGTTGTAGTCTACGCGAGGACGTCCGTCGGGAGCTGGCCTGTAGAGACACCACCCTCAACTTCGACCAACTGGTGGATATGTCAATCAGGCTGGACAACATGCTGGCTACTCGGGGACGTCTAGATCGGGGTCTGGTTGTTCCATCCTCCCGCACTCTCTCTCCCGAACCTATGGAATTGGGAGGGATGGTGCGCAGGGAGACCGGAGGGGGTACCCGCTCGAGCACCATCTATGATCGCAGAGATCACACTGCTGATCGGTGCCGGGTTGGTTCCTCTGGGAATAGAGAAGGCAGGCAGGGCACTCTGGCATCACCCCAGGTGAGTAGGCACCATTCTCATCCAGAGCCCTCTGTTGCACTTATGTTTGTCTCTGTCACTTTTCCGGATTTTTCCCTGCAGTCCCAGTATAAGGCGCTAGTAGATTCAGGCGCGGCTGGAAATTTCATTAATAAAAATTTAGCTCATAGTTTAGGGCTTCCTATTGTGTCTGTGGATATGCCTGTTCCTATTCATGCCTTAGATAGTCGACCATTAGGGTCAGGTTTTATCAGGGAGGTCACCGCACCGTTGAATATGATAACGCAGGAGGGTCACAAGGAGAAGATTAGTCTTTTCCTTATTGATTCCCCTGCGTATTCTGTGGTGCTAGGTCTACCCTGGTTAGCGTGTCATAACCCCACTGTTTCTTGGCCACAGAGGGCTCTCACGGGGTGGTCGCGAGAGTGCTCAGGTAGGTGTTTAGGGGTTTCCGTTGGTGCTACTACGGTGGAAAGTCCAGACCAGGTCTCCACCGTGCGCATTCCCCCTGAATATGCCGATTTGGCACTCGCCTTCTGTAAAAAGAAGGCGACTCAATTACCACCCCATCGACAGGGGGATTGTGCGATAGATCTCCTGGTAGACGCTGCATATCCCAGGAGTCATGTGTATCCTCTGTCGCAAGCGGAGACAGTGGCTATGGATAATTATATCTCTGAATCCCTGCGTCAGGGGTTCATTAAGCCATCCATTTCACCCGCCTCTTCGAGTTTCTTTTTTGTGAAGAAGAAGGATGGCGGTTTACGCCCGTGCATTGATTATCGAGACCTTAATAAAATCACGGTAAAATATAGTTACCCGCTACCTTTGATCAATACAGTAATGGAGTCAATGCGCGGGGCCCGCTTCTTCACAAAATTGGATCTCAGGAGTGCGTACAATCTGGTGCGTATTAGGAGGGGTGATGAGTGGAAGACGGCATTTAGCACCACCTCAGGTCATTATGAGTACCTGGTCATGCCATATGGGTTGATGAATGCTCCATCAGTCTTCCAATCGTTTGTAGATGAGATCTTCAGGGACCTGAACGGGCAGGGTGTAGTGGTGTATATCGATGATATTTTGATATACTCTGCTACACGCGCTGAGCATGTGTCCTTGGTGCGCAGGGTGCTTGGTCGCCTGTTGGAGCATGATTTATATGTCAAGGCTGAGAAATGCTTGTTCTTCCAACAATCCATCTCCTTCCTAGGGCATCAGATTTCCACTTCAGGAGTGGAAATGGAGAGCGACCGCATTACAGCCGTGCGTAATTGGCCGACTCCAACCACGGTTAAGGAGGTGCAGCGTTTTTTAGGGTTTGCCAATTACTACCGGAGATTTATCCGGGGTTTTGGTCAGGTTGCAGCTCCCATTACCTCACTGCTAAAGGGGGGACCGGTGCGCTTGCAGTGGTCGGCCGAGGCGAATAGGGCTTTTGGTAAACTGAAGGCTCTGTTTACCTCGGCGCCTGTGTTGGCTCATCCGGATCCCTCTTTGCCATTCATAGTAGAGGTGGACGCATCCGAAGCTGGGATAGGAGCAGTGCTCTCTCAGCGTTCGGGTGTGCCACCGAAGCTTCGCCCCTGTGCTTTCTTTTCGAAGAAGCTCAGCCCGGCGGAGCGTAACTATGATGTGGGGGACCGAGAGCTGTTAGCTGTCGTAAAAGCCTTGAAGGTGTGGAGGCATTGGCTTGAGGGGGCTAATCACCCTTTTCTCATCTGGACTGACCACCGCAATCTGGAGTACATCCGGCAGGCGAAGAGACTAAATCCTCGCCAGGCAAGGTGGGCCATGTTTTTCACTCGTTTTGTGTTTACGCTTACTTACAGACCAGGCTCCCAGAACGTCAAGGCAGACGCATTGTCTCGGCTGTATGACACAGAGGAGCGACCCATGGATCCCACTCCCATACTCCCAGAGTCGTGTTTGGTGGCGCCAGTAGTGTGGGAGCTGGACGCGGACATTGAGCGGGCGTCACGTGCAGAGCCCTCTCCTCCTGAGTGTCCAGCTGGTCGTCTGTACGTTCCGTCTGCTGTCCGCGACCGATTGATCTATTGGGCTCACACATCACCCTCCTCTGGTCATCCTGGGATAGGTCGGACGATGCGCTGTCTTGATGGGAGGTACTGGTGGCCCACTTTAGCTAAGGACGTGAGGATTTATGTTTCCTCCTGTTCGGTGTGCGCCCAGTGCAAGGCTCCTAGACACCTGCCTAGAGGTAAGCTTTTACCTTTACCCGTTCCTCAACGGCCGTGGTCGCACCTGTCAGTGGATTTTGTGACTGATCTTCCACCTTCACAGGGTTACACCACGATCCTGGTCGTTGTGGATCGGTTCTCTAAGTCCTGTCGTCTTCTCCCTTTGCCCGGTCTCCCTACGGCCTTACAAACTGCGGAGGCTCTGTTTACACATGTTTTCCGGCATTATGGGGTGCCTGAGGATATAGTGTCTGATCGGGGTCCCCAGTTCACGTCAAGGGTCTGGAAGGCGTTCATGGAACGTCTGGGGATCTCGGTTAGTCTTACCTCAGGTTTTCACCCCGAGAGTAATGGGCAGGTGGAGAGAGTTAACCAGGATGTGGGCAGGTTTCTGCGGTCCTATTGCCAGGACCGGCCAGGGGAGTGGGCGAAGTTCGTGCCCTGGGCAGAGATAGCCCAGAACTCGCTACGTCACTCCTCCACTAACCTTACCCCTTTTCAATGTGTATTAGGGTATCAGCCGGTTCTGGCTCCTTGGCATCAGAGTCAGACCGAAGCTCCTGCGGTGGACAATTGGTTTCGGCACGCTGAGGAAACTTGGGAGGCAGCCCACGTCCACCTTCAGCGTGCCATAAGGCGCCAGAAAATTGGCGCAGACCGTCGCCGCAGTGAGGCCCCGGTGTTCGTACCAGGGGACAGGGTCTGGCTCTCGACCCGAAACCTGCCCCTCCGCCTGCTCTGCCGGAAGCTGTGTCCGCGGTTTGTGGGGCCGTTTAAAGTCCTGAGGAGAGTGAACGAGGTATGTTATAGATTACAACTGCCCATTAATTACCGTATTAACCCCTCGTTCCATGTGTCTCTCCTCAGGCCGGTGGTGGCTGGCCCGCTCCAGGAGGCTGAAGTGCGTGAAGTTCCTCCGCCTCCTCTAGACATCGAGGGGGTCCCGGCGTACGCTATTCGATCCATTTTGGATTCGAGACGTCGGGCGAGGGGCCTTCAGTACCTCGTGGACTGGGAGGGGTACGGGCCGGAGGAGAGATGCTGGGTTCCGGTGGAGGACGTTTTAGATCCTTCTATGTTAAAAGAATTCCACCGCCTCCATCCGGATCGCCCTGCACCTCGCCCTCCGGGTCGTCCCCGAGGCCGGTGTCGACGCGCTGCTGGAGCCGCGCGTCAGGGGGGGGGTAATGTCACGACTTCTGCCGAAGTCGTTGCCTCTCCTTGTCCGGGCGGTGTTCGGCGGTCGACTTCACCGGTCTTCTAGTCATCATCGATCCATTTTTCATTTTCCATTGGTTTTGTCTTGTCTTCCCACACACCTGTTGTCAATCCCATTCATTACCTGTTGTGTATTTAACCCTCTGTTTCCCTTCATGTGTTTGTCAGAGATTGTTCGTTGTCATGTGTTGTGTTAATTGTGTATAGGTGTGCGACGGGTCTTCGTACCCAGATTTGTTTTTATATTTTTCCCGTGAGTGTTATGGAGCAGATTACTAGGACTTTAATTAAAGTACTCCATTCTACACTCTATTTGACTCTCCTGCGCCTGACTTCCTCTGCCACTTATACACGCCATTGTGACAGAATCTCTGACCTTAAAAAATGAAGTCAGCAGGAGGAGGCACTTCACTAATGGAGGTTGAGGAACGCGTCCTGGAACACGCGGCGGAGATTGACAGTCTGTGCGCTGCCATGGATCGCATTGTCCAGAGTATGGATCGCTGGGAGAGACAGGGAGCGTGTCCAGTACCTCCACCACCCCCTGGAATTCCTTCGAACGTTTTTTCCCCTCCGGAACAGAACAGGATCCAGTTATCCCTACCCACGGGATACAATGGAGATACTGCCAGCTGCCAGGGTTTTCTCCTAAAACTGAACTTGTATCTGGCCACGGTCTCTCCAGTACCATCAGACCGTGAGAAAAGCTTCGCCCTCATCTCCTGCCTTACCGGGAAAGCCCTGGAGTGGGCCAACGCTGTGTGTGGAGAGGATAAGGCGTTGGACCATTTTGAGGAGCTCATCTGCCATTTCCGGAAGGTATTCGACCACCCATCCGAAGGCAGAGCAGCAGGTGAGCTCCTCTATCATCTGAGGCAGGGGAAGAGGAGTGCTCAGGAGTTCGCGTTGGAGTTTAGGACTTTGGCTGCCGGCGCTGGATGGAGCGACAGGGCCCTGATCGACCACTACCGTTGTAGTCTACGCGAGGACGTCCGTCGGGAGCTGGCCTGTAGAGACACCACCCTCAACTTCGACCAACTGGTGGATATGTCAATCAGGCTGGACAACATGCTGGCTACTCGGGGACGTCTAGATCGGGGTCTGGTTGTTCCATCCTCCCGCACTCTCTCTCCCGAACCTATGGAATTGGGAGGGATGGTGCGCAGGGAGACCGGAGGGGGTACCCGCTCGAGCACCATCTATGATCGCAGAGATCACACTGCTGATCGGTGCCGGGTTGGTTCCTCTGGGAATAGAGAAGGCAGGCAGGGCACTCTGGCATCACCCCAGGTGAGTAGGCACCATTCTCATCCAGAGCCCTCTGTTGCACTTATGTTTGTCTCTGTCACTTTTCCGGATTTTTCCCTGCAGTCCCAGTATAAGGCGCTAGTAGATTCAGGCGCGGCTGGAAATTTCATTAATAAAAATTTAGCTCATAGTTTAGGGCTTCCTATTGTGTCTGTGGATATGCCTGTTCCTATTCATGCCTTAGATAGTCGACCATTAGGGTCAGGTTTTATCAGGGAGGTCACCGCACCGTTGAATATGATAACGCAGGAGGGTCACAAGGAGAAGATTAGTCTTTTCCTTATTGATTCCCCTGCGTATTCTGTGGTGCTAGGTCTACCCTGGTTAGCGTGTCATAACCCCACTGTTTCTTGGCCACAGAGGGCTCTCACGGGGTGGTCGCGAGAGTGCTCAGGTAGGTGTTTAGGGGTTTCCGTTGGTGCTACTACGGTGGAAAGTCCAGACCAGGTCTCCACCGTGCGCATTCCCCCTGAATATGCCGATTTGGCACTCGCCTTCTGTAAAAAGAAGGCGACTCAATTACCACCCCATCGACAGGGGGATTGTGCGATAGATCTCCTGGTAGACGCTGCATATCCCAGGAGTCATGTGTATCCTCTGTCGCAAGCGGAGACAGTGGCTATGGATAATTATATCTCTGAATCCCTGCGTCAGGGGTTCATTAAGCCATCCATTTCACCCGCCTCTTCGAGTTTCTTTTTTGTGAAGAAGAAGGATGGCGGTTTACGCCCGTGCATTGATTATCGAGACCTTAATAAAATCACGGTAAAATATAGTTACCCGCTACCTTTGATCAATACAGTAATGGAGTCAATGCGCGGGGCCCGCTTCTTCACAAAATTGGATCTCAGGAGTGCGTACAATCTGGTGCGTATTAGGAGGGGTGATGAGTGGAAGACGGCATTTAGCACCACCTCAGGTCATTATGAGTACCTGGTCATGCCATATGGGTTGATGAATGCTCCATCAGTCTTCCAATCGTTTGTAGATGAGATCTTCAGGGACCTGAACGGGCAGGGTGTAGTGGTGTATATCGATGATATTTTGATATACTCTGCTACACGCGCTGAGCATGTGTCCTTGGTGCGCAGGGTGCTTGGTCGCCTGTTGGAGCATGATTTATATGTCAAGGCTGAGAAATGCTTGTTCTTCCAACAATCCATCTCCTTCCTAGGGCATCAGATTTCCACTTCAGGAGTGGAAATGGAGAGCGACCGCATTACAGCCGTGCGTAATTGGCCGACTCCAACCACGGTTAAGGAGGTGCAGCGTTTTTTAGGGTTTGCCAATTACTACCGGAGATTTATCCGGGGTTTTGGTCAGGTTGCAGCTCCCATTACCTCACTGCTAAAGGGGGGACCGGTGCGCTTGCAGTGGTCGGCCGAGGCGAATAGGGCTTTTGGTAAACTGAAGGCTCTGTTTACCTCGGCGCCTGTGTTGGCTCATCCGGATCCCTCTTTGCCATTCATAGTAGAGGTGGACGCATCCGAAGCTGGGATAGGAGCAGTGCTCTCTCAGCGTTCGGGTGTGCCACCGAAGCTTCGCCCCTGTGCTTTCTTTTCGAAGAAGCTCAGCCCGGCGGAGCGTAACTATGATGTGGGGGACCGAGAGCTGTTAGCTGTCGTAAAAGCCTTGAAGGTGTGGAGGCATTGGCTTGAGGGGGCTAATCACCCTTTTCTCATCTGGACTGACCACCGCAATCTGGAGTACATCCGGCAGGCGAAGAGACTAAATCCTCGCCAGGCAAGGTGGGCCATGTTTTTCACTCGTTTTGTGTTTACGCTTACTTACAGACCAGGCTCCCAGAACGTCAAGGCAGACGCATTGTCTCGGCTGTATGACACAGAGGAGCGACCCATGGATCCCACTCCCATACTCCCAGAGTCGTGTTTGGTGGCGCCAGTAGTGTGGGAGCTGGACGCGGACATTGAGCGGGCGTCACGTGCAGAGCCCTCTCCTCCTGAGTGTCCAGCTGGTCGTCTGTACGTTCCGTCTGCTGTCCGCGACCGATTGATCTATTGGGCTCACACATCACCCTCCTCTGGTCATCCTGGGATAGGTCGGACGATGCGCTGTCTTGATGGGAGGTACTGGTGGCCCACTTTAGCTAAGGACGTGAGGATTTATGTTTCCTCCTGTTCGGTGTGCGCCCAGTGCAAGGCTCCTAGACACCTGCCTAGAGGTAAGCTTTTACCTTTACCCGTTCCTCAACGGCCGTGGTCGCACCTGTCAGTGGATTTTGTGACTGATCTTCCACCTTCACAGGGTTACACCACGATCCTGGTCGTTGTGGATCGGTTCTCTAAGTCCTGTCGTCTTCTCCCTTTGCCCGGTCTCCCTACGGCCTTACAAACTGCGGAGGCTCTGTTTACACATGTTTTCCGGCATTATGGGGTGCCTGAGGATATAGTGTCTGATCGGGGTCCCCAGTTCACGTCAAGGGTCTGGAAGGCGTTCATGGAACGTCTGGGGATCTCGGTTAGTCTTACCTCAGGTTTTCACCCCGAGAGTAATGGGCAGGTGGAGAGAGTTAACCAGGATGTGGGCAGGTTTCTGCGGTCCTATTGCCAGGACCGGCCAGGGGAGTGGGCGAAGTTCGTGCCCTGGGCAGAGATAGCCCAGAACTCGCTACGTCACTCCTCCACTAACCTTACCCCTTTTCAATGTGTATTAGGGTATCAGCCGGTTCTGGCTCCTTGGCATCAGAGTCAGACCGAAGCTCCTGCGGTGGACAATTGGTTTCGGCACGCTGAGGAAACTTGGGAGGCAGCCCACGTCCACCTTCAGCGTGCCATAAGGCGCCAGAAAATTGGCGCAGACCGTCGCCGCAGTGAGGCCCCGGTGTTCGTACCAGGGGACAGGGTCTGGCTCTCGACCCGAAACCTGCCCCTCCGCCTGCTCTGCCGGAAGCTGTGTCCGCGGTTTGTGGGGCCGTTTAAAGTCCTGAGGAGAGTGAACGAGGTATGTTATAGATTACAACTGCCCATTAATTACCGTATTAACCCCTCGTTCCATGTGTCTCTCCTCAGGCCGGTGGTGGCTGGCCCGCTCCAGGAGGCTGAAGTGCGTGAAGTTCCTCCGCCTCCTCTAGACATCGAGGGGGTCCCGGCGTACGCTATTCGATCCATTTTGGATTCGAGACGTCGGGCGAGGGGCCTTCAGTACCTCGTGGACTGGGAGGGGTACGGGCCGGAGGAGAGATGCTGGGTTCCGGTGGAGGACGTTTTAGATCCTTCTATGTTAAAAGAATTCCACCGCCTCCATCCGGATCGCCCTGCACCTCGCCCTCCGGGTCGTCCCCGAGGCCGGTGTCGACGCGCTGCTGGAGCCGCGCGTCAGGGGGGGGGTAATGTCACGACTTCTGCCGAAGTCGTTGCCTCTCCTTGTCCGGGCGGTGTTCGGCGGTCGACTTCACCGGTCTTCTAGTCATCATCGATCCATTTTTCATTTTCCATTGGTTTTGTCTTGTCTTCCCACACACCTGTTGTCAATCCCATTCATTACCTGTTGTGTATTTAACCCTCTGTTTCCCTTCATGTGTTTGTCAGAGATTGTTCGTTGTCATGTGTTGTGTTAATTGTGTATAGGTGTGCGACGGGTCTTCGTACCCAGATTTGTTTTTATATTTTTCCCGTGAGTGTTATGGAGCAGATTACTAGGACTTTAATTAAAGTACTCCATTCTACACTCTATTTGACTCTCCTGCGCCTGACTTCCTCTGCCACTTATACACGCCATTGTGACAGAATCTCTGACCTTAAAAAATGAAGTCAGCAGGAGGAGGCACTTCACTAATGGAGGTTGAGGAACGCGTCCTGGAACACGCGGCGGAGATTGACAGTCTGTGCGCTGCCATGGATCGCATTGTCCAGAGTATGGATCGCTGGGAGAGACAGGGAGCGTGTCCAGTACCTCCACCACCCCCTGGAATTCCTTCGAACGTTTTTTCCCCTCCGGAACAGAACAGGATCCAGTTATCCCTACCCACGGGATACAATGGAGATACTGCCAGCTGCCAGGGTTTTCTCCTAAAACTGAACTTGTATCTGGCCACGGTCTCTCCAGTACCATCAGACCGTGAGAAAAGCTTCGCCCTCATCTCCTGCCTTACCGGGAAAGCCCTGGAGTGGGCCAACGCTGTGTGTGGAGAGGATAAGGCGTTGGACCATTTTGAGGAGCTCATCTGCCATTTCCGGAAGGTATTCGACCACCCATCCGAAGGCAGAGCAGCAGGTGAGCTCCTCTATCATCTGAGGCAGGGGAAGAGGAGTGCTCAGGAGTTCGCGTTGGAGTTTAGGACTTTGGCTGCCGGCGCTGGATGGAGCGACAGGGCCCTGATCGACCACTACCGTTGTAGTCTACGCGAGGACGTCCGTCGGGAGCTGGCCTGTAGAGACACCACCCTCAACTTCGACCAACTGGTGGATATGTCAATCAGGCTGGACAACATGCTGGCTACTCGGGGACGTCTAGATCGGGGTCTGGTTGTTCCATCCTCCCGCACTCTCTCTCCCGAACCTATGGAATTGGGAGGGATGGTGCGCAGGGAGACCGGAGGGGGTACCCGCTCGAGCACCATCTATGATCGCAGAGATCACACTGCTGATCGGTGCCGGGTTGGTTCCTCTGGGAATAGAGAAGGCAGGCAGGGCACTCTGGCATCACCCCAGGTGAGTAGGCACCATTCTCATCCAGAGCCCTCTGTTGCACTTATGTTTGTCTCTGTCACTTTTCCGGATTTTTCCCTGCAGTCCCAGTATAAGGCGCTAGTAGATTCAGGCGCGGCTGGAAATTTCATTAATAAAAATTTAGCTCATAGTTTAGGGCTTCCTATTGTGTCTGTGGATATGCCTGTTCCTATTCATGCCTTAGATAGTCGACCATTAGGGTCAGGTTTTATCAGGGAGGTCACCGCACCGTTGAATATGATAACGCAGGAGGGTCACAAGGAGAAGATTAGTCTTTTCCTTATTGATTCCCCTGCGTATTCTGTGGTGCTAGGTCTACCCTGGTTAGCGTGTCATAACCCCACTGTTTCTTGGCCACAGAGGGCTCTCACGGGGTGGTCGCGAGAGTGCTCAGGTAGGTGTTTAGGGGTTTCCGTTGGTGCTACTACGGTGGAAAGTCCAGACCAGGTCTCCACCGTGCGCATTCCCCCTGAATATGCCGATTTGGCACTCGCCTTCTGTAAAAAGAAGGCGACTCAATTACCACCCCATCGACAGGGGGATTGTGCGATAGATCTCCTGGTAGACGCTGCATATCCCAGGAGTCATGTGTATCCTCTGTCGCAAGCGGAGACAGTGGCTATGGATAATTATATCTCTGAATCCCTGCGTCAGGGGTTCATTAAGCCATCCATTTCACCCGCCTCTTCGAGTTTCTTTTTTGTGAAGAAGAAGGATGGCGGTTTACGCCCGTGCATTGATTATCGAGACCTTAATAAAATCACGGTAAAATATAGTTACCCGCTACCTTTGATCAATACAGTAATGGAGTCAATGCGCGGGGCCCGCTTCTTCACAAAATTGGATCTCAGGAGTGCGTACAATCTGGTGCGTATTAGGAGGGGTGATGAGTGGAAGACGGCATTTAGCACCACCTCAGGTCATTATGAGTACCTGGTCATGCCATATGGGTTGATGAATGCTCCATCAGTCTTCCAATCGTTTGTAGATGAGATCTTCAGGGACCTGAACGGGCAGGGTGTAGTGGTGTATATCGATGATATTTTGATATACTCTGCTACACGCGCTGAGCATGTGTCCTTGGTGCGCAGGGTGCTTGGTCGCCTGTTGGAGCATGATTTATATGTCAAGGCTGAGAAATGCTTGTTCTTCCAACAATCCATCTCCTTCCTAGGGCATCAGATTTCCACTTCAGGAGTGGAAATGGAGAGCGACCGCATTACAGCCGTGCGTAATTGGCCGACTCCAACCACGGTTAAGGAGGTGCAGCGTTTTTTAGGGTTTGCCAATTACTACCGGAGATTTATCCGGGGTTTTGGTCAGGTTGCAGCTCCCATTACCTCACTGCTAAAGGGGGGACCGGTGCGCTTGCAGTGGTCGGCCGAGGCGAATAGGGCTTTTGGTAAACTGAAGGCTCTGTTTACCTCGGCGCCTGTGTTGGCTCATCCGGATCCCTCTTTGCCATTCATAGTAGAGGTGGACGCATCCGAAGCTGGGATAGGAGCAGTGCTCTCTCAGCGTTCGGGTGTGCCACCGAAGCTTCGCCCCTGTGCTTTCTTTTCGAAGAAGCTCAGCCCGGCGGAGCGTAACTATGATGTGGGGGACCGAGAGCTGTTAGCTGTCGTAAAAGCCTTGAAGGTGTGGAGGCATTGGCTTGAGGGGGCTAATCACCCTTTTCTCATCTGGACTGACCACCGCAATCTGGAGTACATCCGGCAGGCGAAGAGACTAAATCCTCGCCAGGCAAGGTGGGCCATGTTTTTCACTCGTTTTGTGTTTACGCTTACTTACAGACCAGGCTCCCAGAACGTCAAGGCAGACGCATTGTCTCGGCTGTATGACACAGAGGAGCGACCCATGGATCCCACTCCCATACTCCCAGAGTCGTGTTTGGTGGCGCCAGTAGTGTGGGAGCTGGACGCGGACATTGAGCGGGCGTCACGTGCAGAGCCCTCTCCTCCTGAGTGTCCAGCTGGTCGTCTGTACGTTCCGTCTGCTGTCCGCGACCGATTGATCTATTGGGCTCACACATCACCCTCCTCTGGTCATCCTGGGATAGGTCGGACGATGCGCTGTCTTGATGGGAGGTACTGGTGGCCCACTTTAGCTAAGGACGTGAGGATTTATGTTTCCTCCTGTTCGGTGTGCGCCCAGTGCAAGGCTCCTAGACACCTGCCTAGAGGTAAGCTTTTACCTTTACCCGTTCCTCAACGGCCGTGGTCGCACCTGTCAGTGGATTTTGTGACTGATCTTCCACCTTCACAGGGTTACACCACGATCCTGGTCGTTGTGGATCGGTTCTCTAAGTCCTGTCGTCTTCTCCCTTTGCCCGGTCTCCCTACGGCCTTACAAACTGCGGAGGCTCTGTTTACACATGTTTTCCGGCATTATGGGGTGCCTGAGGATATAGTGTCTGATCGGGGTCCCCAGTTCACGTCAAGGGTCTGGAAGGCGTTCATGGAACGTCTGGGGATCTCGGTTAGTCTTACCTCAGGTTTTCACCCCGAGAGTAATGGGCAGGTGGAGAGAGTTAACCAGGATGTGGGCAGGTTTCTGCGGTCCTATTGCCAGGACCGGCCAGGGGAGTGGGCGAAGTTCGTGCCCTGGGCAGAGATAGCCCAGAACTCGCTACGTCACTCCTCCACTAACCTTACCCCTTTTCAATGTGTATTAGGGTATCAGCCGGTTCTGGCTCCTTGGCATCAGAGTCAGACCGAAGCTCCTGCGGTGGACAATTGGTTTCGGCACGCTGAGGAAACTTGGGAGGCAGCCCACGTCCACCTTCAGCGTGCCATAAGGCGCCAGAAAATTGGCGCAGACCGTCGCCGCAGTGAGGCCCCGGTGTTCGTACCAGGGGACAGGGTCTGGCTCTCGACCCGAAACCTGCCCCTCCGCCTGCTCTGCCGGAAGCTGTGTCCGCGGTTTGTGGGGCCGTTTAAAGTCCTGAGGAGAGTGAACGAGGTATGTTATAGATTACAACTGCCCATTAATTACCGTATTAACCCCTCGTTCCATGTGTCTCTCCTCAGGCCGGTGGTGGCTGGCCCGCTCCAGGAGGCTGAAGTGCGTGAAGTTCCTCCGCCTCCTCTAGACATCGAGGGGGTCCCGGCGTACGCTATTCGATCCATTTTGGATTCGAGACGTCGGGCGAGGGGCCTTCAGTACCTCGTGGACTGGGAGGGGTACGGGCCGGAGGAGAGATGCTGGGTTCCGGTGGAGGACGTTTTAGATCCTTCTATGTTAAAAGAATTCCACCGCCTCCATCCGGATCGCCCTGCACCTCGCCCTCCGGGTCGTCCCCGAGGCCGGTGTCGACGCGCTGCTGGAGCCGCGCGTCAGGGGGGGGGTAATGTCACGACTTCTGCCGAAGTCGTTGCCTCTCCTTGTCCGGGCGGTGTTCGGCGGTCGACTTCACCGGTCTTCTAGTCATCATCGATCCATTTTTCATTTTCCATTGGTTTTGTCTTGTCTTCCCACACACCTGTTGTCAATCCCATTCATTACCTGTTGTGTATTTAACCCTCTGTTTCCCTTCATGTGTTTGTCAGAGATTGTTCGTTGTCATGTGTTGTGTTAATTGTGTATAGGTGTGCGACGGGTCTTCGTACCCAGATTTGTTTTTATATTTTTCCCGTGAGTGTTATGGAGCAGATTACTAGGACTTTAATTAAAGTACTCCATTCTACACTCTATTTGACTCTCCTGCGCCTGACTTCCTCTGCCACTTATACACGCCATTGTGACAGACCCTTACAAAACATCAATCAAACAGATTGCATCAATGCACAAGGAAGCAAGAGTCACTTTCCCTAATGCTATTATTTACATCCCCATTATTAACCACTCGCACCTCCTTTCAGCGGATCAAAAACGAAACCTCAAAGTCATTAACAGTTACATCACCACACATGGCCCATTTCTCTTGGAGATACCCCATGATGAATTTCACACAACAACAGACCTGATACACTGGACAACAACTACAGCAGACCTTATTTTTAAGAATTGGTGTGAGCAGCTAAATTTAGAATAGGCTCTACCCACAATTTGGACCCACCTAGCCACACCACACCCTTCTTTTCCCCCCAAACCCCTCTACTTTCCCCCTCCCTTCCTCCCCCAGTCGCCTTCTTAGATCACCCAGCAGAGGGGGTAGTTGACCCCTCCTTATCAAACATCATGAATCTGTCCAAGTCTTTTCAACTCACAGCAGCACAGACCCAACTCTTGGAGAGGGGGTTATCTTTCATTCGCCGCCCTGCTAAATTTGACTGGGAAGAACTTCATAGGGACACACATAAATATCATAGACGACTTAAACTTCTAGACTACTTTGACTATCAGACACATGACAACCATTTACCATTCACCCTTCCTTCAATCTTTGCATATGTTTGCATATGTTTGCATATGCAAACATCTACATGGCTGAATGGGAGAGAGAGGCATTGGCCAAGTGCCCACACAAACCGTCATTCTACTACAGATTTCTAGACGACATTATAGGAGCCTGGCCTCATGATGTCCAACTATTCACTGAATTCATTAGCATTCTCAACAGTCACCACCCGTCCATTAAGGTTAAATACATAATAGATCCATGTGAAGTACACTTCTTGGATACTACAGTCTTCTATAATCACATAAATCAGTCTCAAAAAACAATATTCACTAAAGTTTATTTCAAACCAACAGATACACATGCTCTACTCCATAAACACAGTTACCATCCCAAACATACATTTAGAGGCATTGTTAAATCACAAATTATACGGTTTCATAGGATATCCTCCTGCAAACAGGATCTGGTAAAAGCAATTCAAACACTATTTCATGCACTCAGACAGAGAGGTTACTCCAAACGATATCTCAGAACTATAAAAAACAGCACCTTGGGGGCCCTCTCTCCCATTCAACCGACACACTCACATAACACAAGTCTGTCCATCACTCTTTCTGACCCCAACCTTCATCTGAGAGGTTCCGGAGACATTTCCAAATCCCCCCATTCCCCTGACGTCAACCCTGACCATAACCCTAACCTTAATTCGGGTTCGTATCCTGCTCCTGCCCCTAACCCCACCCCTAACCCCACCGCTAACCCTAACATACTATACTACACCTACTCCTAACATACTATACTACACCTACCCCTAACATACTATACTACACCTAACCCTAACATACTATACTACACCTAACATACTATACTACACCTACCATACTATACTACACCTACCCCTAACATACTATACTACACCTACCCCTAACATACTATACTACACCTACCATACTATACTACACCTACCCCTAACATACTATACTACACCTACCCCTAACATACTATACTACACCTATCCCTAACATACTATACTACACCTACCCCTAACATACTATACTACACCTACCCCTAACATACTATACTACACCTAACATACTATACTACACCTACCATACTATACTACACCTATCCCTAACATACTATACTACACCTACCCCTAACATACTATGCTGCACCTAACCCTAACATACTATACTACACCTATCCCTAACATACTATACTACACCTACCCCTAACATACTATACTACACCTAACATACTATACTACACCTACCATACTATACTACACCTATCCCTAACTTACTATACTACACCTACCCCTAACATACTATACTACACCTACCCCTAACATACTATACTACACCTACATCTCTAACATACTACACTACACCTAACCCTAACATACTATACTACACCTATCCCTAACATACTATACTACACCCATCCCTAACATACAATACTACACCTACCCCTAACATACTATACTACATCTACCCCTAACATACTATACTACACCTACCCCTAACATACTATACTACACCTACCCCTACCATACTATACTACACCTACCCCTAACATACTATACTACACCTACCATACTATACTACACCTACCCCTAACATACAATACTACACCTACCCCTAACATACTATACTACATCTACCCCTAACATACTATACTACACCTACCCCTAACATACTATACTACACCTACCCCTAACATACTATACTACACCTACCCCTAACATACTATACTACACCTACCCCTAACATACTATACTACACCTACCCCTAACATACTATACTACACCGACCCCTAACATACTATACTACACCGACCCCTAACATACTATACTAAACCTACACCCCTAACATACTATACAACACCTACCATACTATACTACACCTACCCCTAACATACTATACAACACCTAACATACTATACTACACCTACACCCCTAACATACTATACAACACCTAACATACTATACTACACCTACCCCTAACATACTATACTACACCTACCCCTAACATACTATACTACACCGACCCCTAACATACTATACTAAACCTACACCCCTAACATACTATACAACACCTACCATACTATACTACACCTACCCCTAACATACTATACAACACCTAACATACTATACTACACCTACCCCTAACATACTATACTACACCTACCCCTAACATACTATACTACACCTACCATACTATACTACACCTACCCCTAACATACTATACTACACCTACCATACTATACTACACCTACACCTCTAACATACTATACTACACCGACCCCTAACATACTATACTACACCTACCCCTAACATACTATACTACACCTAACCCTAACCCTAAACCCTAACCCTAAACCCTAACCCTAAACCCTAACCCTAACCCTAACCCTAACCCTAAACCCTAACCCTAACCCTAACCCTAAACCCTAAACCCTAACCCTAACCCTAGATTACACTGCAGCCCAAGTATTACAAAACACACAACAATGGATGAACAATAACATGAACATATTACAAATACACTACCAGGCAATTATCGAATCACTCACACAACCACCCAATACATTTAACACTCTTGCATTGCACAAAGCTGTGGGCTGGGCTCATAAGAGATACACACACAAACTGACACACACTACCATCACTACAGTGGAAACAATTTTGAACAATTCCTTAGAAACTCACTACAGACAACTCCCTAGGGCTACCCTTTCTTACCCCAATACAGAGCTCCCCTTCCCCTCAGCCTCAGTCCCCCCCCCAGCCAATAACTACATTGGCTCCTGATCCACTGGAACAACAACAGAACCCCTGGCATACAGACTCAGCTCAAACACAGGCCCCACCACAGTTGATCTCTCTGCCCACCACCACAGCACCAGTTCCTTTCTCATCCTCGTTGGAGGACTTCCCTCCGTTACCCAAGTTCTCTACCCTAGTTAAGCCTCAGGCCTCTCAGAAACAATCGTCCCCATTGGGGCTACGCCCTGCCCCAGCACAGTGCTCTTTAAACCAGAAGCTAACAAATCAGCATCCTCCTCTTCCTCAGACACAACCTTCCACCGAGATAGGGATCCGTACCCCAACACCCTCTTCCCCTGTTGCACCTTCGCATACACAGATAGATGTAAGCAATATTGACCCAAACAACTCCCCATCTCATTCTAAGAACAATATGGCACCCACTCCCTCCCTTTCTCCCAAGGCAAAAGGAAAGGAGATTAGGAGAACCCCTACCTCCACTTCCCCTCATGACCCACAGAGATTAAACAACCCATGGACCACCCAGGAGCACAGCATTCCAAGCATCATTGGTCCCCCATTGCCCACCATAGACTCCAACCTTGAATCGATAACCACTAACTCCTCTAAATTAATCCAGGCCCCAGGTTGAGTTCCACCATAGGGCCTGCAGCCAGCCAGAAACCCTCAATGTTATAGCAACACTTCCCAATCCCCTGGTTAACACTCCTACCACCAAGGGGTATAAACACAGCAATGTTTCAGTTAAAACCTTGGAAAGGATTTCACCTCTATCGCTCTCACCAACAGGAGGCGCCAGATCAGGGGATGAGACTAGGACTGGGCAGTTCCAGGGGCAAATGACGATTAATGGACAAAACAATGGGCAACAACCCAAAAACAACCAATCTGAGCCCTCCCAAAAAGACACCATGTCACTGCCAGTCCGAGACACCTGTATAACTGACGCCTCAACATACCCACCCCAGTTTGAATGCCAACCCCAGCCTCAGCCACAACCCCAGCATCAACCCCCAACCCCAGCAACCCTCCAGAAACCATCGTACCACAAAGCCAGACCAAAAGGCAAGGTGGCGGATTGGAATTTTAAGGGAAATAAAACACTACTAGTCTTGGGAGACTCCAATGTCAATAGAATCCCTCCATTTCATAACCCAAACATACAAGTGGACAGTTACCCCGGAGCAACTTTTTACCATTTTACAAAGGTCCTGGAGAAAACAGAGGTTCACGTAGACACTAGCATAGTGGTTCTCTCGGTGGGCATAAACAATATGGATAATGACCCTTACAAAACATCAATCAAACAGATTGCATCAATGCACAAGGAAGCAAGAGTCACTTTCCCTAATGCTATTATTTACATCCCCATTATTAACCACTCGCACCTCCTTTCACCGGATCAAAAACGAAACCTCAAAGTCATTAACAGTTACATCACCACACATGGCCCATTTCTCTTGGAGATACCCCATGATGAATTTCACACAACAACAGACCTGATACACTGGACAACAACTACAGCAGACCTTATTTTTAAGAATTGGTGTGAGCAGCTAAATTTAGAATAGGCTCTACCCACAATTTGGACCCACCTAGCCACACCACACCCTTCTTTTCCCCCCAAACCCCTCTACTTTCCCCCTCCCTTCCTCCCCCAGTCGCCTTCTTAGATCACCCAGCAGAGGGGGTAGTTGACCCCTCCTTATCAAACATCATGAATCTGTCCAAGTCTTTTCAACTCACAGCAGCACAGACCCAACTCTTGGAGAGGGGGTTGTCTTTCATTCGCCGCCCTGGTAAATTTGACTGGGAAGAACTTCATAGGGACACACATAAATATCATAGACGACTTAAACTTCTAGACTACTTTGACTATCAGACACATGACAACCATTTACCATTCACCCTTCCTTCAATCTTTGCATATGTTTGCATATGTTTGCATATGCAAACATCTACATGGCTGAATGGGAGAGAGAGGCATTGGCCAAGTGCCCACACAAACCGTCATTCTACTACAGATTTCTAGACGACATTATAGGAGCCTGGCCTCATGATGTCCAACTATTCACTGAATTCATTAGCATTCTCAACAGTCACCACCCGTCCATTAAGGTTAAATACATAATAGATCCATGTGAAGTACACTTCTTGGATACTACAGTCTTCTTTAATCACATAAATCAGTCTCAAAAAACAATATTCACTAAAGTTTATTTCAAACCAACAGATACACATGCTCTACTCCATAAACACAGTTACCATCCCAAACATACATTTAGAGGCATTGTTAAAACTTCTTGAGAATACAGGGGGTGCTGTTTTCACATTAGCATAATTGCCTCTACAGATAAAACTGCCTCTTATTCAATTATTGCTGTTACTATATGCATATAACCATATACCATTGGATAGAAAACAAGCTATGGTTTCTAAAACCGTTCCAATTTTGTCTGTGAGTGAAACACAGGTCATTTCACAGCACTTTCCCTGAGCCAGAAGAAGATTGCAAGATGTGTATGCTCGCTTCAACGCTCTGCCTATATATGGTCACGCGACCTATGACCCGAAACACACTTCCTTCTTCTTCCTCTGGGTGTCTGGAAGACGTCAGAGGAGAAATTTTTTGTTTATCTTGTACTGACGTGAAATAAGACCTATTTCTTTAGCGTGACCGACAACTTCCGGTTTCCTGAGATGCGCGTTTTAGAGAAGCCATTGACTTTTGTTATGCTGACGTTACGGATGAAAACTATCTCCGTGTCGAAGTTTGTTTGATACATGTGACCATATCACCGTAATGTATGTTTTTTCAATATAGTTTAATCAGATTATTAGAATTTTTTCGGGAGTTTTGCCGTGTTCCGTTCTTTGAGTTTTTTAACTTTGGACAGGGGCCGTGCCAGTCGACCAGTACCCAGGCTAAATGAAGAGGGGAAGTTGCCATTGTGAATGGATTGAACGACTCATCAGGACTAAGGACACCTTGATCAACATTCTGATGAAAGACCAGCAATAGTAAGACCCAATTTACGATGTTATTTCATATATCTGTCGTGCATGTGAACTGGTCGCGCGCGTCCAGCTGGTTCTGGCTGGCCTGGTTATGCTAATTTAGCGCTACATTTTGTTTTCGCTATAAAACATTTAAAAAATCTGAAATATTGTTTGGATTCACCAGATGTTGGGCTTTCAATGTCTGTACGCTGTGTATTTTTTCTGAAATGTTTTAAGACAAGTAATTAGTTATATAACGTTGGTCTCTGTAATTGTTCTAGCTGCATCAGCACTATATCAGATTGCAGCTGCAATGTAGAACTGTGATTTATACCTGAAAAATGCACATTTAAAAAAAAAAAACTATGCTATACCATAAATATGTTATCAGACTGTCATCTTAAGAATTTGTTTGTTGGTTAGTGGCTATCAATATCTTAGTTTAGCCGAATTGGTGATAGCACCTGATGGAGTAAGAAACTGTTGGAGTAAGAAAATGGTGTCATTTTGCTAACGTGTTTAGCTAATAGATTTACATATTGTGTCTTCCCTGTAAAACATTTAAAAAATCTGAAATGGTGGTTTTATTCACAAGATCTGTGTCTTTCATTGGGTGTCTTGGACTTGTGATTTAATGATATTTAGATGCTACTATTTAATTGTGACGCTATGCTAGCGATGCTAATCAGTGTGGGGGGTGTGGGGGGTGCTCCCGGATCCGGGTTAGGTACTCTGTAGAGGTTAAATCACAAATTATACGGTTTCATAGGATATCCTCCTGCAAACAGGATCTGGTAAAAGCAATTCAAACACTATTTCATGCACTCAGACAGAGAGGTTACTCCAAACGATATCTCAGAACTATAAAAAACAGCACCTTGGGGGCCCTCTCTCCCATTCAACCTACACACTCACATAACACAAGTCTGTCCATCACTCTTTCTGACCCCAACCTTCATCTGAGAGGTTCCGGAGACATTTCCAAATCCCCCCATTCCCCTGACGTCAACCCTGACCATAACCCTAACCTTAATTCGGGTTCGTATCCTGCTCCTGCCCCTAACCCCACCCCTAACCCCACCGCTAACCCTAACATACTATACTACACCTACCCCTAACATATAATACTACACCTACCCCTAACATACTATACTACACCTAACCCTAACATACTATACTACACCTAACATACTATACTACACCTACCATACTATACTACACCTACCCCTAACATACTATACTACACCTACCCCTAACATACTATACTACACCTACCATACTATACTACACCTACCCCTAACATACTATACTACACCTACCCCTAACATACTATACTACACCTATCCCTAACATACTATACTACACCTACCCCTAACATACTATACTACACCTAACATACTATACTACACCTACCATACTATACTACACCTATCCCTAACATACTATACTACACCTACCCCTAACATACTATACTGCACCTAACCCTAACATACTATACTACACCTATCCCTAACATACTATACTACACCTACCCCTAACATACTATACTACACCTACCCCTAACATACTATACTACACCTACCATACTATACTACACCTACACCTCTAACATACTATACTACACCGACCCCTAACATACTATACTACACCTACCCCTAACATACTATACTACACCTAACCCTAACCCTAAACCCTAACCCTAAACCCTAACCCTAAACCCTAACCCTAACCCTAACCCTAACCCTAAACCCTAAAACCTCAACCCTAACCCTAACCCTAGATTACACTGCAGCCCAAGTATTACAAAACACACAACAATGGATGAACAATAACATGAACATATTACAAATACACTACCAGGCAATTATCGAATCACTCACACAACCACCCAATACATTTAACACTCTTGCATTGCACAAAGCTGTGGGCTGGGCTCATAAGAGATACACACACAAACTGACACACACTACCATCACTACAGTGGAAACAATTTTGAACAATTCCTTAGAAACTCACTACAGACAACTCCCTAGGGCTACCCTTTCTTACCCCAATACAGAGCTCCCCTTCCCCTCAGCCTCAGTCCCCCACCCAGCCAATAACCACATTGGCTCCTGATCCACTGGAACAACAACAGAACCCCTGGCATACAGACTCAGCTCAAACACAGGCCCCACCACAGTTGATCTCTCTGCCCACCACCACAGCACCAGTTCCTTTCTCATCCTCGTTGGAGGACTTCCCTCCGTTACCCAAGTTCTCTACCCTAGTTAAGCCTCAGGCCTCTCAGAAACAATCGTCCCCATTGGGGCTACGCCCTGCCCCAGCACAGTGCTCTTTAAACCAGAAGCTAACAAATCAGCATCCTCCTCTTCCTCAGACACAACCTTCCACCGAGATAGGGATCCGTACCCCAACACCCTCTTCCCCTGTTGCACCTTCGCATACACAGATAGATGTAAGCAATATTGACCCAAACAACTCCCCATCTCATTCTAAGAACAATATGGCACCCACTCCCTCCCTTTCTCCCAAGGCAAAAAGAAAGGAGATTAGGAGAACCCCTACCTCCACTTCCCCTCATGACCCACAGAGATTAAACAACCCATGGACCACCCAGGAGCACAGCATTCCAAGCATCATTGGTCCCCCATTGCCCACCATAGACTCCAACCTTGAATCGATAACCACTAACTCCTCTAAATTAATCCAGGCCCCAGGTTGAGTTCCACCATAGGGCCTGCAGCCAGCCAGAAACCCTCAATGTTATAGCAACACTTCCCAATCCCCTGGTTAACACTCCTACCACCAAGGGGTATAAACACAGCAATGTTTCAGTTAAAACCTTGGAAAGGATTTCACCTCTATCGCTCTCACCAACAGGAGGCGCCAGATCAGGGGATGAGACTAGGACTGGGCAGTTCCAGGGGCAAATGACGATTAATGGACAAAACAATGGGCAACAACCCAAAAACAACCAATCTGAGCCCTCCCAAAAAGACACCATGTCACTGCCAGTCCGAGACACCTGTATAACTGACGCCTCAACATACCCACCCCAGTTTGAATGCCAACCCCAGCCTCAGCCACAACCCCAGCATCAACCCCCAACCCCAGCAACCCTCCAGAAACCATCGTACCACAAAGCCAGACCAAAAGGCAAGGTGGCGGATTGGAATTTTAAGGGAAATAAAACACTACTAGTCTTGGGAGACTCCAATGTCAATAGAATCCCTCCATTTCATAACCCAAACATACAAGTGGACAGTTACCCCGGAGCAACTTTTTACCATTTTACAAAGGTCCTGGAGAAAACAGAGGTTCACGTAGACACTAGCATAGTGGTTCTCTCGGTGGGCATAAACAATATGGATAATGACCCTTACAAAACATCAATCAAACAGATTGCATCAATGCACAAGGAAGCAAGAGTCACTTTCCCTAATGCTATTATTTACATCCCCATTATTAACCACTCGCACCTCCTTTCACCGGATCAAAAACGAAACCTCAAAGTCATTAACAGTTACATCACCACACATGGCCCATTTCTCTTGGAGATACCCCATGATGAATTTCACACAACAACAGACCTGATACACTGGACAACAACTACAGCAGACCTTATTTTTAAGAATTGGTGTGAGCAGCTAAATTTAGAATAGGCTCTACCCACAATTTGGACCCACCTAGCCACACCACACCCTTCTTTTCCCCCCAAACCCCTCTACTTTCCCCCTCCCTTCCTCCCCCAGTCGCCTTCTTAGATCACCCAGCAGAGGGGGTAGTTGACCCCTCCTTATCAAACATCATGAATCTGTCCAAGTCTTTTCAACTCACAGCAGCACAGACCCAACTCTTGGAGAGGGGGTTGTCTTTCATTCGCCGCCCTGGTAAATTTGACTGGGAAGAACTTCATAGGGACACACATAAATATCATAGACGACTTAAACTTCTAGACTACTTTGACTATCAGACACATGACAACCATTTACCATTCACCCTTCCTTCAATCTTTGCATATGTTTGCATATGTTTGCATATGCAAACATCTACATGGCTGAATGGGAGAGAGAGGCATTAGTGCCCACACAAACCGTCATTCTACTACAGATTTCTAGACGACATTATAGGAGCCTGGCCTCATGATGTCCAACTATTCACTGAATTCATTAGCATTCTCAACAGTCACCACCCGTCCATTAAATCACAAATTATACGGTTTCATAGGATATCCTCCTGCAAACAGGATCTGGTAAAAGCAATTCAAACACTATTTCATGCACTCAGACAGAGAGGTTACTCCAAACGATATCTCAGAACTATAAAAAACAGCACCTTGGGGGCCCTCTCTCCCATTCAACCTACACACTCACATAACACAAGTCTGTCCATCACTCTTTCTGACCCCAACCTTCATCTGAGAGGTTCCGGAGACATTTCCAAATCCCCCCATTCCCCTGACGTCAACCCTGACCATAACCCTAACCTTAATTCGGGTTCGTATCCTGCTCCTGCCCCTAACCCCACCCCTAACCCCACCGCTAACCCTAACATACTATACTACACCTACCCCTAACATATAATACTACACCTACCCCTAACATACTATACTACACCTAACCCTAACATACTATACTACACCTACCGTACTATACTACACCTACCCCTAACATACTATACTACACCTACCATACTATACTACACTGCACCTACCCCTAACATACTATACTACACCTACACCCCTAACAAACTATACTACACCTACCCCTAACATACTATACTACACCTACCATACTATACTACACTACACCTACCCCTAACATGCTATACTACACATACACCCCTAACATACTATATCTACCATTAACATACTATACTACACATACCCCTAACATACTATACTACACCTACCCCTAACATACTATACTACACCTACCATACTATACTACACCTACCCCTAACATACTATACTACACCTACCTCTAACATACTATACTACACCTACCCCTAACATACTATACTACACCTACCCCTAACATACTATACTACACCTACCCCTAACATACTATACTACACCTACCCCTAACATACTATACTACACCTACCCCTAACATACTATACTGCACCTACCCCTAACATACTATACTAAATCTACCCCTAACATACTATACTACACTACACCTACCATACTATACTACACTACACCTACCATACTATACTACACCTAACCCTAACATACTATACTACACCCACCCCTAACATACTATACTACACCTAACCCTAACATACTATACTACACCTACCCCTAACATACTATACTACACCTACCATACTATACTACACCTACCCCTAACATACTATACTACACTACACCTACCATACTATACTACACCTAACCATAACATACTATACTACACCTACCCCTAACATACTACACTACACTACACCTACCATACTATACTACACCTACCCCTAACATACTATACTACACCTACCCCTAACATACTATACTACACCTACCCCTAACATACAATTCTACACCTACCCCTAACATACTATACTACATCTACAATACTATACTACATTACACCTACCCCTAACATACTATACTACATATACCATACTATATTACAACTACCCCTACCATACTATACTACACCTTCCCCTAACATACTATACTACACCTACCCCTAACATACTATACTACACCTACCGTACTGTCCTACACTACACCTACCCCTAACATACTATACTACACCTACACCCCTAACATACTATACTACACCTACCCCTAACATACTATACTACACAGACCCCTAACATACTATACTACACATACACCCCTAACATACTATACTACACCTACCCCTAACATACTATACTACACCTACCCCTAACATACTATACTACACCTAACCCTAACATACTATACTACACCTACCCCTAACATACTATACTACACCTAACCCTAACATACTATACTACACCCACCCCTAACATACTATACTACACCTACCATACTATACTACACCTACCCCTAACATACTATACTACACCTACCCCTAACATACTATACTACATCTACCCCTACCATACTATACTACACCTACCCCTAACATACTATACTACACCTACACCCCTAACATACTATACTACACCTACCCCTAACATACTATACTACACCTACCATACTATACTACACTAAACCTACCCCTAACATGCTATACTACACCTACACCCCTAACATACTATATCTACCCTTAACATACTATACTACACATACCCCTAACATACTATACTACACCTACCCCTAACATACTATACTACACCTACCATACTATACTACACCTACCCCTAAGATACTATACTACACCTACCCCTAACATACTATACTACACCTACCATACTATACTACACCTACCCCTAACATACTATACTACACCTACCATACTATACCACACCTACCCCTAACATACTATACTACACCTACCCATAACATACTATACTACACCTACCATACTATACTACACCTACCCCTAACATACTATACTACACTACACCTACCATACTATACTACACCTAACCATAACATACTATACTACACCTACCCCTAAGATACTATACTACACCTACCCCTAACATACTATACTACACCTACCCCTAACATACTATACTACACCTAACCCTAACATACTATACTACACCTACCCCTAACATACTATACTACACCTACCCCTAACATACTATACTACACCTACCCCTAACATACTATACTACACCTACCCCTAACATACTATACTACACCTACCCCTAACATACTATACTGCACCTAACCCTAACACACTATACTACACCTACATCTCTAACATACTACACTACACCTAACCCTAACATACTATACTACACCTACCCCTAACATACTATACTGCACCTAACCCTAACATACTATACTACACCTACCCCTAACATACTATACTACACCTACCCCTAACATACAATTCTACACCTACCCCTAACATACTATACTACACCTACAATACTATACTACATTACACCTACCCCTAACATACTATACTACATATACCATACTATACTACAACTACCCCTACCCAACTATACTACACCTTCCCCTAACATACTATACTACACCTACCCCTAACATACTATACTACACCTACCGTACTATACTACACCTACCCCTAACATACTATACTACACCTACCATACTATACTACACTGCACCTACCCCTAACATACTATACTACACCTACACCCCTAACATACTATACTACACCTACCCCTAACATACTATACTACACCTACCATACTATACTACACTACACCTACCCCTAACATGCTATACTACACATACACCCCTAACATACTATATCTACCCTTAACATACTATACTACACATACCCCTAACATACTATACTACACCTACCCCTAACATACTATACTACACCTACCATACTATACTACACCTACCCCTAACATACTATACTACACCTACCTCTAACATACTATACTACACCTACCCCTAACATACTATACTACACCTACCCCTAACATACTATACTACACCTACCCCTAACATACTATACTACACCTACCCCTAACATACTATACTACACCTACCCCTAACATACTATACTGCACCTACCCCTAACATACTATACTAAATCTACCCCTAACATACTATACTACACTACACCTACCATACTATACTACACTACACCTACCATACTATACTACACCTAACCCTAACATACTATACTACACCCACCCCTAACATACTATACTACACCTAACCCTAACATACTATACTACACCTACCCCTAACATACTATACTACACCTACCATACTATACTACACCTACCCCTAACATACTATACTACACTACACCTACCATACTATACTACACCTAACCATAACATACTATACTACACCTACCCCTAACATACTACACTACACTACACCTACCATACTATACTACACCTACCCCTAACATACTATACTACACCTACCCCTAACATACTATACTACACCTACCCCTAACATACAATTCTACACCTACCCCTAACATACTATACTACACCTACAATACTATACTACATTACACCTACCCCTAACATACTATACTACATATACCATACTATACTACAACTACCCCTACCCAACTATACTACACCTTCCCCTAACATACTATACTACACCTACCCCTAACATACTATACTACACCTACCGTACTATACTACACCTACCCCTAACATACTATACTACACCTACCATACTATACTACACTGCACCTACCCCTAACATACTATACTACACCTACACCCCTAACATACTATACTACACCTACCCCTAACATACTATACTACACCTACCATACTATACTACACTACACCTACCCCTAACATGCTATACTACACATACACCCCTAACATACTATATCTACCCTTAACATACTATACTACACATACCCCTAACATACTATACTACACCTACCCCTAACATACTATACTACACCTACCATACTATACTACACCTACCCCTAACATACTATACTACACCTACCTCTAACATACTATACTACACCTACCCCTAACATACTATACTACACCTACCCCTAACATACTATACTACACCTACCCCTAACATACTATACTACACCTACCCCTAACATACTATACTACACCTACCCCTAACATACTATACTGCACCTACCCCTAACATACTATACTACACCTACCATACTATACTACACCTACCCCTAACATACTATACTACACCTACCCATAACATACTATACTACACCTACCATACTACACTGCACCTACCCCTAACATACTATACTACACCTACCCCTAACATACTATACTACACCTAACCCTACCATACTATACTACACAAGGTGTACTAACATACTATACTACACCTACCCCTAACATACTATACTACACATACCCCTAACATTCTATACTACATCTACCCCTACCATACTATACTACACCTACCCCTAACATACTATACTACACCTACCCCTAACATACTATACTACACCTACCCCTAACATACTATACTACACCTAC
Source organism: Salvelinus fontinalis (assembly GCF_029448725.1). NCBI lineage: Eukaryota > Metazoa > Chordata > Actinopteri > Salmoniformes > Salmonidae > Salvelinus > Salvelinus fontinalis. The sequence goes on from NC_074690.1 coordinate 7,501,808, forward strand.
ACCCCTAACATACTATACTACACCTACCCCTAACATACTATACTACACCTAACCCTAACATACTATACTACACCCACCCCTAACATACTATACTACACCTAACCCTAACATACTATACTACACCTACCCCTACCATACTATACTACACTTACCCCTAACATACTATACTACATCTACCATACTATACTACACCTACCCCTAACATACAATACTACTCCTACCCCTAACATACTATACTACATCTACCCCTAACATACTATACTACACCTACCCCTAACATACTATACTACACCAACCCCTAACGTACTATACTACACCTACCCCTAACATACTATACTACACCTACCCCTAACATACTATACTACACCTACCCCTAACATACTATACTACACCTACCCCTAACATACTATACTACACCGACCCCTAACATACTATACTACACCGACCCCTAACATACTATACTAAACCTACACCCCTAACATACTATACAACACCTACCATACTATACTTCACCTACCCCTAACATACTATACAACACCTAACATACTATACTACACCTACACCCCTAACATACTATACAACACCTAACATACTATACTACACCTACCCCTAACATACTATACTACACCTACCCCTAACATACTATACTACACCTACCATACTATACTACACCTACCCCTAACATACTATACTACACCTACCATACTATACTACACCTACACCTCTAACATACTATACTACACCGACCCCTAACATACTATACTACACCTACCCCTAACATACTATACTACACCTAACCCTAACCCTAAACCCTAACCCTAAACCCTAACCCTAACCCTAACCCTAACCCTAAACCCTAACCCTAACCCTAACCCTAAACCCTAAACCCTCAACCCTAACCCTAACCCTAGATTACACTGCAGCCCAAGTATTACAAAACACACAACAATGGATGAACAATAACATGAACATATTACAAATACACTACCAGGCAATTATCGAATCACTCACACAACCACCCAATACATTTAACACTCTTGCATTGCACAAAGCTGTGGGCTGGGCTCATAAGAGATACACACACAAACTGACACACACTACCATCACTAGAGTGGAAACAATTTTGAACAATTCCTTAGAAACTCACTACAGACAACTCCCTAGGGCTACCCTTTCTTACCCCAATACAGAGCTCCCCTTCCCCTCAGCCTCAGTCCCCCACCCAGCCAATAACCACATTGGCTCCTGATCCACTGGAACAACAACAGAACCCCTGGCATACAGACTCAGCTCAAACACAGGCCCCACCACAGTTGATCTCTCTGCCCACCACCACAGCACCAGTTCCTTTCTCATCCTCGTTGGAGGACTTCCCTCCGTTACCCAAGTTCTCTACCCTAGTTAAGCCTCAGGCCTCTCAGAAACAATCGTCCCCATTGGGGCTACGCCCTGCCCCAGCACAGTGCTCTTTAAACCAGAAGCTAACAAATCAGCATCCTCCTCTTCCTCAGACACAACCTTCCACCGAGATAGGGATCCGTACCCCAACACCCTCTTCCCCTGTTGCACCTTCGCATACACAGATAGATGTAAGCAATATTGACCCAAACAACTCCCCATCTCATTCTAAGAACAATATGGCACCCACTCCCTCCCTTTCTCCCAAGGCAAAAAGAAAGGAGATTAGGAGAACCCCTACCTCCACTTCCCCTCATGACCCACAGAGATTAAACAACCCATGGACCACCCAGGAGCACAGCATTCCAAGCATCATTGGTCCCCCATTGCCCACCATAGACTCCAACCTTGAATCGATAACCACTAACTCCTCTAAATTAATCCAGGCCCCAGGTTGAGTTCCACCATAGGGCCTGCAGCCAGCCAGAAACCCTCAATGTTATAGCAACACTTCCCAATCCCCTGGTTAACACTCCTACCACCAAGGGGTATAAACACAGCAATGTTTCAGTTAAAACCTTGGAAAGGATTTCACCTCTATCGCTCTCACCAACAGGAGGCGCCAGATCAGGGGATGAGACTAGGACTGGGCAGTTCCAGGGGCAAATGACGATTAATGGACAAAACAATGGGCAACAACCCAAAAACAACCAATCTGAGCCCTCCCAAAAAGACACCATGTCACTGCCAGTCCGAGACACCTGTATAACTGACGCCTCAACATACCCACCCCAGTTTGAATGCCAACCCCAGCCTCAGCCACAACCCCAGCATCAACCCCCAACCCCAGCAACCCTCCAGAAACCATCGTACCACAAAGCCAGACCAAAAGGCAAGGTGGCGGATTGGAATTTTAAGGGAAATAAAACACTACTAGTCTTGGGAGACTCCAATGTCAATAGAATCCCTCCATTTCATAACCCAAACATACAAGTGGACAGTTACCCCGGAGCAACTTTTTACCATTTTACAAAGGTCCTGGAGAAAACAGAGGTTCACGTAGACACTAGCATAGTGGTTCTCTCGGTGGGCATAAACAATATGGATAATGACCCTTACAAAACATCAATCAAACAGATTGCATCAATGCACAAGGAAGCAAGAGTCACTTTCCCTAATGCTATTATTTACATCCCCATTATTAACCACTCGCACCTCCTTTCACCGGATCAAAAACGAAACCTCAAAGTCATTAACAGTTACATCACCACACATGGCCCATTTCTCTTGGAGATACCCCATGATGAATTTCACACAACAACAGACCTGATACACTGGACAACAACTACAGCAGACCTTATTTTTAAGAATTGGTGTGAGCAGCTAAATTTAGAATAGGCTCTACCCACAATTTGGACCCACCTAGCCACACCACACCCTTCTTTTCCCCCCAAACCCCTCTACTTTCCCCCTCCCTTCCTCCCCCAGTCGCCTTCTTAGATCACCCAGCAGAGGGGGTAGTTGACCCCTCCTTATCAAACATCATGAATCTGTCCAAGTCTTTTCAACTCACAGCAGCACAGACCCAACTCTTGGAGAGGGGGTTGTCTTTCGTTCGCCGCCCTGGTAAATTTGACTGGGAAGAACTTCATAGGGACACACATAAATATCATAGACGACTTAAACTTCTAGACTACTTTGACTATCAGACACATGACAACCATTTACCATTCACCCTTCCTTCAATCTTTGCATATGTTTGCATATGTTTGCATATGCAAACATCTACATGGCTGAATGGGAGAGAGAGGCATTGGCCAAGTGCCCACACAAACCGTCATTCTACTACAGATTTCTAGACGACATTATAGGAGCCTGGCCTCATGATGTCCAACTATTCACTGAATTCATTAGCATTCTCAACAGTCACCACCCGTCCATTAAGGTTAAATACATAATAGATCCATGTGAAGTACACTTCTTGGATACTACAGTCTTCTTTAATCACATAAATCAGTCTCAAAAAACAATATTCACTAAAGTTTATTTCAAACCAACAGATACACATGCTCTACTCCATAAACACAGTTACCATCCCAAACATACATTTAGAGGCATTGTTAAATCACAAATTATACGGTTTCATAGGATATCCTCCTGCAAACAGGATCTGGTAAAAGCAATTCAAACACTATTTCATGCACTCAGACAGAGAGGTTACTCCAAACGATATCTCAGAACTATAAAAAACAGCACCTTGGGGGCCCTCTCTCCCATTCAACCTACACACTCACATAACACAAGTCTGTCCATCACTCTTTCTGACCCCAACCTTCATCTGAGAGGTTCCGGAGACATTTCCAAATCCCCCCATTCCCCTGACGTCAACCCTGACCATAACCCTAACCTTAATTCGGGTTCGTATCCTGCTCCTGCCCCTAACCCCACCCCTAACCCCACCGCTAACCCTAACCCCACCACTAACCCTAACCCTAACGCCAACCCTAACCTTAATCCTAATCCTAACCCCACCACTAACCCTAATGCCAACCCTAACCTTAACCCCACCGCTAACCCTAACCCTAACCCCACCACTAACCCTAATCCTAACCCCACCCCTAATCCTAACCATAACCCTACCCCTAACCTTACCCCTCCTAGAACAACAGATTTGGAAATTGATCCCCCTCGGAACCACAATCGTTTTCCCTCCTCTTATTCCCCTTCCGAGCAGCAGACAATTCTCATCCCCCTAGTTACTACATTCTCACATAGGATCAGACCATTACATCAGGCGTTCAAACACAACTTTTCCATCACCCAACAGGCACACACACCCCTCCAGCCGTATAGAATAATCTCAACATTTAGGAGGAATAAGAGTCTGAAAGACATCCTCATCCAAGCTAAATACAGTACCAAGCCCCTACAACCACCCAAACCCTACACTGCCCACTTCAGACCAAGAAAATAAATTTCCAACTCATACAGCAAGACCTCCACTCCAGTTTTAGACTCCATTTCACTTTACACTCCAAATGTCATATATATAATCACCTGCACATTTTGCAAAAAACACTACATTGAGGAAACCCAGTATACAATAGAGAATAGACTTAAACAACATCTATACAATATCAAACGAGCCCATCTACACACAGAACTAGTTACTCATTTCCAGGATCACCCCATCACTTACCTCAATATATCAGGATTACAATTCGTGTTCTGGGTGGACCAGTGGGCGGCGAAAAGCAGTGGAACATAGGTGGATAAGAGACCTAAAAACAATTACACCCAGCGGTCTGAATGAGCGTTTTTAACCGGCCAGATAGGATCCATTGAAAGGCACTTGTTTACAGGGTTCTCAAGGAGTTGGAAGTAGGATGCACCATAAAACAAAAACACAATAAATAAAGTTTGTGTGGTTTTTATTATATTTACTAGATGCATGCTTATTCATAATAGTTGTATTCTTTTTGTCTTTATGTATTTGAATTTGAAGCTCAGCCATACCCATTGAGACTGTGTCTGTGCCTCGACCTAGGTTGGGCAAAACTAAACATGGCGGTGTTCGCCTTAGCAATCTCATTAGGATAAAGACCTCCTCCATTCCTGCCATTATTGAAAGAGATCGTGATACCTCACATCTCAAAATAGGGTTACTTAATGTTAAATCCCTCACTTCAAAGGCAGTCATAGTCAATGAACTAATCACTGATCGTAATCTTGATGTGATTGGCCTGACTGAAACAAGGCTTAAGCCTGATGAATTTACTGTGTTAAATGAGGCCTCACCTCCTGGTTACACTAGTGACCATATCCCCCGTGCATCCCGCAAAGCGGAGGTGTTGCTAACATTTACGATAGCAAATTTCAATTTACAAAAAAAAAAATGGCGTTTTCGTCTTTTGAGCTTCTAGTCATGAAATCTATGCAGCCTACTCAATCACTTTTTATAGCTACTGTTTACAGGCCTCCTGGGCCATATACAGCGTTCCTCTCTGAGTTTCCTGAATTCCTATCAGACCTTGTAGTCATAGCAGATCATATTCTAATTTTTGGTGATTTTAATATTCACATGGAGAAGTCCACAGACCCACTCCAAAAGTCTTTCGGAGCCATCATCGACTCAGTGGGTTTTGTCCAACATGTCTCTGGACCTACTCACTGCCACAGTCATACTCTGGACCTAGTTTTGTCCCATGGAATAAATGTTGTAGATCTTAATGTTTTTCCACATAATCCTGGACTATCGGACCACCATTTTATTACGTTTGCAATCGCAACAAATAATCTGCTCAGACCCCAACCAAGGAGCATCAAAAGTCGTGCTATAAATTCTCAGACAACACAAAAATTCCTTGATGCCCTTCCAGACTCCTTCTGCCTACCCAAGGACGTCAGAGGACAAAAATCAGTTAACCACCTAACTGAGGAACTCAATTTAACCTTGCGCAATACCCTAGATGCAGTTGCACCCCTAAAAACGAAAAAGATTTGTCATAAGAAACTAGCTCCCTGGTATACAGAAAATACCCGAGCTTTGAAGCAAGCTTCCAGGAAATTGGAACGGAAATGGCGCCACACCAAACTGGAAGTCTTCCGACTAGCTTGGAAAGACAGTACCGTGCAGTACCGAAGAGCCCTCACTGCTGCTCGATCATCCTACTTTTCCAACTTAATCGAGGAAAATAAGAACAATCCAAAATTTCTTTTTGATACTGTTGCGAAACTAACTAAAAAGCAGCATTCCCCAAGAGAGGATGGCTTTCACTTCAGCAGTAATAGTCTGCTAAATGACTTAAATGTAAATGTAAATGTAAACTTCTTTGAGGAAAAGATCATGACCATTAGAAAGCAAATTACGGACTCCTCTTTGAATCTGCGTATTCCTCCAGGGCTTAGCTGTCCTGGATCTGCACAGCTCTGCGAGGGCCTGGGATCGGGAGAGACACTTAAATGTTTTAGTACTATATCTCTTGACACAATGATGAAAATAATCATGGCCTCTAAACCTTCAAGCTGCATACTGGATCCTATTCCTACTAAACTGCTGAAGGAGCTGCTTCCTGTGCTTGGCCCTCCTATGTTGAACATAATAAACAGCTCTCTATCCACCGGATGTGTACCAAACTCACTAAAAGTGGCAGTGATAAAGCCTCTCTTGAAAAAGCCAAACCTTGACCCGGAAAATATAAAAAACTATCGGCCTATATCGAATCTTCCATTCCTCTCCAAAAATTTTGAAAAAGCTGTTGCGCAGCAACTCACTGCCTTTCTGAAGACAAACAATGTATACGAAATGCTTCAGTCTGGTTTTAGACCCCATCATAGCACTGAGACTGCACTTGTGAAGGTGGTAAATGACCTTTTAATGGCGTCAGACCGAGGCTCTGCATCTGTCCTCGTGCTACTAGACCTTAGTGCTGCCTTTGACACCATCGATCACCACATTCTTTTGGAGAGATTGGAAACCCAAATTGGTCTACACGGACAAGTTCTGGCCTGGTTTAGATCTTACCTGTCGGAAAGATATCAGTTTGTCTCTGTGAATGGTCTGTCCTCTGACAAATCAACTGTACATTTCGGTGTTCCTCAAGTTTCCGTTTTAGGACCACTATTGTTTTCACTATATATTTTACCTCTTGGGGATGTTATTCGAAAACATAATGTTAACTTTCACTGCTATGCGGATGACACACAGCTGTACATTTCAATGAAACATGGTGAAGCCCCAAAATTGCCCTCGCTGGAAGCCTGTGTTTCAGACATAAGGAAGTGGATGGCTGAAAACTTTCTACTTTTAAACTCGGACAAAACAGAGATGCTTGTTCTAGGTCCCAAGAAACAAAGAGATCTTCTGTTAAATCTGACAATTCATCTTGATGGTTGTAAAGTCGTCTCAAATAAAACTGTGAAGGACCTCGGCGTTACTCTTGACCCTGATCTCTCTTTTGACGAACATATCAAGACTGTTTCAAGGACAGCTTTTTTCCATCTACGTAACATTGCAAAAATCAGAAATTTTCTGTCCAAAAATGATGCAGAAAAATTAATCCATGCATTTGTTACTTCTAGGTTAGACTACTGCAATGCTCTACTTTCCGGCTACCCGGATAAAGCACTAAATAAACTTCAGTTAGTGCTAAATACGGCTGCTAGAATCCTGACTAGAACCAAGAAATTTGATCATATTACTCCAGTGCTAGCTTCCCTACACTGGCTTCCTGTTAAGGCAAGGGCTGATTTCAAGGTTTTACTGTTAACCTATAAAGCGTTACATGGGCTTGCTCCTACCTATCTTTCCGAGTTGGTCCTGCCGTACATACCAATACGTACGCTACGGTCACAAGACGCAGGCCTCCTAATTGTCCCTAGAATTTCTAAGCAAACAGCGGGAGGCAGGGCTTTCTCCTATAGATCTCCATTTTTATGGAACAGTCTGCCTACCCATGTGAGAGACGCAGACTCGGTCTCAACCTTTAAGTCTTTACTGAAGACTTATCTCTTCAGTAGGTCATATGATTGAGTGTAGTCTGGCCCAGGAGTGTGAAGGTGAACGGAAAGGCTCTGGAGCAACGAACCACCCTTGCTGTCTCTGCCAGGCCGGTTCCCCTCTCTCCACTGGGATTCTCTGCCTCTAACCCTGTTACAGGGGCTGAGTCACTGGCTTGCTGGTGCTCTTTCATGCCGTCCCTAGGAGGGGTGCGTCACTTGAGTGGGTTGAGTTACTGACGTGATCTTCCTGTCTGGGTTGGCGCCCCCCCTTGGTTTGTGCTGTGGTGGAGACCTTTGTGGGCTATACTCGGCCTTGTCTCAGGATTGTAAGTTGGTGGTTGAGGATTTCCCTCTAGTGGTGCGGGGGCTGTGCTTTGGCAAAGTGGGTGGGGTTATATCCTTCCTGTTTGGCCCTGTCCGGGGGTTTCTTCGGATGGGGCCACAGTGTCTCCTGACCGCTCCTGTCTCAGCCTCCAGCATTTATGCTGCAGTAGTTTATGTGTCGGGGGGCTAGGGTCAGTTGGTTACCTGGAGTACTTCTCCTGTCTTATCCAGTGTCCTGTGTGAATTTAAGTATGCTCTCTCTAATTCTCTCGTTCTCTCTTTCTCTCTGAGAACCTGAGCCCTAGGACCATACGTCAGGACTACCGGCCGTGGTGACTCCTTGCTGTCCCCAGTCCGCCTGGCCTTGCTGCTATTCCAGTTTCAACTGTTCTGCCTGCGGTTACGGAACCCCTACCTGTCCCAGACCTGCTGTTTTCAACTCTTAATGATCGGCTATGAAAAGCCAACTGAGATTTATTCCTGATTATTATTTGACCATGCTTGTCACTTATGAACATATTTCAACATCTTGGCATAGTTCTGTTATAATCTCCACCCGGCACAGCCAGAAGAGGACTGGCCACCCCTCATAGCCTGGTTCCTCTCTAGGTTTCTTCCTAGGTTTTGGCCTTTCTAGGGAGTTTTTCCTAGCCACCGTGCTTCTACACCTGCATTACTAGCTGTTTGGGGTTTTAGGCTGGGTGTCTGTACAGCACTTCGAGATATTAGCTGATGTACGAAGGGCTATATAAAATTAAATTGATTGATTGATTGAATTTGGTTTTACAACTCAGCACTTGATCTTTATAGCACTTGTATAGATATATGAGATTAGAACTGTGTGTATATGTATTAATAACGCATCTATCCCTTGACCCCTTGTATATTTTAACATCTTAGTCCCTTCATGGTCCTAGATAACCACCCAGATGATCAATTTAGAAGCAATAATAACCTACTTACATTTTTTTTAAAGGTTTTTAGGAGTCAATCTAGTTGATTTTAACAGTAGAATTTATTCAGATTGGAGGTGTACACAACAATAGGCCTGCGCACCACAAGACAAATCAGTCTCTTTTTAACCCTACTCAAATTCAAAACCTAACCCAAACCCTAACCCTGACCCTAACAGACATGGCCTGTATTATAATAGACCTGGCCTGTAATATAATAGACCTGGCCTGTAGACCTGGCATGTAATATATATGACATGGCCTGTATTATAATAGACCTGGCCTGTAATATAATAGACCTGGCCTGTATTATAATAGACCTGGCCTGTATTATAATAGACCTGGCCTGTATTATAATATACATGGCCGGTACTATAATATACCTGGCCTGTAAACCTGGCCTGTATTATAATAGACCTGGTCTGTATTATAAAAGACGTGGCCTTTATTATAATAGACCTGACCTGTATTATTATAGACCTGGCCGATAGACCTGTTCTGTATAATAAATAGACATGGCCTGTATTATAATAGAACAGGCCTGTATTATAATACACCTGGTCTGTATTATAAACGACCTGGGCTGTATTATAATAGAACTGGTTGGAATTATAATAGACCTGGGCTGTATTATAATAGACCTGACCTGTATTATAATAGACCTGACCTGTATTATAATATACCTGGTCTGTAGACTTGTCCTGTACCGTAATAGAACTGACCTGTATTATAATAGACCTGGTCTGTAGACCTAGTCTGTAATTTAATAGACCTGGTCTTTATTATAATAGACCTTGCCTGTAGACCTGGTCTGTATTATAATAGACATTGCCTGTATTATAATAGACCTGGTCTGTAGACTTGTCCTGTACCATAATAGACCTGACCTGTATTATAATAGACCTGGTCTGTAGACCTAGTCTGTAATTTAATAGACCTGGTCTTTATTATAATACACCTTGCCTGTAGACCTGGTCTGTATTATAATAGACATTGCCTGTATTATAATAGACCTGGTCTGTATTATAATAGACCTGGCCTGTATTATAATAGACCTGGTCTGTAATTTAATAGAACTGGACTGTAAACCTGGCCTGTGTTATAATAGACCTGGCCTTTATTATAATAGACATGGCCTGTAATAAAATAGACATGGCCTGTATTATAATAGACCTGGCCTGTATTATAATAGACCTGGTCTGTAGACCTAGTCTGTAATTTAATAGACCTGGTCTTTATTATAATAGACCTTGCCTGTAGACCTGGTCTGTATTATAATAGACATTGCCTGTATTATAATAGACCTGGTCTGTATTATAATAGACCTGGCCTGTATTATAATAGACCTGGTCTGTAATTTAATAGAACTGGACTGTAAACCTGGCCTGTGTTATAATAGACCTGGCCTTTATTATAATAGACATGGCCTGTAATAAAATAGACATGGCCTGTATTATAATAGACCTGGCCTGTAGACCTGGCATGTATTATAATAGACCTGGCCTGTATTGTAATATACCTGGCCTGTACTATAATAGACCTCGCCTCTATTACAATAGACCTTGTCTGTATTATAAAAGACCTGGCCTGTATTATAATAGAACTGGTTTGTATTATAATACACCTGGTCTGTATTATAATAGACCTGGGCTGTATTATAAGAGACCTGGCCTGTATTATAAGAGACCTGGCCTGTATTATAATAGACCTGGTCTGTAATTTAATAGACCTGGACTGTAAACCTGGCCTGTATTATAATAGACCTGGCCTGCATTATAATAGACATGGCCTGTATTATAATAGACATGGCCTGTATTATAATATACCTGGTCTATAATTTAATAGACCTGGACTTTAAACCTGGCCTGTATTACAATAGACCTGGCCTGTATTATAATAGACATGGCCTGTATTATAATAGACCTGGCCTGTACTATAATATACCTGGCCTTTAGACCTGGCCTGTATTATAAAAGACCTGGCCTGTAAATTATTAGAACTGGTCTGTAATTGAATAGACCTGGTCTGTATTATAAAAGACCTGGCCTGTATTACAATAGATCAGGCCTGTATTATAATACACCTGGCCTGTATTATAATATACCTGGTCTGCAATTTAATAGACCTGGTCTGTATTATAATAGACCTGGACTGTAAACCTGGCCTGTAATATAATAGACATGGCCTGTAATATAATAGACCTGGCCTGTATTATAATAGACCTGGTCTGTAATATAATAGACCTGGCCTGTAGACATGGTCTGTATTATAAAAGACCTGGCCTGTATTACAATAGATCAGGCCTGTATTATAATACACCTGGCCTGTTAAAATAGACCTGGTCTGTAATGTAATAGACCTGGTCTGTATTATAATAGACCTGGCCTATAGACCTGGTCTGTATTATAATAGACCTTGCCTGTATTATAATAGAACAGGCCTGTATTATAATAGACCTGGTCTGTAATTTAATAGACCTGGTCTTTATTTTAATACACTTGGCCTGTAGACCTGGCCTATATTATAATAGACCTGGCCTGTAGACCTGGCCTGTATTATAATAGACATGGCCTGTATTATAATAGACCTGACCTGTATTACAATAGACCTGGTCTGTAGACTTTTCCTGTACTGTAATAGACCTGGCCTGTATCATAATAGACCTGGTCTGTATTAAAATAGACCTGGCTGGTATTATAATAGACCTGGCAGGTAATATAATGACCTGGCCTGTAGACCTGGCCTGTATTTTAATAGACCTTGTCTGTATTATAGACTTGGTCTGTATTATAATATACCTGGTCTGTATTATAATAGACCTGGCTTAAATAATAACAGACCTGGCCTGATGACCTGGCCTGTATTATCATAGACATGGCCTGTGTTATAATAGACCTGGTCTGTAATTTAATCGACCTGGTCTGTATTATTATACACCTGGCCTGTAGACCTGGTCTGTATTATAATAGACCTGGCCTGTATTATAATAGACCTGTTCTGTAATATAATACACCTGGTCTGTAATTTAACCGACCTGGTCGGTGTTATAATAGACCTGGCCTATAGACCTGGTCTGAATTATAACAGACCTGGCCTGTACTATAATATACCTATTATAATATTATAATAACCTGGCCTATAGACCTAGCCTGTATTATAATAGACCTTGTCTGTATTATAATATACCTGGTCTGTATTATAATTGACCTGGCATATATATTAACAGACCTGCCCTGATGACCTGGCCTGTATTATCATAGACATGGCCTGTGTTATAATAGACCTGGTCTGTGTTATAATAGACCTGGCCTATAGACCTGGTCTGTATTATAACAGACCTGGCCTGTACTATAATAGACCTGACCTGTATTATAATAGAACTGTCCTGTATTATAATAGACATGGCCTGTAGACCTGGCCTGTATTATAATAGACCTGGTCTGTAGACCTGGCCTGTATTAAAATAGACCTGGCCTGTATTATATTATACATGGCCAGTAATATAATAGACCTGTAATGTACTATAATAGACCTGGCCAGAATTATAATAGACATGGTCTGTATTATAAAAGACATGGCCTGTAGACCTGGCCAGTATTGTAATAGACCTGGCCTGTCTTAATAGACCTGGTCTGTAATTTAATTGACCTGGTCTGTATTATAATAGACCTGGCTTGTATTATAATAGACCTGGCCTGTAATATAATAGACATGTTCTGTATTTTAATAGAACTGGACTGTATTATACTAGACCTGTTCTGTAGACCTGGCCTGTATAATAGACCTGGCCTGTTTAATATTAGACCTGGCCTGTATTATAATAGACCTGGCCTGTTTAATATTAGACCTGGCCTGTATTATAATAGACCTGGCCTGTATTATAATAGAACTGGCCTGTTTTATAATATACCTGGCCTGTATTATAATTTACCAGGTCTGTATTATAAAAGACCTGGAATGTATTATTATAGACCTGGTCTGTATTATAATAGACCTGGCCTGTATTACACTAGACCTGGCATGTAGACCTGGCCTGTTTAATAATAGACCTGGCCTGTATTATAAAAGACCTTTCCTGTATTATTATAGACCTGGTCTGTATTATAATAGACCTGGTCTGTATTATAATAGACCTGGGCTGTATTATAATAGACCTGGCCTGTATTACACTAGACCTGGCTTGTATTATAATAGACCTTGCCTGTATTATTATAGACCTGGTCTGGATTATAATAGACCTGGGCTGTATTATAATAGACCTGGGCTGTATTATAATAGACCTGGGCTGTATTATATTAGACCTGGCCTGTAGACTTGGCCTGTATTATAATAGACCTGACCTGTATTATAATAGACCTGACCTGTATTATAATAGACCTGGCCTGTATTATAATAGACCTTGCCTGTATTATAATAGACCTGACCTGTATTATAATAGACCTGGCCTGTAGACTTGGCCTGTATTATAATAGACCTGGCCTGTATTATAATAGACCTGGTCTGTATTATAATAGACCTGACCTGTATTATAATAGACCTGGCCTGTATTATAATAGACCTGACCTGTATTATAATAGACCTGGCCTGTATTATAATAGACCTGGCCTGTTGACATGGTCTGTATTATAATAGACCTGGCCTATTTAATAATAGACCTGGTCTGATGACCTGGCCAGTACTATAATAGACCTGGCCTGTTAAAATAGACCTGGTCTGTAATGTAATAGACCTGGTCTGTATTATAATAGACCTGGCCTATATAATAATAGACCTGGTCTGATGACCTGGCCAGTACTATAATAGACCTGGCCTGTTAAAATAGACCTGGTCTGTAATGTAATAGACCTGGTCTGTATTATAATAGACCTGGCCTATAGACCTGGTCTGTATTATAATAGACCTTGCCTGTATTATAATAGACCTGACCTGTATTATAATAGAACTGTCCTGTATTATAATAGATATGGCCTGTAGACCTGGCCTGTATTATAATAGACCTGGCCTGTAGACCTGGCCTGTATTATAATAGACATGGCCTGTATTATAATAGACCTGACCTGTATTACAATAGACCTGGTCTGTAGACTTTTCCTGTACTGTAATAGACCTGGCCTGTATCATAATAGACCTGGTCTGTATTAAAATAGACCTGGCTGGTTTTATAATAGACCTGGCAGGTATTATAATGACCTGGCCTGTAGACCTGGCCTGTATTATAATAGACCTTGTCTGTATTATAGACCTGGTCTGTATTATAATAGACCTGGTCTGTAAACCTTATAATAGACCTTGTCTGTATTATAATAGAACTGGTCTTTATTATAATAGACTTGGTCTGTATTATAATATACCTGGTCTGTATTATAATAGACCTGGCTTATATAATAACAGACCTGGCCTGATGACCTGGCCTGTATTATCATAGACATGGCCTGTGTTATAATAGACCTGGTCTGTAATTTAATCGACCTGGTCTGTATTATTATAGACCTGGCCTGTAGACCTGGTCTGTATTATAATAGACCTGGCCTGTATTATAATAGACCTGGCCTGTAATATAATAGACATGTTCTGTATTTTAATAGAACTGGACTGTATTAGAAAAGCCCTGGCCTGTATTATACTAGACCTTGCCTGTATTATAATAGACCTGGCATGTACTATAATAGACCTGGCCAGTATTATAGTAGACCTGACCTGTATTATAATAGACCTGGCCTGTATTATAATAGACCTGGCCTGTAGACATGGTCTGTAATATAATAGACCTGGCCTATATAATAATAGACCTGGTCTGATGACCTGGCCAGTACTATAATAGACCTGGCCTGTTAAAATAGACCTGGTCTGTAATGTAATAGACCTGGTCTGTATTATAATAGACCTGGCCTATATAATAATAGACCTGGTCTGATGACCTGGCCAGTACTATAATAGACCTGGCCTGTTAAAATAGACCTGGTCTGTAATGTAATAGACCTGGCCTGTATTATAATAGACCTGGCCTATAGACCTGGTCTGTATTATAATAGACCTTGCCTGTATTATAATAGACCTGGCCTGTAATATAATAGAACAGGCCTGTATTATAATAGACCTGGTCTGTAATTTAATATACCTGGTCTTTATTTTAACACACCTGGCCTGTAGACCTGGCCTATATTATAATAGACCTGGCCTGTAGACCTGGCCTGTATTATAATAGACATGGCCTGTATTATAATAGACCTGACCTGTATTACAATAGACCTGGTCTGTAGACTTTTCCTGTATTGTCATAGACCTGGCCTGTATCGTAATAGACCTGGTCTGTATTAAAATAGACCTGGCTGGTTTTATAATAGACCTGGCAGGTATTATAATTACCTGGCCTGTAGACCTGGCCTGTATTATAATAGACCTTGTCTGTATTATAGACCTGGTCTGTATTATAATAGACCTGGTCTGTAAACCTTATAATAGACCTTGTCTGTATTATAATAGAACTGGTCTTTATTATAATAGACTTGGTCTGTATTAAAATATACCTGGTCTGTATTATAATAGACCTGGCTTATATAATAACAGACCTGGCCTGATGACCTGGCCTGTATTATCATAGACATGGCCTGTGTTATAATAGACCTGGTCTGTAATTTAATCGACCTGGTCTGTATTATTATAGACCTGGCCTGTATTATAATAGACCTGGCCTGTAATATAATAGACATGTTCTGTATTTTAATAGAACTGGACTGTATTAGAAAAGCCCTGGCCTGTATTATACTAGACCTTGCCTGTATTATAATAGACCAGGCCTGTACTATAATAGACCTGGCCAGTATTATAGTAGACCTGGTCTGTTTTATAATATACCTGGCCTGTATTATAATAGACATGGCCTGTAGACCTGGCCTGTATTATAATAGACCTGGTCTGTAGTATAGTATACCTGGCCTTTATTATAATAGACCTGGTCTGTATTATAATATACCTGATCGGTAGACCTGTCCTGTACTGTAATAGACCTGGTCTGTATTATACTAGACCTGTTCTGTAGACCTGGCCTGTATAATAGACCTGGCCTGTTTAATATTAGACCTGGCCTGTATTATAATAGACCTGGCCTGTTTAATATTAGACCTGGCCTGTATTATAATAGACCTGGCCTGTATTATAAGAGAACTGGCCTGTTTTATAATATACCTGTCCTGTATTATAAAATACCTGGTTTTTATTTTAATAGACCAGGCCTGTATTATAATTTACCAGGTCTGTATTATAAAAGACCTGGAATGTATTATTATAGACCTGGTCTGTATTATAATAGACCTGGCCTGTATTACACTAGAACAGGCATGTAGACCTGGCCTGTTTAATAATAGACCTGGCCTGTATTATAATTGGCCTGGCCTGTATTATAAAAGACATGGCCTGTATTATAATAGACCTGGCCTGTATTATAATAGACCTGGTCTGTATTATAATAGACCTGACCTGTATTATAATATACCTGGCCTGTATTATAATATACCTGTCCTGTATTATAATAGACCTGGTCTGTATTATAATAGACCTTGCCTGCATTATAATAGACCTGGCCTGCATTATAATAGACCTGGCCTGCATTATAATAGACCTGGCCTGTATTATAATAGACCTGGCCTGTATTATAATAGACCTGGCCTGTATTATAATAGACCTGGTCTGTATTATAATAGACCTGGCCTGTATTATAATAGACCTGGGCTGTATTATAATAGACCTGGGCTGTATTATAATAGACTTGGCCTGTATTATAATAGACCTGACCTGTATTATAATAGACCTGGCCTGTAGACTTGGCCTGTATTATAATAGACCTGACCTGTATTATAATAGACCTGACCTGTATTATAATAGACCTGGCCTGTATTATAATAGACCTTGCCTGTATTATAATAGACCTGACCTGTATTATAATAGACCTGGCCAGTAGACTTGGCCTGTATTATAATAGACCTGGCCTGTATTATAATAGACCTGGTCTTGTATTATAATAGACCTGACCTGTATTATAATAGACCTGGCCTGTATTATAATAGACCTGACCTGTATTATAATAGACCTGGCCTGTAATTTATCCGACCTGGTCTGTGTTATAATAGACCTGGCCTGTATTATAATAGACCTGGCCTGTATTATAATAGACCTGGTCTGTAATTTAACCGACCTGGTCTGTGTTATAATAGACCTGGCCTATAGACCTGGTCTGTATTATAACAGACCTTGCCTGTACTATAATATACCTGACCGGTATTATAATAACCTGGCCTATAGACCTAGGCTGTATTATAATAGACCTTGTCTGTATTATAATATGCCTGGTCTGTATTATAATTGACCTGGCATATATATTAACAGACCTGCCCTGATGACCTGGCCTGTATTATCATAGACATGGCATGTGTTATAATAGACCTGGTCTGTGTTATAATAGACCTGGCCTATAGACCTGGTCTGTATTATAACAGACCTGGCCTGTACTATAATAGACCTGACCTGTATTATAATAGAACTGTCCTGTATTATAATAGATATGGCCTGTAGACCTGGCCTGTATTATAATAGACCTGTTCTGTAGACCTGGCCTGTATTAAAATAGACCTGGCCCGTATTATATTATACATGGCCAGTAATATAATAGACCTGTAATGTACTATAATAGACCTGGCCAGAATTATAATAGACATGGTCTGTATTATAATAGACCTTGCCTGTATTATAATAGACCTGACCTGTATTATAATAGACCTGGCCTGTAGACTTGGCCTGTATTATAATAGACCTGGCCTGTATTATAATATACCTGGTCTGTATTATAATAGACCTGACCTGTATTATAATAGACCTGGCCTGTTTTATAATAGACCTGACCTGTATTATAATAGACCTGGCCTGTATTATAATAGACCTGGTCTGTATTATAATAGACCTGGTCTGTATTATAATAGACCTGGTCTGTATTATAATAGACCTGGCCTGTATTATAATAGACCTGGCCTGTATTATAATAGACCTGGCCTGTATTATAATAGACCTGGTCTGTATTATAATAGACCTTGCCTGCATTATAATAGACCTGGCCTGCATTATAATAGACCTGGCCTGTATTATAATAGACCTGGCCTGTATTATAATAGACCTGGTCTGTATTATAATAGACCTGGTCTGTATTATAATAGACCTGGGCTGTATTATAATAGATTTGGCCTGTATTATAATAGACCTGACCTGTATTATAATAGACCTGGCCTGTAGACTTGGCCTGTATTATAATAGACCTGACCTGTATTATAATAGACCTGACCTGTATTATAATAGACCTGGCCTGTATTATAATAGACCTTGCCTGTATTATAAAAGACCTGACTTGTATTATAATAGACCTGGCATGTAGACTTGGCCTGTATTATAATAGACCTGGCCTGTATTATAATAGACCTGTCCTGTATTATAATAGACCTGGCCTGTAATTTAACCGACCTGGCCTGTATTATAATAGACCAGGCCTGTATTATAATAGACCTGGTCTGTAATTTAACCGACCTGGTCTGTGTTATAATAGACCTGGCCTATAGACCTGGTCTGTATTATAACAGACCTGGCCTGTACTATAATATACCTGACCGGTATTATAATAACCTGGCCTATAGACCTAGCCTGTATTATAATAGACCTTGTCTGTATTATAATATACCTGGTCTGTATTATAATTGACCTGGCATATATATTAACAGACCTGCCCTGATGACCTGGCCTGTATTATAATAGACCTGGCCTGTATTATAATAGACCTGACCTCTATTATAATAGACCTGGCCTGTAATTTAACCGACCTGGTCTGTGTTATAATAGACCTGGCCTGTATTATAATAGACCTGGCCTGTATTATAATAGACCTGGTCTGTAATTTAACCGACCTGGTCTGTGTTATAATAGACCTGGCCTATAGACCTGGTCTGTATTATAAAAGACCTGGCCTGTACTATAATATACCTAACCGGTATTATAATAACCTGGCCTATAGACCTAGGCTGTATTATAATATACCTTGTCTGTATTATAATATACCTGGTCTGTATTATAATTGACCTGGCATATATATTAACAGACCTGCCATGATGACCTGGCCTGTATTATCATAGACATGGCGTGTGTTATAATAGACCTGGTCTGTGTTATAATAGACCTGGTCTGTATTATAACAGACCTGGCCTGTACTATAATAGACCTGACCTGTATTATAATAGAACTGTCCTGTATTATAATAGACATGGCCTGTAGACCTGGCCTGTATTATAATAGACCTGTTCTGTAGACCTGGCCTGTATTAAAATAGACCTGGCCTGTATTATATTATACATGGCCAGTAAAATAATAGACCTGTAATGTACTATAATAGACCTGGCCAGAATTATAATAGACATGGTCTGTATTATAATAGACCTTGCCTGTTTTATAATAGACCTGACCTGTATTATAATAGACCTGGCCTGTAGACTTGGCCTGTATTATAATAGACCTGGCCTGTATTATAATAGACCTGGTCTGTATTATAATAGACCTGACCTGTATTATAATAGACCTGGCCTGTTTTATAATAGACCTGACCTGTATTATAATAGACCTGGCCTGTATTATAATAGACCTGGCCTGTATTATAATAGACCTGGTCTGTATTATAATAGACCTGGTCTGTATTATAATAGACCTGGTCTGTATTATAATAGACCTGGCCTGTATTATAATAGACCTGGCCTGTATTATAATAGACCTGGCCTGTATTATAATAGACCTGGTCTGTATTATAATAGACCTTGCCTGCATTATAATAGACCTGGCCTGCATTATAATAGACCTGGCCTGCATTATAATAGACCTGGCCTGTATTATAATAGACCTGGCCTGTATTATAATAGACCTGGTCTGTATTATAATAGACCTGGTCTGTATTATAATAGACCTGGGCTGTATTATAATAGACTTGGCCTGTATTATAATAGACCTGACCTGTATTATAATAGACCTGGCCAGTAGACTTGGCCTGTATTATAATAGACCTGACCTGTATTATAATAGACCTGACCTGTATTATAATAGACCTGGCCTGTATTATAATAGACCTTGCCTGTATTATAATAGACCTGACTTGTATTATAATAGACCTGGCCTGTAGACTTGGCCTGTATTATAATAGACCTGTCCTGTATTATAATAGACCTGGTCTGTATTATAATAGACCTGACCTGTATTATAATAGACCTGGCTTGTATTATAATAGACCTGACCTGTATTATAATAGACCTGGCTTGTAATTTAACCGACCTGGCCTGTATTATAATAGACCTGGCCTGTATTATAATAGACCTGGTCTGTAATTTAACCGACCTGGTCTGTGTTATAATAGACCTGGCCTATAGACCTGGTCTGTGTTATAACAGACCTGGCCTGTACTATAATATACCTGACCGGTATTATAATAACCTGGCCTATAGACCTAGCCTGTATTATAATAGACCTTGTCTGTATTATAATATACCTGGTCTGTATTATAATTGACCTGGCATATATATTAACAGACCTGCCCTGATGACCTGGCCTGTATTATCATAGACATGGCCTGTGTTATAATAGACCTGGTCTGTGTTATAATAGACCTGGTCTGTGTTATAATAGACCTGGCCTATAGACCTGGTCTGTATTATAACAGACCTGGCCTGTACTATATCAGACCTGACCTGTATTATAATAGAACTGTCCTGTATTATAATAGACATGGCCTGTAGACCTGGCCTGTATTATAATAGACCTGGTCTGTAGACCTGGCCGGTATTAAAATAGACCTGGCCCGTATTATATTATACATGGCCAGTAATATAATAGACCTGTAATGTACTATAATAGACCTGGCCAGAATTATAATAGACCTGACCTGTATTATAATAGAACTGTCCTGTATTATAATAGAAATGGCCTGTAGACCTGGCCTGTATTATAAAAGACATGTTCTGTAGACCTCGCCAGTATTGTAATAGACCTGGCCTGTCTTAATAGACCTGGACTGTATTAGAAAAGCCCTGGCCTGTATTATACTAGACCTTGCCTGTATTATAATAGACCTGGCCTGTACTATAATAGACCTGGCCAGTATTATAGTAGACCTGGTCTGTAATATAATAGACCTGGCCTGTATTATAATAGACCTGGTCTGTTTTATAATATACCTGGCCTGTATTATAATATACATGGCCTGTAGACCTGGCCTGTATTATAATAGAACTGGTCTGTAGTATAGTATACCTGGCCATTATTATAATAGACCTGGTCTGTATTATAATAAACCTGATCTGTAGACCTGTCCTGTACTGTAATAGACCTGGTCTGTATTATGTATAGACCTTGCCTGTATTATAATAGACCTGGACTGTAATTAAAATAGACCTGGTCTGTATTTTAACAGAGCTGGCCTGTATTATAATAGACCTGGCCTGTATTATAAAAGACCTGTTCTGTAGACCTGGCCTGTATAATAGACCTGGCCTGTTTAATATTAGACCTGGCCTGTATTATAATAGACCTGGCCTGTTTAATATTAGACCTGGCCTGTATTATAATAGACCTGGCCTGTATTATAATAGAACTGGCCTGTTTTATAATATACCTGGCCTGTATTATAAAATACCTGGTTTTTATTTTAATAGACCAGGCCTGTATTATAATTTACCAGGTCTGTATTATAAAAGATCTGGAATGTATTATTATAGACCTGGTCTGTATTATAATAGACCTGGCCTGTATTACACTAGACCTGGCATGTAGACCTGGCCTGTTTAATAATAGACCTGTCCTGTATTATAATTGGCCTGGCCTGTATTATAAAAGACATGGCCTGTATTATTATAGACCTGGTCTGTATTATAATAGACCTGGCCTGCATTATATTAGACCTGGCCTGCATTATAATAGACCTGGCCTGCATTATAATAGACCTGGCCTCCATCATAATAGACCTGGCCTGCATTATTATAGACCTGGCGTGCATTATAATAGACATGGCCTGTATTATAATAGACCTGGGCTGTATTATAATTGACTTGGCCTGTATTATAATAGACCTGACCTGTATTATAATAGACCTGGCCTGTAGACTTGGCCTGTATTATAATATACCTGACCTGTATTATAATATACCTGGCCTGTATTATAATAGACCTGGCCTGTATTATAATAGACCTAGCCTGTATTATAATAGACCTGGTCTGTATTATAATAGACCTTGCCTGCATTATAATAGACCTGGCCTGCATTATAATAGACCTGGCCTGCATTATAATAGACCTGACCTGCATTATAATAGACCTGGCCTGTATTATAATAGACCTGGTCTGTATTATAAAAGACCTGGTCTGTATTATAATAGACCTGGGCTGTATTATAATAGACTTGGCCTGTATTATAATAGACCTGACCTGTATTATAATAGACCTGGCCTGTAGACTTGGCCTGTATTATAATAGACCTGACCTGTATTATAATAGACCTGACCTGTATTGTAATAGACCTGGCCTGTATTATAATAGACCTTGCCTGTATTATAATAGACCTGACCTGTATTATAATAGACCTGGACGGTAGACTTGGCCTGTATTATAATAGACCTGGGCTGTATTATAATAGACCTGGTCTGTATTATAATAGACCTGACCTGTATTATAATAGACCTGGCCTGTATTATAATAGACCTGGCCTGTATTATAATAGACCTGGCCTGTAATTTAACCGACCTGGTCTGTGTTATAATAGACCTGGCCTGTATTATAATAGACCTGGCCTGTAATTTAACCGACCTGGTCTGTGTTATAATAGACCTGGCCTATAGACCTGGTCTGTATTATAACAGACCTGGCCTGTACTATAATATACCTGACCGGTATTATAATAACCTGGCCTATAGACCTAGCCTGTATTATAATAGACCTTGTCTGTATTATAATATACCTGGTCTGTATTATAATTGACCTGGCATATATATTAACAGACCTGCCCTGATGACCTGGCCTGTATTATCATAGACATGGCCTGTGTTATAATAGACCTGGCCTATAGACCTGGTCTGTATTATAACAGACCTGGCCTGTACTATAATAGACCTGACCTGTATTATAAAAGAACTGTCCTGTATTATAATATACATGGCCTGTAGACCTGGCCTGTATTATAATAGACCTGGTCTGTAGACCTGGCCTGTATTAAAATAGACCTGGCCTGTATTATATTATACATGGCCAGTAATATAATAGACCTGTAATGTACTATAATAGACCTGGCCAGAATTATAATAGACATGGTCTGTATTATAAAAGACATGGCCTGTAGACCTGGCCAGTATTGTAATAGACCTGGCCTGTCTTAATAGACCTGGCTTGTATTATAATAGACCTGGCCTGT
Source organism: Salvelinus fontinalis (assembly GCF_029448725.1). Classification (NCBI taxonomy): domain Eukaryota; kingdom Metazoa; phylum Chordata; class Actinopteri; order Salmoniformes; family Salmonidae; genus Salvelinus; species Salvelinus fontinalis. The sequence continues at coordinate 7,525,453 of NC_074690.1, forward strand.
AATATAATAGACATGTTCTGTATTTTAATAGAACTGGACTGTATTAGAAAAGCCCTGGCCTGTATTATACTAGACCTTGCCTGTATTATAATAGACCTTGCCTGTATTATAATAGACCTGGCCTGTACTATAATAGACCTGGCCAGTATTATAGTAGACCTGGTCTGTAATATAATAGACCTGGCCTGTATTATAATAGACCTGGTCTGTTTTATAATATACCTGGCCTGTATTATAATAGACATGGCCTGTAGATCTGGCCTGTATTATAATAGACCTGGTCTGTAGTATAGTGTACCTGGCCTTTATTATAATAGACCTGGTCTGTATTATAATAAACCTGATCTGTAGACCTGTCCTGTACTGTAATAGACCTGGTCTGTATTATATATAGACCTGGCCTGTATTATAATAGACCTGGTCTGTATTTTAACAGAGCTGGCCTGTATTATAATAGACCTGGCAGTATTATAATAGACCTGGCCTGTATTATACTAGACCTGTTCTGTAGACCTGGCCTGTATAATAGACCTGGCCTGTTTAATATTAGACCTGGCCTGTATTATAATAGACCTGGCCTGTTTAATATTAGACCTGGCCTGTATTATATTTGACCTGGCCTGTATTATAATAGAACTGGCGTGTTTTATAATATACCTGGCCTGTATTATAAAATACCTGGTTTTTATTTTAATAGACCAGGCCTGTATTATAATTTACCAGGTCTGTATTATAAAAGACCTGGAATGTATTATTATAGACCTGGTCTGTATTATAATAGACCTGGCCTGTATTACACTAGACCTGGCATGTAGACCTGGCCTGTTTAATAATAGACCTGGCCTGTATTATAATTGGCCTGGCCTGTATTATAAAAGACCTTTCCTGTATTATTATAGACCTGGTCTGTATTATAATAGACCTGGCCTGCATTATAATAGACCTGGCCTGCATTATAATAGACCTGGCCTGCATTATAATAGACCTGGGCTGTATTATAATAGACCTGGGCTGTATTATAATAGACCTGGCCTGTAGACTTGGCCTGTATTATAATAGACCTGACCTGTATAATAATAGACCTGACCTGTATTATAATAGACCTGGCCTGTATTATAATAGACCTGGTCTGTATTATAATAGACCTGGCCTGTTTTATAATAGACCTTGCCTGTATTATAATAGACCTGACCTGTATTATAATAGACCTGGCCTGTAGACCTGGCCTGTATTATAATAGACCTGGTCTGTATTATAATAGACCTGGTCTGTATTATAATAGACCTGGTCTGTATTAAAATAGACCTGGCCTGTATTATAATAGACCTGGCCTGTATTATAATAGACCTGACCTGTATTATAATAGACCTGGCCTGTATTATAATAGACCTTGCCTGTATTATAATAGACCTGACCTGTATTATAATAGACCTGACCTGTATTATAATATACCTGGCCTGTATTATAATATACCTGGCCTGTAATATAATAGACCTGGCCTGTATTATAATAGACCTGGCCTGTATTATAATAGATCTGGTCTGTATTATAATAGACCTGGTCTGTATTATAATAGACCTGGCCAGTATTATAATAGACCTGGCCTGTATTATAATAGACCTGGTCTGTATTATAATAGACCTGACCTGTATTATAATAGACCTGGCCTGTATTATAAAAGACATGTTCTGTAGACCTCGCCAGTATTGTAATAGACCTGGCCTGTCTTAATAGACCTGGACTGTATTAGAAAAGCCCTGGCCTGTATTATACTAGACCTTGCCTGTATTATAATAGACCTGGCCTGTACTATAATAGACCTGGCCAGTATTATAGTAGACCTGGTCTGTAATATAATAGACCTGGCCTGTATTATAATAGACCTGGTCTGTTTTATAATATACCTGGCCTGTATTATAATATACATGGCCTGTAGACCTGGCCTGTATTATAATAGAACTGGTCTGTAGTATAGTATACCTGGCCATTATTATAATAGACCTGGTCTGTATTATAATAAACCTGATCTGTAGACCTGTCCTGTACTGTAATAGACCTGGTCTGTATTATGTATAGACCTTGCCTGTATTATAATAGACCTGGACTGTAATTAAAATAGACCTGGTCTGTATTTTAACAGAGCTGGCCTGTATTATAATAGACCTGGCCTGTATTATAAAAGACCTGTTCTGTAGACCTGGCCTGTATAATAGACCTGGCCTGTTTAATATTAGACCTGGCCTGTATTATAATAGACCTGGCCTGTTTAATATTAGACCTGGCCTGTATTATAATAGACCTGGCCTGTATTATAATAGAACTGGCCTGTTTTATAATATACCTGGCCTGTATTATAAAATACCTGGTTTTTATTTTAATAGACCAGGCCTGTATTATAATTTACCAGGTCTGTATTATAAAAGATCTGGAATGTATTATTATAGACCTGGTCTGTATTATAATAGACCTGGCCTGTATTACACTAGACCTGGCATGTAGACCTGGCCTGTTTAATAATAGACCTGTCCTGTATTATAATTGGCCTGGCCTGTATTATAAAAGACATGGCCTGTATTATTATAGACCTGGTCTGTATTATAATAGACCTGGCCTGCATTATATTAGACCTGGCCTGCATTATAATAGACCTGGCCTGCATTATAATAGACCTGGCCTGAATCATAATAGACCTGGCCTGCATTATTATAGACCTGGCGTGCATTATAATAGACATGGCCTGTATTATAATAGACCTGGGCTGTATTATAATTGACTTGGCCTGTATTATAATAGACCTGACCTGTATTATAATAGACCTGGCCTGTAGACTTGGCCTGTATTATAATATACCTGACCTGTATTATAATATACCTGGCCTGTATTATAATAGACCTGGCCTGTATTATAATAGACCTAGCCTGTATTATAATAGACCTGGTCTGTATTATAATAGACCTGGTCTGTTTTATAATATACCTGGCCTGTATTATAATATACATGGCCTGTAGACCTGGCCTGTATTATAATAGAACTGGTCTGTAGTATAGTATACCTGGCCATTATTATAATAGACCTGGTCTGTATTATAATAAACCTGATCTGTAGACCTGTCCCGTACTGTAATAGACCTGGTCTGTATTATGTATAGACCTTGCCTGTATTATAATAGACCTGGACTGTAATTAAAATAGACCTGGTCTGTATTTTAACAGAGCTGGCCTGTATTATAATAGACCTGGCCTGTATTATAAAAGACCTGTTCTGTAGACCTGGCCTGTATAATAGACCTGGCCTGTTTAATATTAGACCTGGCCTGTATTATAATAGACCTGGCCTGTTTAATATTAGACCTGGCCTGTATTATAATAGACCTGGCCTGTATTATAATAGAACTGGCCTGTTTTATAATATACCTGGCCTGTATTATAAAATACCTGGTTTTTATTTTAATAGACCAGGCCTGTATTATAATTTACCAGGTCTGTATTATAAAAGATCTGGAATGTATTATTATAGACCTGGTCTGTATTATAATAGACCTGGCCTGTATTACACTAGACCTGGCATGTAGACCTGGCCTGTTTAATAATAGACCTGTCCTGTATTATAATTGGCCTGGCCTGTATTATAAAAGACATGGCCTGTATTATTATAGACCTGGTCTGTATTATAATAGACCTGGCCTGCATTATATTAGACCTGGCCTGCATTATAATAGACCTGGCCTGCATTATAATAGACCTGGCCTGCATCATAATAGACCTGGCCTGCATTATTATAGACCTGGCGTGCATTATAATAGACATGGCCTGTATTATAATAGACCTGGGCTGTATTATAATTGACTTGGCCTGTATTATAATAGACCTGACCTGTATTATAATAGACCTGGCCTGTAGACTTGGCCTGTATTATAATAGACCTGACCTGTATTATAATAGACCTGACCTGTATTGTAATAGACCTGGCCTGTATTATAATAGACCTTGCCTGTATTATAATAGACCTGACCTGTATTATAATAGACCTGGACGGTAGACTTGGCCTGTATTATAATAGACCTGGGCTGTATTATAATAGACCTGGTCTGTATTATAATAGACCTGACCTGTATTATAATAGACCTGGCCTGTATTATAATAGACCTGGCCTGTATTATAATAGACCTGGCCTGTAATTTAACCGACCTGGTCTGTGTTATAATAGACCTGGCCTGTATTATAATAGACCTGGCCTGTAATTTAACCGACCTGGTCTGTGTTATAATAGACCTGGCCTATAGACCTGGTCTGTATTATAACAGACCTGGCCTGTACTATAATATACCTGACCGGTATTATAATAACCTGGCCTATAGACCTAGCCTGTATTATAATAGACCTTGTCTGTATTATAATATACCTGGTCTGTATTATAATTGACCTGGCATATATATTAACAGACCTGCCCTGATGACCTGGCCTGTATTATAATAGACCTGGCCTGTATTATAATAGACCTGGTCTGTAATTTAACCGACCTGGTCTGTGTTATAATAGACCTGGCCTATAGACCTGGTCTGTATTATAAAAGACCTGGCCTGTACTATAATATACCTAACCGGTATTATAATAACCTGGCCTATAGACCTAGGCTGTATTATAATATACCTTGTCTGTATTATAATATACCTGGTCTGTATTATAATTGACCTGGCATATATATTAACAGACCTGCCATGATGACCTGGCCTGTATTATCATAGACATGGCGTGTGTTATAATAGACCTGGTCTGTGTTATAATAGACCTGGTCTGTATTATAACAGACCTGGCCTGTACTATAATAGACCTGACCTGTATTATAATAGAACTGTCCTGTATTATAATAGACATGGCCTGTAGACCTGGCCTGTATTATAATAGACCTGTTCTGTAGACCTGGCCTGTATTAAAATAGACCTGGCCTGTATTATATTATACATGGCCAGTAAAATAATAGACCTGTAATGTACTATAATAGACCTGGCCAGAATTATAATAGACATGGTCTGTATTATAATAGACCTTGCCTGTTTTATAATAGACCTGACCTGTATTATAATAGACCTGGCCTGTAGACTTGGCCTGTATTATAATAGACCTGGCCTGTATTATAATAGACCTGGTCTGTATTATAATAGACCTGACCTGTATTATAATAGACCTGGCCTGTTTTATAATAGACCTGACCTGTATTATAATAGACCTGGCCTGTATTATAATAGACCTGGCCTGTATTATAATAGACCTGGTCTGTATTATAATAGACCTGGTCTGTATTATAATAGACCTGGTCTGTATTATAATAGACCTGGCCTGTATTATAATAGACCTGGCCTGTATTATAATAGACCTGGCCTGTATTATAATAGACCTGGTCTGTATTATAATAGACCTTGCCTGCATTATAATAGACCTGGCCTGCATTATAATAGACCTGGCCTGCATTATAATAGACCTGGCCTGTATTATAATAGACCTGGCCTGTATTATAATAGACCTGGTCTGTATTATAATAGACCTGGTCTGTATTATAATAGACCTGGGCTGTATTATAATAGACTTGGCCTGTATTATAATAGACCTGACCTGTATTATAATAGACCTGGCCAGTAGACTTGGCCTGTATTATAATAGACCTGACCTGTATTATAATAGACCTGACCTGTATTATAATAGACCTGGCCTGTATTATAATAGACCTTGCCTGTATTATAATAGACCTGACTTGTATTATAATAGACCTGGCCTGTAGACTTGGCCTGTATTATAATAGACCTGTCCTGTATTATAATAGACCTGGTCTGTATTATAATAGACCTGACCTGTATTATAATAGACCTGGCTTGTATTATAATAGACCTGACCTGTATTATAATAGACCTGGCTTGTAATTTAACCGACCTGGCCTGTATTATAATAGACCTGGCCTGTATTATAATAGACCTGGTCTGTAATTTAACCGACCTGGTCTGTGTTATAATAGACCTGGCCTATAGACCTGGTCTGTGTTATAACAGACCTGGCCTGTACTATAATATACCTGACCGGTATTATAATAACCTGGCCTATAGACCTAGCCTGTATTATAATAGACCTTGTCTGTATTATAATATACCTGGTCTGTATTATAATTGACCTGGCATATATATTAACAGACCTGCCCTGATGACCTGGCCTGTATTATCATAGACATGGCCTGTGTTATAATAGACCTGGTCTGTGTTATAATAGACCTGGTCTGTGTTATAATAGACCTGGCCTATAGACCTGGTCTGTATTATAACAGACCTGGCCTGTACTATATCAGACCTGACCTGTATTATAATAGAACTGTCCTGTATTATAATAGACATGGCCTGTAGACCTGGCCTGTATTATAATAGACCTGGTCTGTAGACCTGGCCGGTATTAAAATAGACCTGGCCCGTATTATATTATACATGGCCAGTAATATAATAGACCTGTAATGTACTATAATAGACCTGGCCAGAATTATAATAGACCTGACCTGTATTATAATAGAACTGTCCTGTATTATAATAGAAATGGCCTGTAGACCTGGCCTGTATTATAAAAGACATGTTCTGTAGACCTCGCCAGTATTGTAATAGACCTGGCCTGTCTTAATAGACCTGGACTGTATTAGAAAAGCCCTGGCCTGTATTATACTAGACCTTGCCTGTATTATAATAGACCTGGCCTGTACTATAATAGACCTGGCCAGTATTATAGTAGACCTGGTCTGTAATATAATAGACCTGGCCTGTATTATAATAGACCTGGTCTGTTTTATAATATACCTGGCCTGTATTATAATATACATGGCCTGTAGACCTGGCCTGTATTATAATAGAACTGGTCTGTAGTATAGTATACCTGGCCATTATTATAATAGACCTGGTCTGTATTATAATAAACCTGATCTGTAGACCTGTCCTGTACTGTAATAGACCTGGTCTGTATTATGTATAGACCTTGCCTGTATTATAATAGACCTGGACTGTAATTAAAATAGACCTGGTCTGTATTTTAACAGAGCTGGCCTGTATTATAATAGACCTGGCCTGTATTATAAAAGACCTGTTCTGTAGACCTGGCCTGTATAATAGACCTGGCCTGTTTAATATTAGACCTGGCCTGTATTATAATAGACCTGGCCTGTTTAATATTAGACCTGGCCTGTATTATAATAGACCTGGCCTGTATTATAATAGAACTGGCCTGTTTTATAATATACCTGGCCTGTATTATAAAATACCTGGTTTTTATTTTAATAGACCAGGCCTGTATTATAATTTACCAGGTCTGTATTATAAAAGATCTGGAATGTATTATTATAGACCTGGTCTGTATTATAATAGACCTGGCCTGTATTACACTAGACCTGGCATGTAGACCTGGCCTGTTTAATAATAGACCTGTCCTGTATTATAATTGGCCTGGCCTGTATTATAAAAGACATGGCCTGTATTATTATAGACCTGGTCTGTATTATAATAGACCTGGCCTGCATTATATTAGACCTGGCCTGCATTATAATAGACCTGGCCTGCATTATAATAGACCTGGCCTCCATCATAATAGACCTGGCCTGCATTATTATAGACCTGGCGTGCATTATAATAGACATGGCCTGTATTATAATAGACCTGGGCTGTATTATAATTGACTTGGCCTGTATTATAATAGACCTGACCTGTATTATAATAGACCTGGCCTGTAGACTTGGCCTGTATTATAATATACCTGACCTGTATTATAATATACCTGGCCTGTATTATAATAGACCTGGCCTGTATTATAATAGACCTAGCCTGTATTATAATAGACCTGGTCTGTATTATAATAGACCTTGCCTGCATTATAATAGACCTGGCCTGCATTATAATAGACCTGGCCTGCATTATAATAGACCTGACCTGCATTATAATAGACCTGGCCTGTATTATAATAGACCTGGTCTGTATTATAAAAGACCTGGTCTGTATTATAATAGACCTGGGCTGTATTATAATAGACTTGGCCTGTATTATAATAGACCTGACCTGTATTATAATAGACCTGGCCTGTAGACTTGGCCTGTATTATAATAGACCTGACCTGTATTATAATAGACCTGACCTGTATTGTAATAGACCTGGCCTGTATTATAATAGACCTTGCCTGTATTATAATAGACCTGACCTGTATTATAATAGACCTGGACGGTAGACTTGGCCTGTATTATAATAGACCTGGGCTGTATTATAATAGACCTGGTCTGTATTATAATAGACCTGACCTGTATTATAATAGACCTGGCCTGTATTATAATAGACCTGGCCTGTATTATAATAGACCTGGCCTGTAATTTAACCGACCTGGTCTGTGTTATAATAGACCTGGCCTGTATTATAATAGACCTGGCCTGTAATTTAACCGACCTGGTCTGTGTTATAATAGACCTGGCCTATAGACCTGGTCTGTATTATAACAGACCTGGCCTGTACTATAATATACCTGACCGGTATTATAATAACCTGGCCTATAGACCTAGCCTGTATTATAATAGACCTTGTCTGTATTATAATATACCTGGTCTGTATTATAATTGACCTGGCATATATATTAACAGACCTGCCCTGATGACCTGGCCTGTATTATCATAGACATGGCCTGTGTTATAATAGACCTGGCCTATAGACCTGGTCTGTATTATAACAGACCTGGCCTGTACTATAATAGACCTGACCTGTATTATAATAGAACTGTCCTGTATTATAATATACATGGCCTGTAGACCTGGCCTGTATTATAATAGACCTGGTCTGTAGACCTGGCCTGTATTAAAATAGACCTGGCCTGTATTATATTATACATGGCCAGTAATATAATAGACCTGTAATGTACTATAATAGACCTGGCCAGAATTATAATAGACATGGTCTGTATTATAAAAGACATGGCCTGTAGACCTGGCCAGTATTGTAATAGACCTGGCCTGTCTTAATAGACCTGGCTTGTATTATAATAGACCTGGCCTGTAATATAATAGACATGTTCTGTATTTTAATAGAACTGGACTGTATTAGAAAAGCCCTGGCCTGTATTATACTAGACCTTGCCTGTATTATAATAGACCTTGCCTGTATTATAATAGACCTGGCCTGTACTATAATAGACCTGGCCAGTATTATAGTAGACCTGGTCTGTAATATAATAGACCTGGCCTGTATTATAATAGACCTGGTCTGTTTTATAATATACCTGGCCTGTATTATAATAGACATGGCCTGTAGATCTGGCCTGTATTATAATAGACCTGGTCTGTAGTATAGTGTACCTGGCCTTTATTATAATAGACCTGGTCTGTATTATAATAAACCTGATCTGTAGACCTGTCCTGTACTGTAATAGACCTGGTCTGTATTATATATAGACCTGGCCTGTATTATAATAGACCTGGTCTGTATTTTAACAGAGCTGGCCTGTATTATAATAGACCTGGCAGTATTATAATAGACCTGGCCTGTATTATACTAGACCTGTTCTGTAGACCTGGCCTGTATAATAGACCTGGCCTGTTTAATATTAGACCTGGCCTGTATTATAATAGACCTGGCCTGTTTAATATTAGACCTGGCCTGTATTATATTTGACCTGGCCTGTATTATAATAGAACTGGCGTGTTTTATAATATACCTGGCCTGTATTATAAAATACCTGGTTTTTATTTTAATAGACCAGGCCTGTATTATAATTTACCAGGTCTGTATTATAAAAGACCTGGAATGTATTATTATAGACCTGGTCTGTATTATAATAGACCTGGCCTGTATTACACTAGACCTGGCATGTAGACCTGGCCTGTTTAATAATAGACCTGGCCTGTATTATAATTGGCCTGGCCTGTATTATAAAAGACCTTTCCTGTATTATTATAGACCTGGTCTGTATTATAATAGACCTGGCCTGCATTATAATAGACCTGGCCTGCATTATAATAGACCTGGCCTGCATTATAATAGACCTGGGCTGTATTATAATAGACCTGGGCTGTATTATAATAGACCTGGCCTGTAGACTTGGCCTGTATTATAATAGACCTGACCTGTATAATAATAGACCTGACCTGTATTATAATAGACCTGGCCTGTATTATAATAGACCTGGTCTGTATTATAATAGACCTGGCCTGTTTTATAATAGACCTTGCCTGTATTATAATAGACCTGACCTGTATTATAATAGACCTGGCCTGTAGACCTGGCCTGTATTATAATAGACCTGGTCTGTATTATAATAGACCTGGTCTGTATTATAATAGACCTGGTCTGTATTAAAATAGACCTGGCCTGTATTATAATAGACCTGGCCTGTATTATAATAGACCTGACCTGTATTATAATAGACCTGGCCTGTATTATAATAGACCTTGCCTGTATTATAATAGACCTGACCTGTATTATAATAGACCTGACCTGTATTATAATATACCTGGCCTGTATTATAATATACCTGGCCTGTAATATAATAGACCTGGCCTGTATTATAATAGACCTGGCCTGTATTATAATAGATCTGGTCTGTATTATAATAGACCTGGTCTGTATTATAATAGACCTGGCCAGTATTATAATAGACCTGGCCTGTATTATAATAGACCTGGTCTGTATTATAATAGACCTGACCTGTATTATAATAGACCTGGCCTGTATTATAAAAGACATGTTCTGTAGACCTCGCCAGTATTGTAATAGACCTGGCCTGTCTTAATAGACCTGGACTGTATTAGAAAAGCCCTGGCCTGTATTATACTAGACCTTGCCTGTATTATAATAGACCTGGCCTGTACTATAATAGACCTGGCCAGTATTATAGTAGACCTGGTCTGTAATATAATAGACCTGGCCTGTATTATAATAGACCTGGTCTGTTTTATAATATACCTGGCCTGTATTATAATATACATGGCCTGTAGACCTGGCCTGTATTATAATAGAACTGGTCTGTAGTATAGTATACCTGGCCATTATTATAATAGACCTGGTCTGTATTATAATAAACCTGATCTGTAGACCTGTCCTGTACTGTAATAGACCTGGTCTGTATTATGTATAGACCTTGCCTGTATTATAATAGACCTGGACTGTAATTAAAATAGACCTGGTCTGTATTTTAACAGAGCTGGCCTGTATTATAATAGACCTGGCCTGTATTATAAAAGACCTGTTCTGTAGACCTGGCCTGTATAATAGACCTGGCCTGTTTAATATTAGACCTGGCCTGTATTATAATAGACCTGGCCTGTTTAATATTAGACCTGGCCTGTATTATAATAGACCTGGCCTGTATTATAATAGAACTGGCCTGTTTTATAATATACCTGGCCTGTATTATAAAATACCTGGTTTTTATTTTAATAGACCAGGCCTGTATTATAATTTACCAGGTCTGTATTATAAAAGATCTGGAATGTATTATTATAGACCTGGTCTGTATTATAATAGACCTGGCCTGTATTACACTAGACCTGGCATGTAGACCTGGCCTGTTTAATAATAGACCTGTCCTGTATTATAATTGGCCTGGCCTGTATTATAAAAGACATGGCCTGTATTATTATAGACCTGGTCTGTATTATAATAGACCTGGCCTGCATTATATTAGACCTGGCCTGCATTATAATAGACCTGGCCTGCATTATAATAGACCTGGCCTGAATCATAATAGACCTGGCCTGCATTATTATAGACCTGGCGTGCATTATAATAGACATGGCCTGTATTATAATAGACCTGGGCTGTATTATAATTGACTTGGCCTGTATTATAATAGACCTGACCTGTATTATAATAGACCTGGCCTGTAGACTTGGCCTGTATTATAATATACCTGACCTGTATTATAATATACCTGGCCTGTATTATAATAGACCTGGCCTGTATTATAATAGACCTAGCCTGTATTATAATAGACCTGGTCTGTATTATAATAGACCTGGTCTGTTTTATAATATACCTGGCCTGTATTATAATATACATGGCCTGTAGACCTGGCCTGTATTATAATAGAACTGGTCTGTAGTATAGTATACCTGGCCATTATTATAATAGACCTGGTCTGTATTATAATAAACCTGATCTGTAGACCTGTCCCGTACTGTAATAGACCTGGTCTGTATTATGTATAGACCTTGCCTGTATTATAATAGACCTGGACTGTAATTAAAATAGACCTGGTCTGTATTTTAACAGAGCTGGCCTGTATTATAATAGACCTGGCCTGTATTATAAAAGACCTGTTCTGTAGACCTGGCCTGTATAATAGACCTGGCCTGTTTAATATTAGACCTGGCCTGTATTATAATAGACCTGGCCTGTTTAATATTAGACCTGGCCTGTATTATAATAGACCTGGCCTGTATTATAATAGAACTGGCCTGTTTTATAATATACCTGGCCTGTATTATAAAATACCTGGTTTTTATTTTAATAGACCAGGCCTGTATTATAATTTACCAGGTCTGTATTATAAAAGATCTGGAATGTATTATTATAGACCTGGTCTGTATTATAATAGACCTGGCCTGTATTACACTAGACCTGGCATGTAGACCTGGCCTGTTTAATAATAGACCTGTCCTGTATTATAATTGGCCTGGCCTGTATTATAAAAGACATGGCCTGTATTATTATAGACCTGGTCTGTATTATAATAGACCTGGCCTGCATTATATTAGACCTGGCCTGCATTATAATAGACCTGGCCTGCATTATAATAGACCTGGCCTGCATCATAATAGACCTGGCCTGCATTATTATAGACCTGGCGTGCATTATAATAGACATGGCCTGTATTATAATAGACCTGGGCTGTATTATAATTGACTTGGCCTGTATTATAATAGACCTGACCTGTATTATAATAGACCTGGCCTGTAGACTTGGCCTGTATTATAATATACCTGACCTGTATTATAATATACCTGGCCTGTATTATAATAGACCTGGCCTGTATTATAATAGACCTAGCCTGTATTATAATAGACCTGGTCTGTATTATAATAGACCTTGCCTGCATTATAATAGACCTGGCCTGCATTATAATAGACCTGGCCTGCATTATAATAGACCTGACCTGCATTATAATAGACCTGGCCTGTATTATAATAGACCTGGTCTGTATTATAAAAGACCTGGTCTGTATTATAATAGACCTGGGCTGTATTATAATAGACTTGGCCTGTATTATAATAGACCTGACCTGTATTATAATAGACCTGGCCTGTAGACTTGGCCTGTATTATAATAGACCTGACCTGTATTATAATAGACCTGACCTGTATTGTAATAGACCTGGCCTGTATTATAATAGACCTTGCCTGTATTATAATAGACCTGACCTGTATTATAATAGACCTGGACGGTAGACTTGGCCTGTATTATAATAGACCTGGGCTGTATTATAATAGACCTGGTCTGTATTATAATAGACCTGACCTGTATTATAATAGACCTGGCCTGTATTATAATAGACCTGACCTGTATTATAATAGACCTGGCCTGTAATTTAACCGACCTGGTCTGTGTTATAATAGACCTGGCCTGTATTATAATAGACCTGGCCTGTAATTTAACCGACCTGGTCTGTGTTATAATAGACCTGGCCTATAGACCTGGTCTGTATTATAACAGACCTGGCCTGTACTATAATATACCTGACCGGTATTATAATAACCTGGCCTATAGACCTAGCCTGTATTATAATAGACCTTGTCTGTATTATAATATACCTGGTCTGTATTATAATTGACCTGGCATATATATTAACAGACCTGCCCTGATGACCTGGCCTGTATTATCATAGACATGGCCTGTGTTATAATAGACCTGGCCTATAGACCTGGTCTGTATTATAACAGACCTGGCCTGTACTATAATAGACCTGACCTGTATTATAATAGAACTGTCCTGTATTATAATATACATGGCCTGTAGACCTGGCCTGTATTATAATAGACCTGGTCTGTAGACCTGGCCTGTATTAAAATAGACCTGGCCTGTATTATATTATACATGGCCAGTAATATAATAGACCTGTAATGTACTATAATAGACCTGGCCAGAATTATAATAGACATGGTCTGTATTATAAAAGACATGGCCTGTAGACCTGGCCAGTATTGTAATAGACCTGGCCTGTCTTAATAGACCTGGCTTGTATTATAATAGACCTGGCCTGTAATATAATAGACATGTTCTGTATTTTAATAGAACTGGACTGTATTAGAAAAGCCCTGGCCTGTATTATACTAGACCTTGCCTGTATTATAATAGACCTTGCCTGTATTATAATAGACCTGGCCTGTACTATAATAGACCTGGCCAGTATTATAGTAGACCTGGTCTGTAATATAATAGACCTGGCCTGTATTATAATAGACCTGGTCTGTTTTATAATATACCTGGCCTGTATTATAATAGACATGGCCTGTAGATCTGGCCTGTATTATAATAGACCTGGTCTGTAGTATAGTGTACCTGGCCTTTATTATAATAGACCTGGTCTGTATTATAATAAACCTGATCTGTAGACCTGTCCTGTACTGTAATAGACCTGGTCTGTATTATATATAGACCTGGCCTGTATTATAATAGACCTGGTCTGTATTTTAACAGAGCTGGCCTGTATTATAATAGACCTGGCAGTATTATAATAGACCTGGCCTGTATTATACTAGACCTGTTCTGTAGACCTGGCCTGTATAATAGACCTGGCCTGTTTAATATTAGACCTGGCCTGTATTATAATAGACCTGGCCTGTTTAATATTAGACCTGGCCTGTATTATATTTGACCTGGCCTGTATTATAATAGAACTGGCGTGTTTTATAATATACCTGGCCTGTATTATAAAATACCTGGTTTTTATTTTAATAGACCAGGCCTGTATTATAATTTACCAGGTCTGTATTATAAAAGACCTGGAATGTATTATTATAGACCTGGTCTGTATTATAATAGACCTGGCCTGTATTACACTAGACCTGGCATGTAGACCTGGCCTGTTTAATAATAGACCTGGCCTGTATTATAATTGGCCTGGCCTGTATTATAAAAGACCTTTCCTGTATTATTATAGACCTGGTCTGTATTATAATAGACCTGGCCTGCATTATAATAGACCTGGCCTGCATTATAATAGACCTGGCCTGCATTATAATAGACCTGGGCTGTATTATAATAGACCTGGGCTGTATTATAATAGACCTGGCCTGTAGACTTGGCCTGTATTATAATAGACCTGACCTGTATAATAATAGACCTGACCTGTATTATAATAGACCTGGCCTGTATTATAATAGACCTGGCCTGTATTATAATAGACCTGGTCTGTATTATAATAGACCTGGCCTGTTTTATAATAGACCTGACATGTATTATAATAGACCTGGCCTGTAGACCTGGCCTGTATTATAATAGACCTGGTCTGTATTATAATAGACCTGGTCTGTATTATAATAGACCTGGTCTGTATTAAAATAGACCTGGCCTGTATTATAATAGACCTGGCCTGTATTATAATAGACCTGACCTGTATTATAATAGACCTGGCCTGTATTATAATAGACCTGGCCTGTATTATAATAGACCTGGTCTGTATTATAATAGACCTGACCTGTATTATAATATACCTGGCCTGTATTATAATATACCTGGCCTGTAATATAATAGACCTGGCCTGTATTATAATAGACCTGGCCTGTATTATAATAGATCTGGTCTGTATTATAATAGACCTGGTCTGTATTATAATAGACCTGGCCAGTATTATAATAGACCTGGCCTGTATTATAATAGACCTGGTCTGTATTATAATAGACCTGACCTGTATTATAATAGACCTGGCCTGTATTACACTAGACCTGGCATGTAGACCTGGCCTGTTTAATAATAGACCTGTCCTGTATTATAATTGGCCTGGCCTGTATTATAAAAGACATGGCCTGTATTATTATAGACCTGGTCTGTATTATAATAGACCTGGCCTGCATTATATTAGACCTGGCCTGCATTATAATAGACCTGGCCTGCATTATAATAGACCTGGCCTGCATCATAATAGACCTGGCCTGCATTATTATAGACCTGGCGTGCATTATAATAGACATGGCCTGTATTATAATAGACCTGGGCTGTATTATAATTGACTTGGCCTGTATTATAATAGACCTGACCTGTATTATAATAGACCTGGCCTGTAGACTTGGCCTGTATTATAATATACCTGACCTGTATTATAATATACCTGGCCTGTATTATAATAGACCTGGCCTGTATTATAATAGACCTAGCCTGTATTATAATAGACCTGGTCTGTATTATAATAGACCTTGCCTGCATTATAATAGACCTGGCCTGCATTATAATAGACCTGGCCTGCATTATAATAGACCTGACCTGCATTATAATAGACCTGGCCTGTATTATAATAGACCTGGTCTGTATTATAAAAGACCTGGTCTGTATTATAATAGACCTGGGCTGTATTATAATAGACTTGGCCTGTATTATAATAGACCTGACCTGTATTATAATAGACCTGGCCTGTAGACTTGGCCTGTATTATAATAGACCTGACCTGTATTATAATAGACCTGACCTGTATTGTAATAGACCTGGCCTGTATTATAATAGACCTTGCCTGTATTATAATAGACCTGACCTGTATTATAATAGACCTGGACGGTAGACTTGGCCTGTATTATAATAGACCTGGGCTGTATTATAATAGACCTGGTCTGTATTATAATAGACCTGACCTGTATTATAATAGACCTGGCCTGTATTATAATAGACCTGACCTGTATTATAATAGACCTGGCCTGTAATTTAACCGACCTGGTCTGTGTTATAATAGACCTGGCCTGTATTATAATAGACCTGGCCTGTAATTTAACCGACCTGGTCTGTGTTATAATAGACCTGGCCTATAGACCTGGTCTGTATTATAACAGACCTGGCCTGTACTATAATATACCTGACCGGTATTATAATAACCTGGCCTATAGACCTAGCCTGTATTATAATAGACCTTGTCTGTATTATAATATACCTGGTCTGTATTATAATTGACCTGGCATATATATTAACAGACCTGCCCTGATGACCTGGCCTGTATTATCATAGACATGGCCTGTGTTATAATAGACCTGGCCTATAGACCTGGTCTGTATTATAACAGACCTGGCCTGTACTATAATAGACCTGACCTGTATTATAATAGAACTGTCCTGTATTATAATATACATGGCCTGTAGACCTGGCCTGTATTATAATAGACCTGGTCTGTAGACCTGGCCTGTATTAAAATAGACCTGGCCTGTATTATATTATACATGGCCAGTAATATAATAGACCTGTAATGTACTATAATAGACCTGGCCAGAATTATAATAGACCTGGTCTGTATTATAATAGACCTGGTCTGTATTATAATAGACCTGGCCAGTATTATAATAGACCTGGCCTGTATTATAATAGACCTGGTCTGTATTATAATAGACCTGACCTGTATTATAATAGACCTGGCCTGTTTTATAATAGACCTTGCCTGTATTATAATAGACCTGACCTGTATTATAATAGACCTGGCCTGTAGACCTGGCCTGTATTATAATAGACCTGGTCTGTATTATAATAGACCTGGTCTGTATTATAATAGACCTGGTCTGTATTAAAATAGACCTGGCCTGTATTATAATAGACCTGGCCTGTATTATAATAGACCTGACCTGTATTATAATAGACCTGGTCTGTAATATAATAGACCTGGCCTGTATTATAATAGACCTGGTCTGTTTTATAATATACCTGGCCTGTATTATAATATACATGGCCTGTAGACCTGGCCTGTATTATAATAGAACTGGTCTGTAGTATAGTATACCTGGCCATTATTATAATAGACCTGGTCTGTATTATAATAAACCTGATCTGTAGACCTGTCCTGTACTGTAATAGACCTGGTCTGTATTATGTATAGACCTTGCCTGTATTATAATAGACCTGGACTGTAATTAAAATAGACCTGGTCTGTATTTTAACAGAGCTGGCCTGTATTATAATAGACCTGGCCTGTATTATAAAAGACCTGTTCTGTAGACCTGGCCTGTATAATAGACCTGGCCTGTTTAATATTAGACCTGGCCTGTATTATAATAGACCTGGCCTGTTTAATATTAGACCTGGCCTGTATTATAATAGACCTGGCCTGTATTATAATAGAACTGGCCTGTTTTATAATATACCTGGCCTGTATTATAAAATACCTGGTTTTTATTTTAATAGACCAGGCCTGTATTATAATTTACCAGGTCTGTATTATAAAAGATCTGGAATGTATTATTATAGACCTGGTCTGTATTATAATAGACCTGGCCTGTATTACACTAGACCTGGCATGTAGACCTGGCCTGTTTAATAATAGACCTGTCCTGTATTATAATTGGCCTGGCCTGTATTATAAAAGACATGGCCTGTATTATTATAGACCTGGTCTGTATTATAATAGACCTGGCCTGCATTATATTAGACCTGGCCTGCATTATAATAGACCTGGCCTGCATTATAATAGACCTGGCCTGCATCATAATAGACCTGGCCTGCATTATTATAGACCTGGCGTGCATTATAATAGACATGGCCTGTATTATAATAGACCTGGGCTGTATTATAATTGACTTGGCCTGTATTATAATAGACCTGACCTGTATTATAATAGACCTGGCCTGTAGACTTGGCCTGTATTATAATATACCTGACCTGTATTATAATATACCTGGCCTGTATTATAATAGACCTGGCCTGTATTATAATAGACCTAGCCTGTATTATAATAGACCTGGTCTGTATTATAATAGACCTTGCCTGCATTATAATAGACCTGGCCTGCATTATAATAGACCTGGCCTGCATTATAATAGACCTGACCTGCATTATAATAGACCTGGCCTGTATTATAATAGACCTGGTCTGTATTATAAAAGACCTGGTCTGTATTATAATAGACCTGGGCTGTATTATAATAGACTTGGCCTGTATTATAATAGACCTGACCTGTATTATAATAGACCTGGCCTGTAGACTTGGCCTGTATTATAATAGACCTGACCTGTATTATAATAGACCTGACCTGTATTGTAATAGACCTGGCCTGTATTATAATAGACCTTGCTTGTATTATAATAGACCTGACCTGTATTATAATAGACCTGGACGGTAGACTTGGCCTGTATTATAATAGACCTGGGCTGTATTATAATAGACCTGGTCTGTATTATAATAGACCTGACCTGTATTATAATAGACCTGGCCTGTATTATAATAGACCTGACCTGTATTATAATAGACCTGGCCTGTAATTTAACCGACCTGGTCTGTGTTATAATAGACCTGGCCTGTATTATAATAGACCTGGCCTGTAATTTAACCGACCTGGTCTGTGTTATAATAGACCTGGCCTATAGACCTGGTCTGTATTATAACAGACCTGGCCTGTACTATAATATACCTGACCGGTATTATAATAACCTGGCCTATAGACCTAGCCTGTATTATAATAGACCTTGTCTGTATTATAATATACCTGGTCTGTATTATAATTGACCTGGCATATATATTAACAGACCTGCCCTGATGACCTGGCCTGTATTATCATAGACATGGCCTGTGTTATAATAGACCTGGCCTATAGACCTGGTCTGTATTATAACAGACCTGGCCTGTACTATAATAGACCTGACCTGTATTATAATAGAACTGTCCTGTATTATAATATACATGGCCTGTAGACCTGGCCTGTATTATAATAGACCTGGTCTGTAGACCTGGCCTGTATTAAAATAGACCTGGCCTGTATTATATTATACATGGCCAGTAATATAATAGACCTGTAATGTACTATAATAGACCTGGCCAGAATTATAATAGACCTGGTCTGTATTATAATAGACCTGGTCTGTATTATAATAGACCTGGCCAGTATTATAATAGACCTGGCCTGTATTATAATAGACCTGGTCTGTATTATAATAGACCTGACCTGTATTATAATAGACCTGGCCTGTATTATAAAAGACATGTTCTGTAGACCTCACCAGTATTGTAATAGACCTGGCCTGTCTTAATAGACCTGGACTGTATTAGAAAAGCCCTGGCCTGTATTATACTAGACCTTGCCTGTATTATAATAGACCTGGCCTGTACTATAATAGACCTGGCCAGTATTATAGTAGACCTGGTCTGTAATATAATAGACCTGGCCTGTATTATAATAGACCTGGTCTGTTTTATAATATACCTGGCCTGTATTATAATATACATGGCCTGTAGACCTGGCCTGTATTATAATAGAACTGGTCTGTAGTATAGTATACCTGGCCATTATTATAATAGACCTGGTCTGTATTATAATAAACCTGATCTGTAGACCTGTCCTGTACTGTAATAGACCTGGTCTGTATTATGTATAGACCTTGCCTGTATTATAATAGACCTGGACTGTAATTAAAATAGACCTGGTCTGTATTTTAACAGAGCTGGCCTGTATTATAATAGACCTGGCCTGTATTATAAAAGACCTGTTCTGTAGACCTGGCCTGTATAATAGACCTGGCCTGTTTAATATTAGACCTGGCCTGTATTATAATAGACCTGGCCTGTTTAATATTAGACCTGGCCTGTATTATAATAGACCTGGCCTGTATTATAATAGAACTGGCCTGTTTTATAATATACCTGGCCTGTATTATAAAATACCTGGTTTTTATTTTAATAGACCAGGCCTGTATTATAATTTACCAGGTCTGTATTATAAAAGATCTGGAATGTATTATTATAGACCTGGTCTGTATTATAATAGACCTGGCCTGTATTACACTAGACCTGGCATGTAGACCTGGCCTGTTTAATAATAGACCTGTCCTGTATTATAATTGGCCTGGCCTGTATTATAAAAGACATGGCCTGTATTATTATAGACCTGGTCTGTATTATAATAGACCTGGCCTGCATTATATTAGACCTGGCCTGCATTATAATAGACCTGGCCTGCATTATAATAGACCTGGCCTGCATCATAATAGACCTGGCCTGCATTATTATAGACCTGGCGTGCATTATAATAGACATGGCCTGTATTATAATAGACCTGGGCTGTATTATAATTGACTTGGCCTGTATTATAATAGACCTGACCTGTATTATAATAGACCTGGCCTGTAGACTTGGCCTGTATTATAATATACCTGACCTGTATTATAATATACCTGGCCTGTATTATAATAGACCTGGCCTGTATTATAATAGACCTTCCCTGTATTATAATAGACCTGGTCTGTATTATAATAGACCTTGCCTGCATTATAATAGACCTGGCCTGCATTATAATAGACCTGGCCTGCATTATAATAGACCTGACCTGCATTATAATAGACCTGGCCTGTATTATAATAGACCTGGTCTGTATTATAAAAGACCTGGTCTGTATTATAATAGACCTGGGCTGTATTATAATAGACTTGGCCTGTATTATAATAGACCTGACCTGTATTATAATAGACCTGGCCTGTAGACTTGGCCTGTATTATAATAGACCTGACCTGTATTATAATAGACCTGACCTGTATTGTAATAGACCTGGCCTGTATTATAATAGACCTTGCCTGTATTATAATAGACCTGACCTGTATTATAATAGACCTGGACGGTAGACTTGGCCTGTATTATAATAGACCTGGGCTGTATTATAATAGACCTGGTCTGTATTATAATAGACCTGACCTGTATTATAATAGACCTGGCCTGTATTATAATAGACCTGACCTGTATTATAATAGACCTGGCCTGTAATTTAACCGACCTGGTCTGTGTTATAATAGACCTGGCCTGTATTATAATAGACCTGGCCTGTAATTTAACCGACCTGGTCTGTGTTATAATAGACCTGGCCTATAGACCTGGTCTGTATTATAACAGACCTGGCCTGTACTATAATATACCTGACCGGTATTATAATAACCTGGCCTATAGACCTAGCCTGTATTATAATAGACCTTGTCTGTATTATAATATACCTGGTCTGTATTATAATTGACCTGGCATATATATTAACAGACCTGCCCTGATGACCTGGCCTGTATTATCATAGACATGGCCTGTGTTATAATAGACCTGGCCTATAG
Source organism: Salvelinus fontinalis (assembly GCF_029448725.1). Lineage (NCBI taxonomy): Eukaryota > Metazoa > Chordata > Actinopteri > Salmoniformes > Salmonidae > Salvelinus > Salvelinus fontinalis. Next base: position 7,547,701 of record NC_074690.1, read on the forward strand.
ACCTGGTCTGTATTATAACAGACCTGGCCTGTACTATAATAGACCTGACCTGTATTATAATAGAACTGTCCTGTATTATAATATACATGGCCTGTAGACCTGGCCTGTATTATAATAGACCTGGTCTGTAGACCTGGCCTGTATTAAAATAGACCTGGCCTGTATTATATTATACATGGCCAGTAATATAATAGACCTGTAATGTACTATAATAGACCTGGCCAGAATTATAATAGACATGGTCTGTATTATAAAAGACATGGCCTGTAGACCTGGCCAGTATTGTAATAGACCTGGCCTGTCTTAATAGACCTGGCTTGTATTATAATAGACCTGGCCTGTAATATAATAGACATGTTCTGTATTTTAATAGAACTGGACTGTATTAGAAAAGCCCTGGCCTGTATTATACTAGACCTTGCCTGTATTATAATAGACCTTGCCTGTATTATAATAGACCTGGCCTGTACTATAATAGACCTGGCCAGTATTATAGTAGACCTGGTCTGTAATATAATAGACCTGGCCTGTATTATAATAGACCTGGTCTGTTTTATAATATACCTGGCCTGTATTATAATAGACATGGCCTGTAGATCTGGCCTGTATTATAATAGACCTGGTCTGTAGTATAGTGTACCTGGCCTTTATTATAATAGACCTGGTCTGTATTATAATAAACCTGATCTGTAGACCTGTCCTGTACTGTAATAGACCTGGTCTGTATTATATATAGACCTGGCCTGTATTATAATAGACCTGGTCTGTATTTTAACAGAGCTGGCCTGTATTATAATAGACCTGGCAGTATTATAATAGACCTGGCCTGTATTATACTAGACCTGTTCTGTAGACCTGGCCTGTATAATAGACCTGGCCTGTTTAATATTAGACCTGGCCTGTATTATAATAGACCTGGCCTGTTTAATATTAGACCTGGCCTGTATTATATTTGACCTGGCCTGTATTATAATAGAACTGGCGTGTTTTATAATATACCTGGCCTGTATTATAAAATACCTGGTTTTTATTTTAATAGACCAGGCCTGTATTATAATTTACCAGGTCTGTATTATAAAAGACCTGGAATGTATTATTATAGACCTGGTCTGTATTATAATAGACCTGGCCTGTATTACACTAGACCTGGCATGTAGACCTGGCCTGTTTAATAATAGACCTGGCCTGTATTATAATTGGCCTGGCCTGTATTATAAAAGACCTTTCCTGTATTATTATAGACCTGGTCTGTATTATAATAGACCTGGCCTGCATTATAATAGACCTGGCCTGCATTATAATAGACCTGGCCTGCATTATAATAGACCTGGGCTGTATTATAATAGACCTGGGCTGTATTATAATAGACCTGGCCTGTAGACTTGGCCTGTATTATAATAGACCTGACCTGTATAATAATAGACCTGACCTGTATTATAATAGACCTGGCCTGTATTATAATAGACCTGGTCTGTATTATAATAGACCTGGCCTGTTTTATAATAGACCTTGCCTGTATTATAATAGACCTGACCTGTATTATAATAGACCTGGCCTGTAGACCTGGCCTGTATTATAATAGACCTGGTCTGTATTATAATAGACCTGGTCTGTATTAAAATAGACCTGGCCTGTATTATAATAGACCAGGCCTGTATTATAATAGACCTGACCTGTATTATAATAGACCTGGCCTGTATTATAATAGACCTGGCCTGTATTATAATAGACCTGGCCTGTATTATAATAGACCTGGTCTGTATTATAATAGACCTGACCTGTATTATAATATACCTGGCCTGTAATATAATAGACCTGGCCTGTATTATAATAGACCTGGCCTGTATTATAATAGACCTGGTCTGTATTATAATAGACCTGGTCTGTATTATAATAGACCTGGCCAGTATTATAATAGACCTGGCCTGTATTATAATAGACCTGGTCTGTATTATAATAGACCTGACCTGTATTATAATAGACCTGGCCTGTATTATAATAGACCTGGTCTGTATTATAATAGACCTGACCTGTATTATAATAGACCTGACCTGTATTATAATAGACCTGACCTGTATTATAATATACCTGGCCTGTATTATAATAGACCTGGCCTATAGACTTGGCCTGTATTATAATAGACCTGACCTGTATTATAATAGACCTGGCCTGTATTATAATAGACCTTGCCTGTATTATAATAGACCTGACCTGTATTATAATAGACCTGGCCTGTAGACTTGGCCTGTATTATAATAGACCTGGCCTGTATTATAATAGACCTGGTCTGTATTATAATAGACCTGACCTGTATTATAATAGACCTGGCCTGTATTATAATAAACCTGACCTGTATTATAATAGACCTGGCCTGTATTATAATAGACCTGACCTGTATTATAATAGACCTGACCTGTATTATAATAGACCTGGCCTGTATTATAATAGACCTGGCCTGTATTATAAGAGACCTGGCCTGTATTATAATAGACCTGGCCTGTATTATAATAGACCTGGCCTGTATTATAATAGACCTGGTCTGTATTATAATAGACCTGACCTGTATTATAATAGACCTGGTCTGTATTATAATAGACCTGGCCTGTAGACTTGGCCTGTATTATAATAGACCTGACCTGTATTATAATAGACCTGGCCTGTATTATAATAGACCTTGCCTGTATTATAATAGACCTGACCTGTATTATAATAGACCTGGCCTGTAGACTTGGCCTGTATTATAATAGACCTGGCCTGTATTATAATAGACCTGGTCTGTATTATAATAGACTTGACCTGTATTATAATAGACCTGGCCTGTATTATAATAAACCTGACCTGTATTATAATAGACCTGGCCTGTATTATAATAGACCTGACCTGTATTATAATAGACCTGACCTGTATTATAATAGACCGGGCCTGTATTATAATAGACCGGGCCTGTATTATAATAGACCTGGCCTGTATTATAATAGACCTGACCTGTATTATAATAGACCTGGCCTGTATTATAATAGACCTGGCCTGTATTATAATAGACCTGACCTGTATTATAATAGACATGGCCTGTATGATAATAGACCTGGCCTGTATAATAATAGACCTGACCTGTATTATAATAGACCTGGCCTGTAATTTAACCGACCTGGCCTGTATTATAATAGACCTGGCCTGTATTATAATAGACCTGGTCTGTAATTTAACCGACCTGGTCTGTGTTATATAGACCTGGCCTATAGACCTGGCCTGTACTATAATATACCTGACCGGTATTATAATAACCTGGCCTATACACCTAGCCTGTATTATAATAGACCTTGTCTGTATTATAATATACCTGGTCTGTATTATAATTGACCTGGCATATATATTAACAGACCTGCCCTGATGACCTGGCCTGTATTATCATAGACATGGCCTGTGTTATAATAGACCTGGTCTGTGTTATAATAGACCTGGCCTATAGACCTGGTCTGTATTATAACAGACCTGGCCTGTACTATAATAGACCTGACCTGTATTATAATAGAACTGTCCTGTATTATAATAGAAATGGCCTGTAGACCTGGCCTGTATTATGATAGACCTGGTCTGTAGACCTGGCCTGTATTAAAATAGACCTGGCCCGTATTATATTATACATGGCCAGTAATATAATAGACCTGTAATGTACTATAATAGACCTGGCCAGAATTATAATAGACATGGTCTGTATTATAAAAGACATGGCCTGTAGACCTGGCCAGTATTGTAATAGACCTGGCCTGTCTTAATAGACCTGGCTTGTATTATAATAGACCTGGCCTGTAATATAATAGACATGTTCTGCATTTTAATAGAACTGGACTGTATTAGAAAAGCCCTGGCCTGTATTATACTAGACCTTGCCTGTATTATAATAGACCTGGCCTGTACTATAATAGACCTGGCCAGTATTATAGTAGACCTGGTCTGTAATATAATAGACCTGGCCTGTATTATAATAGACCTGGTCTGTTTTATAATATACCTGGCCTGTATTATAATAGACATGGCCTGTAGATCTGGCCTGTATTATAATAGACCTGGTCTGTATTATAATAAACCTGATCTGTAGACCTGTCCTGTACTGTAATAGACCTGGTCTGTATTATATATAGACCTGGCCTGTATTATAATAGACCTGGACTGTAATTATAATAGACCTGGTCTGTATTTTAACAGAGCTGGCCTGTATTATAATAGACCTGGCAGTATTATAATAGACCTGGCCTGTATTATACTAGACCTGTTCTGTAGACCTGGCCTGTATAATAGACCTGGCCTGTTTAATATTAGACCTGGCCTGTATTATAATAGACCTGGCCCGTTTAATATTAGACCTGGCCTGTATTATAATAGACCTGGCCTGTATTATAATAGAACTGGCCTGTTTTATAATATACCTGGCCTGTATTATAAAATACCTGGTTTTTATTATAATAGACCTGGCCTGTATTACACTAGACCTGGCATGTAGACCTGGCCTGTTTAATAATAGACATGGCCTGTATTATAATAAACCTGACCTGTATTATAATAGACCTGGCCTGTATTATAATAGACCTGACCTGTATTATAATAGACCTGACCTGTATTATAATAGACCTGGCCTGTATTATAATAGACCTGGACTGTATTATAAGAGACCTGGCCTGTATTATAATAGACCTGACCTGTATTATAATAGACCTGGTCTGTATTATAATAGACCTGGCCTGTAGACTTGGCCTGTATTATAATAGACCTGACCTGTATTATAATAGACCTGGCCTGTATTATAATAGACCTTGCCTGTATTATAATAGACCTGACCTGTGTTATAATAGACCTGGGCTGTATTATAATAGACCTGGTCTGTATTATAATAGACCTGGTCTGTATTATAATAGACCTGGTCTGTATTATAATAGACCTGACCTGTATTATAATAGACCTGGCCTGTATTATAATAGACCTGGCCTGTATTTTAATAGACCTGGCCTGTATTATAATAGACCTGGCCTGTATTATAATAGATCTGGTAATAAATAAATAAATAAAAACACTTCTGATGGTTAACATGATAATACATATAATAATAAATAGAGCCATTCAGGAGGAAATGTGCAACGGAACATTGAATGAGGATTTATGCTACGATCACTTCCGAGCATAATACCAGCCTTGGTAAAGTTGAAAATGTACCCTGAGGCCTTTGACTCTACAGCTACTGTACTCACCAGGATCTCCCCAGAGGTCCATGGTTCATCCCTGTAGACTGCCCGAAGCTGGTGCCTTGCAGCTGTATACTTGTCAACTTAGGATAGTGCTCTAAGCAACACACCGCTAAGTAGGAACGCCCTAGACATGACAGACACAATGCCATGATAGAGTCATTTAGCCAAGACCGTGGACATATAGAATACAGTCCCATTAGAGGATTAACATGTGGTAACTATATTTTGTATATGTTTGTTTATGATTTTTTTCATTTTTGTTTCGTTTTCTTTGACACTTAGGCAGATGTTAACAACGCACACACACACACACACACACACTCACAAATTAAGTATTTACATTTCCTCCGAAATGAGCGGTGTTGTGGCACTAACTGATGGTTGTATGGGGAACTTGTTTATGGCTCGATCACTTCCTAAAGTACTGTCCAGATCTACCAGCCTGGACGACAGGTATGGAACGGCGATTCCCAACCCGGACATCCCCTGTCCATTCTTGTGGTGGCCTGCTCCTTCTGAATACCTACCAGGGTAAACCACCAGAGGGGGACCGCAATGGTGATCCACAACCAGGACAACCCGTGGTCATTTTTATGGTGGGTTGCAGCTTGCAGAATCCTTCCAAGGTTGAACCCACCAGAGGGGAACTGTCATGACTCTCCTGACAGTGGATCAAAAGACCCATCAGCTAGGCAAATGTTTGAAGACCTCCTCTCTCCCACAGAAGAGGGGAAGGGGGACTGTGCCGGTCTTGACACCTTAACACTAGGTCGTAAATTTAGAGAACTTTCTCGCCCTGCAGTATTGGTAAAGAAATCCCTTTGTCTATAGCATACCTTTTTGTAGTCTGAAGGCAGGTTTCCATTGACCCAGATTTATTTATACCAAGTTATCAACTACCAAATAGGCCTATTGAGCGAGCAGCATTGTTAAGGTGTATGGTAGGAATGTCCCAAGTAACCCGGATGGCACTGACCCTCTCACCACGAGATGGAATGCATAGTATAACCTAAGATGAACGACTGAAGCCGTTTACCATAGACCCCCCCCCCCCCCCAGAGCTGTCTTCTACACAAAGTTGTAAGGAAACAGAACTCAGACAGCCAGGCAGAGAAGAGGGTTGTATTTCACATGTGGCCGGTTACATTCTGTATTACAAAACCCTTCAAATGATGAGACTCTCCCCCTCATTTGTCTTTCATTCAAAATTATATTATTTATTTAAAACAAAGTGCATAACTTTAATCAACAAACATGTCTGATCAACAGCTGTGGGCTCATCTGGAGGCAGACTTTAGGCATTGTGTTCATGATGTTTAAATGAAGATAACAAGACTCCCAAATCATCCCAAACACTAGACAGACAGCTGCTTACCTACTTGCCTCAGTAGGGTACATGGATGTACATGGATGAAAACAAAGATAATATGACAACTTAACATTGTTTGTCAGTTAAAGTAGTGGCTTTTCGGAAGATAATTAAGTTATATTGTACCCTGATCTTTGATATGTATGTGCTTTAGTCAACTCCTACTTTAGCCTACATACTGTAGGTATGCATGACCAGGCTAACTATGGTATATAAAAACTAAAACAGCGTAGAAACCATGCAGAAAGACAATGCCCTGAAACACAAACAACGGTTACCTGTTTGTTTGCATGTTGATTAAATATAATAAAGGATAAGTACACATTCAGCTCTGTTACAAGGTAAAGCAGATTGTCCAAAGAGTAACTTTCACCAGGATGGATAAATATGTAATAGTTGTTGATAAATTGATAAATATGTAATAGTTGTTGATAAATTGATAAATATGTAATAGTTGTTGATAAATTGATAAATATGTAATAGTTGTTGATAAATTGATAAATATGTAATAGTTGTTGATAAATTGATAAATATGTAATAGTTGTTGATAAATTGATAAGTTGATAAATTGATAAATATGTAATAGTTGTTGATAAATTGATAAATATGTAATAGTTGTTGATAAATGGATAAATATGTAATAGTTGTTGATAAATTGATAAATATGTAATAGTTGTTGATAAATTGATAAATATGTAATAGTTGTTGATAAATTGATAAATATGTAATAGTTGTTGATAAATTGATAAGTTGATAAATTGATAAATATGTAATAGTTGTTGCTTGGCTATAGGAAAGATCCATGTGTGATAGTGACACATCAACATGCATAGGCTGGGAGAACAGGTATGCATACTCACATACTCTTACACTTCTCTTACCATGAAATAGCATAACGTTAAGAAAACCAAACCTAAAATGTATGTTTGAAATAAAACATAAAAAGTCAATAAAAGAGAGTGTACATGATCTAATCCCTGGAAAACTGAATCAGAGTGAACAGAACCCTGATTAAAGAGACTTGTACATGATCTAATCCCTGGAAAACTGAATCAGAGTGAACAGAACCCTGATTAAAGAGACTTGTACATGATCTAATCCCTGGAAAACTGAATCAGAGTGAACAGAACCCTGATTAAAGAGACTTGTACATGATCTAATCCCTGGAAAACTGAATCAGAGTGAACAGAACCCTGATTAAAGAGACTTGTACATGATCTAATCCCTGGAAAACTGGATCAGAGTGAACAGAACCCTGATTAAAGAGACTTGTACATGATCTAATCCCTGGAAAACTGAATCAGAGTGAACAGAACCCTGATTAAAGAGACTTGTACATGATCTAATCCCTGGAAAACTGAATCAGAGTGAACAGAACCCTGATTAAAGAGACTTGTACATGATCTAATCCCTGGAAAACTGAATCAGAGTGAACAGAACCCTGATTAAAGAGACTTGTACATGATCTAATCCCTGGAAAACTGAATCAGAGTGAACAGAACCCTGATTAAAGAGACTTGTACATGATCTAATCCCTGGAAAACTGAATCAGAGTGAACAGAACCCTGATTAAAGAGACTTGTACATGATCTAATCCCTGGAAAACTGGATCAGAGTGAACAGAACCCTGATTAAAGAGACTTGTACATGATCTAATCCCTGGAAAACTGAATCAGAGTGAACAGAACCCTGATTAAAGAGACTTGTACATGATCTAATCCCTGGAAAACTGAATCAGAGTGAACAGAACCCTGATTAAAGAGACTTGTACATGATCTAATCCCTGGAAAACTGAATCAGAGTGAACAGAACCCTGATTAAAGAGACTTGTACATGATCTAATCCCTGGAAAACTGAATCAGAGTGAACAGAACCCTGATTAAAGAGACTTGTACATGATCTAATCCCTGGAAAACTGAATCAGAGTGAACAGAACCCTGATTAAAGAGACTTGTACATGATCTAATCCCTGACAAAACTGGATCAGAGTGAACAGAACCCTGATTAAAGAGACTTGTACATGATCTAATCCCTGACAAAACTGAATCAGAGTGAACAGAACCCTGATTAAAGAGACTTGTACATGATCTAATCCCTGGAAAACTGAATCAGAGTGAACAGAACCCTGATTAAAGAGACTTGTACATGATCTAATCCCTGGAAAACTGAATCAGAGTGAACAGAACCCTGATTAAAGAGACTTGTACATGATCTAATCCCTGACAAAACTGAATCAGAGTGAACAGAACCCTGATTAAAGAGACTTGTACATGATCTAATCCCTGGAAAACTGGATCAGAGTGAACAGAACCCTGATTAAAGAGACTTGTACATGATCTAATCCCTGGAAAACTGGATCAGAGTGAACAGAACCCTGATTAAAGAGACTTGTACATGATCTAATCCCTGGAAAACTGGATCAGAGTGAACAGAACCCTGATTAAAGAGACTTGTACATGATCTAATCCCTGGAAAACTGGATCAGAGTGAACAGAACCCTGATTAAAGAGACTTGTACATGATCTAATCCCTGGCAAAACTGAATCAGAGTGAACAGAACCCTGATTAAAGAGACTTGTACATGATCTAATCCCTGGAAAACTGAATCAGAGTGAACAGAACCCTGATTAAAGAGACTTGTACATGATCTAATCCCTGGAAAACTGAATCAGAGTGAACAGAACCCTGATTAAAGAGACTTGTACATGATCTAATCCCTGGAAAACTGAATCAGAGTGAACAGAACCCTGATTAAAGAGACTTGTACATGATCTAATCCCTGGAAAACTGAATCAGAGTGAACAGAACCCTGATTAAAGAGACTTGTACATGATCTAATCCCTGGCAAAACTGAATCAGAGTGAACAGAACCCTGATTAAAGAGACTTGTACATGATCTAATCCCTGACAAAACTGAATCAGAGTGAACAGAACCCTGATTAAAGAGACTTGTACATGATCTAATCCCTGGCAAAACTGAATCAGAGTGAACAGAACCCTGATTAAAGAGACTTCTTCTGAAAGTCTGACTCACATTTTCTTGAGGTGGTGGTCACCAACCCCTGGTCCTTGGGAGCAACAGGGTGTGCAGGCTTTTGTTCCAACCCATCATGAACACACCTGATTCAGCTAGTCAGTTCATCTTAATGACCTAGATTAGCTGAACCAGGTGTGTTAGTGCTGGGTTGGAACAAAACCTTGCATACCCTGTAGCCCTCAAAGACCATGATTGGTAACCACTGCCGTAAACAGAAGGATACTCTCTCGTTTCTCATCTTCCTCTTAAAAGAGTCTGGTCTTCGCCTTCTCTTGTGCACCTTTGACTGCAGCGCAGCCTCTTCCTCCCTGGCTATCCTCTTCATCATTATCCTCACTGTCATTGTTGTGTGCCCAGGTTGCCTAAAGAGGGGTGAGCTCTGGTGCAATCACATCTCCATCCTAAATAAATATGACCTGAAACACACAGGGACACCAGTGTAAATGTTAAACATAGGGAAAATACTGTGTGTTGTGCAGGTAAGATAGTGATAGCTAGCTGGCTTAGCCTTGCACTGTCATCTTCCCCACACAACGTAAAAACGCTGAAAGCTTGAGATAAAATGATATATAAATGAAAGAGAGGCTCCTGACCTGAGGTCTGAAGAAGTTCATGTCCATGCACCACTGGACAAAGTTCTCCTTCGCTGCCTCCATGGTCTCCTCATCGGTCTTCTTACAGTAGACCATGATAATCTGCTCAGCAAAGCATTGTGGCAGCAGCTTGGACACCTACAGGAACAACAATTGCCTTTTATCATGTTTCCAAGCTCCAAAGATGATTGGATAATTCTAAAATAGGTATACGTAAGTGGATTGAAGTAGTGACCTGGCGGATCGGGAAAGCTTTGGTTGGGTCGTTCTTATAGTAGAAACGCACGTTGTTGATGGGGTTCTTCTCCTTCATACCCCAGTCCATGTTGATGATCTGATGGAGAGAAAGAGAGAGAAAGATACGGGGGAGAGATGGACATGCAAAGAGATACTTCTTTTCAACAGAGCAACTGGTAACAAAGGGTTAACTATAGAGAAGGGGGGGGGTGGTAAAATGTATTCAATCAGTTCCCTGATTGAGGTGAAAAGACTGGACACTCACATTGACAACAAAGTCCTCTGGCTGCAGAGTAACATTTGGATGGTCATTCAGAGGCCTGGCCCTCGCCACCCTGCCTGCCCAGTCCAGGAGCATTTGCTGGGGGAAGAGAAGATGAGGATGAGAGGCACATAATATGAACCTCGTAGAAAGCTCCACTAGTAAGCCATGGAAGGATATCCTCTCCCCAAACACACACACCTGTGAAACCTCCATGGGCTCCACAGCATGGACCTCTCCCACACACTTGTAGAGGCGTCTGCAGGTGATGTTCTGGAGGATCTCTCTGGCCTCAGCCAGCACAGGGGAGGACGAGTACAGAATCTGCTCAAACACATGGTCTACAGGGGAAGGGAGGAGAGAGGGAGAGAGACAGGGGAGAGGGAGAGAGACAGGGGAGAGGGAGAGAGACAAGGGAATGGGGGGGGGGACAGGGGAGAGGGAAAGAGACAGGGGAGAGAGACAGGGGAGAGGGAGAGAGACAAGGGAGAGGGAAAGAGACAAGGGAAGAGGGGGGAGGGAGAGAGACAGGGGAGAGGGAGAGAGACAGGGAGAGGGAGAGAGACAGGGGAAGGGGGGGAGAGGGAGAGAGACAGGGGAGAGAGACAGGGGAAGGGAGGAGAGAGGGAGAGAGACAGGGGAGAGGGAGAGAGACAGGGGAGAGGGAGAGAGACGGGAGAGGGAGAGAGACAGGGGAAGGGAGGAGAGAGGGAGAGAGGGAGGAGAGAGGGAGAGAGGGAGGAGAGAGGAAGAGAGACAGGGGAGAGGGAGAGACAAGGTGATAAGGAGTGTGGGAAGATGAGAGGTAATCATGCAAACCAAACCCAGCAGTAATTATATGGACAGGAATGTGCCACACAAAAAAAAAGGTATGGAATGACGCCTGGCATAAAACCCAGCCTGTTTGGACAGCCTTGACGCCTGGCATAAAACCCAGCCTGTTTGGACAGCCTTGACGCCTGGCATAAAACCCAGGTCTGTTTGGACAGCCTTGACGCCTGGCATAAAACCCAGCCTGTTTGGACAGCCTTGACGCCTGGCATAAAACCCAGGTCTGTTTGGACAGCCTTGACGCCTGGCATAAAACCCAGGTCTGTTTGGACAGCCTTGACGCCTGGCATTAAACCCAGCCTGTTTGGACAGCCTTGACACCTGGCATAAAACCCAGGTCTGTTTGGACAGCCTTGATGCCTGGCATAAAACCCAGGTCTGTTAGGACAGCCTTGACGCCTGGCTTAAACCCAGCCTGTTTGGACAGCCTTGACGCCTGGCATAAAACCCAGGTCTGTTTGGACAGCCTTGACGCCTGGCATAAAACCCAGCCTGTTTGGACAGCCTTGACGCCTGGCATAAAACCCAGGTCTGTTTGGACAGCCTTGACGCCTGGCATAAAACCCAGGTCTGTTTGGACAGCCTTGACGTCTGGCATAAAACCCAACCTGTTTGGACAGCCTTGACGCCTGGCATAAAACCCAGGTCTGTTTGGACAGCCTTGACGCCTGGCATAAAACCCAGCCTTTTTGGACAGCCTTGACGCCTGGCATAAAACCCAGGTCTGTTTGGACAGCCTTGACGCCTGGCATAAAACCCAGCCTGTTTGGACAGCCTTGACGCCTGGCATAAAACCCAGCCTGTTTGGACAGCCTTGACGCCTGGCATAAAACCCAGGTCTGTTTGGACAGCCTTGACGCCTGGCATAAAACCCAGGTCTGTTTGGACAGCCTTGACGCCTGGCATAAAACCCAGCCTGTTTGGACAGCCTTGACGCCTGGCATAAAACCCAGGTCTGTTTGGACAGCCTTGACGCCTGGCATAAAACCCAGGTCTGTTTGGACAGCCTTGACGCCTGGCATAAAACCCAGCCTGTTTGGACAGCCTTGACGCCTGGCATAAAACCCAGACAACCAGAGTTTTGAGAGTACGTAGAACAGACCAGAGCCATTCTACACTTTATATTTCTATGGGGTTGAACAGACCAGTGAGTTTAGTGTAGGCCTCCATGTTCTCTATTGCTGATGAGATGGTGAACATCTGTCCCCCTGAACCTTGTATCTGGATGTGGGGGTCCGCCAAGACAAAGGCCTCTGTGATCCTGAAAAAAAGACAAGACAATATAACATCTAATTTTGAACAAATAACATACAGCAGAAAGGTTTCTGAGAACCTGTATGAATGTATAAAAGATAGGAAATAAGACAGAGATACAGTACCAGTCAAAAGTTTGGACACACCTACTCATTCCAGGGTTTTTCCTTTGTTTTCTACTTTGTAGAATGATAATGAAGACATCAAAATGAAGACATGTTAAACAAATCAAAATATATTTTATATTTGAGATTCTTCAAACTAGACACCCTTAGCCTTGATGACAGCTTTGCACACTATTGGATTCTGGGGTAAACTTTGAACATTGTTATACTCAGAGTATAGGAACATTAGTTACAAAGGAGACATGAGGGGTGCCATAATGAAGCTTGGGAGGGGCTGAGTGCAAGGAAACCAACCGCATGTGACAGTACTAATAAGGGGAGAAACCGCTGAAGGCTCATATCACTTAGTTCCCTGCTTAGCAAGAATGATGCAATGTTTAGCGATAAGGAGGAGACTCCACCTAAAGTGGGGTATGAATACCACCACGGGAGAAGCCATGTCTGTGTCTGAATTACAGCTGTAACGACCCTTTGGGAAGAATTAAACTTGGTCAAGCTTCTCTAGTGTCCGTGAGTTACTTACTCTGAAAGATTTGAACCTAACAGTAGTAACGGTAGTCACCTGGAATACATTTCAAATAAAAGGTGTGCCTTGTTAAAGTTCATTTGTGGGATTTCTTTCCTCCTTAATGCGTTTGAGCCAATCAGATGTGTTGTGACAAGGTAGGGGTGTTATACAGAAGATCGCCCTATTTGGTAAAATACCAAGTTCATATTATGGCATGAACAGCTCAAATAAGCAGAGACACGACAGTCCATCATTACTTTAAGACATGAAGGTCAGTCAATATGGAAAATGTCAACAACTTTGACAGGTCATCTGATGCAGCACTCCAGCAGTCGCAAAAACCATCCAGTGCTATGATGAAACTGGCTCTCATGAGGACCGCCACAGGAAAGGAAGACCCAGAGTTACCTCTGCTGCAGAGGATACGTTCATTACTGTTAACTGCACTTCAGATTTCAGACCAAATAAATGCTTCACATGGTTCAAGTAACAGACACATCTCAACATCAACTGTTCAGAGGAGACTGCGTGAATCAGGCCTTCATGTTTGAATTGCTGCAAAGAAACCATTACTAAAGGACACCAATAAGAATGAGACTTGTTTGGGCCAAGAAACCCAAGCAATGGACATTAGACCGGTGGAAATATGTCCTTGGTCTGATGAGTCCAAATTCGAGATTTTTGGTCTTTGTGAGATGCAGAGTAGGTGAACAGATGATCTCCTCATGTGTAGTTCCCACCATGAAGCACGGAGGAGGTGGTGTGATGGTGTGGGGGTGCTTTGCTGATGACACTGTGAGTGATTTGTTTAGAATTGAAGGCACACAATCACCATGGCTACAACAGCATTCTGAAGTGATACGCCATCCCATCTGGTTTGAGCTCAGTGGGACTATCATTTGTTTTTCAACAGGACAATGACCCAACACACCTCCAGGCTGTATAAGGGCTATTTGACCAAGAAGGAGAGTGATGGAGTGCTGCATCAGATGACCTGGCCTCCACAATCACCCGGCCTCAATCCAAATGAAATTGTTTTGGATGAGTTGGACCACAGAGTGATGGAAAAGCAGAAAAACAAGTGCTCAGCATATGTGGGAACTCCTTCAAGATAGATGGGAAAGCATTCCAGGTGAAGCTGGTTGAGAGAATGCCAAGCTTGTGCAAAGCTGTCATCAAGGCAAATGGTGGCTACTTTGAAGAATCTAAAATACACTGCTCAAAAAAATAAAGGGAACACTTAAACAACACAATGTAACTGCAAGTCAATCACACTTCTGTGAAATCAAACTGTCCACTTAGGAAGCAACACTGATTGACAATAAATTTCACATGCTGTTGTGCAAATGGAATAGACAAAAGGTGGAAATTATAGGCAATTAGCAAGACACCCCCAATAAAGGAGTGGTTCTGCAGGTGGTGACCACAGACCACTTCTCAGTTCCTATGCTTCCTGGCTGATGTTTTGGTCACTTTTGAATGCTGGCGGTGCTCTCACTCTAGTGGTAGCATGAGACGGAGTCTACAACCCACACAAGTGGCTCAGGTAGTGCAGCTCATCCAGGATGGCACATCAATGCGAGCTGTGGCAAGAAGGTTTGCTGTGTCTGTCAGCATAGTGTCCAGAGCATGGAGGCGCTACCAGGAGACAGGCCAGTACATCAGGAGACGTGGAGGAGGCCGTAGGAGGGCAACAACCCAGCAGCAGGACCGCTACCTCCGCCTTTGAGCAGGAGGAGCACTGCCAGAGCCCTGCAAAATGACCTCCAGCAGGCCACAAATGTGCATGTGTTAGCATATGGTCTCACAAGGGCTCTGAGGATCTCATCTCGGTACCTAATGGCAGTCAGGCTACCTCTGGCGAGCACATGGAGGGCTGTGCGGCCCCACAAAGAAATGCCACCCCACACCATGACTGACCCATCGCCAAACCGGTCATGCTGGAGGATGTTGCAGGCAGCAGAACGTTCTCCACGGCGTCTCCAGACTCTGTCACGTCTGTCACATGTGCTCATGTGCTCAGTGTGAACCTGCTTTCATCTGTGAAGAGCACAGGGCGCCAGTGGCGAATTTGCTAATATTGGTGTTCTCTGGCAAATGCCAAACGTCCTGCACGGTGTTGGGCTGTAAGCACAACCCCCACCTGTGGACGTCGGGCCCTCATACCACCCTCATGGAGTCTGTTTCTGACCGTTTGAGCAGACACATGCACATTTGTGGCCTGCTGGAGGTCATTTTGCAGGGCTCTGGCAGTGCTCCTCCTGCTCAAAGGCGGAGGTAGCGGTCCTGCTGCTGGGTTGTTGCCCTCCTACGGCCTCCTCCACGTCTCCTGATGTACTGGCCTGTCTCCTGGTAGCGCCTCCATGCTCTGGACACTACGCTGACAGACACAGCAAACCTTCTTGCCACAGCTCGCATTGATGTGCCATCCTGGATGAGCTGCACTACCTGAGCCACTTGTGTGGGTTGTAGACTCCGTCTCATGCTACCACTAGAGTGAGAGCACCGCCAGCATTCAAAAGTGACCAAAACATCAGCCAGGAAGCATAGGAACTGAGAAGTGGTCTGTGGTCACCACCTGCAGAATCACTCCTTTATTGGGGGTGTCTTGCTAATTGCCTATAATTTCCACCTTTTGTCTATTCCATTTGCACAACAGCATGTGAAATTTATTGTCAATCAGTGTTGCTTCC
Organism: Salvelinus fontinalis; assembly: GCF_029448725.1. NCBI lineage: Eukaryota > Metazoa > Chordata > Actinopteri > Salmoniformes > Salmonidae > Salvelinus > Salvelinus fontinalis. The sequence goes on from NC_074690.1 coordinate 7,563,850, forward strand.
TAAGTGGACAGTTTGATTTCACAGAAGTGTGATTGACTTGGAGTTACATTGTGTTGTTTAAGTGTTCCCTTTATTTTTTTGAGCAGTGTATATTTTGATATGTTTTACCATTGTTTGGTTACTACATGATTCCATATGTGTTATTTCATAGTTTTGATGTCTTCACTATTATTCTACAATGTAGAGATAGTACAAAACCATTGAATGAGTTGGTGTGTCCAAACTATTGACTGGTACTGTAGGGTTCCCGCGTGGCGCAGAAGTCTAAGGCACTGCATCTCAGTGCTAGAGGCGTCACTACAGACCCTGGTTCGATTCCAGAATGAATCACAACCGGACGTGATTGCGAGTCCCATAGGGCGGTGCACAATTGGCCCAGCGTCGTCCGGGTTTGGCCGGTGTAGGCCGTCATTGTAGATAAGAATTTGTTTTTAAGTTTTTAAAAACTGACAAAGTAATGGAAACTCGAGTAAATGAGGGATACAAAGCGTATTTAAAGTAGGTGCTTCCACACAGGTGTGGTTTCTGAGTTAATTAAGCAACAAACATGCTGGGCAGGCCATTATTTTGGCTACCACGACTATGTCCCTATAGGATAACAATGCCAACTCGGCTCCATCATTCATTGAATCAGATGGCTCATTTATCACAAAACAAACTGATATTGCCAACTACTTGAATTTTATTTTTCATTGGCAAGATAAGCAAACTTAGGGATGACATGCCAGCAACAAATGCTGACAATACACATTCAAGTATATCGGACCAAATTATGAAAGACAAGAATTGTACTTTTGAATTCCGTAAAGTGAGTGTGGAAGACGTGAAAAAAATATTGTTGTCTATCAACAATGACAAGCCACTGAGGTCTGACAACTTGGATGGGAGATTACTGAGGATAATAGGGGATGATGTTGCCACATCTTCAATATAAGCCTCCTAGAGAGTGTGCCCTCAGGCCTGGAGGGAAGCTAAAGTCATTCCACTACCCAAGAATAGTAAAGCCCCATTTACTGGCTCCAATAGCCGACCAATCAGCCTGTTACCAACACTTAGTAATCTTCAACCCTTAGTGTTTGACAACATACAATGTAAACAACTTTCAGCACGCTTATAGAGAAGGACACTCAACAAGCACAGCACTTACACAAATGACTGATGATTGGCTGAGAGAAATTGATGATAAAAGGATTGTGTTGTTAAACTTCAGCGCAGCTTTTGATATTATCAATCATAGTCTGTTGCTGGAAAAGCATGTGTTATGATTTTACACCCCCTGCTATAATGTGGATAGATTGTTACCCGTCTAACAGAACACAGAGGGTGTTCATTAATGGAAGCCTCTCAAACATAATCCAGGTAGAATCAGGAATTCCCCAAGGCAGCTGTTTTATCAATCTTTACTAATGACATGCCACTGGCTTTGAGTAAAGGGCTAGGATTAGGCTTTGAGTAAAGGGTTAGGGTTAGGATTAGGCTTTGAGTAAAGGGTTAGGGTTAGGATTAGGCTTTGAGTAAAGGGTTAGGGTTAGGCTTTGAGTAAAGGGTTAGGGTTAGGCTTTGAGTAAAGCCAGTGGCATGCTGTTAATAAAGATTGAAAAAACAGCCCCCCACACCTCTCCGATTCAGAGGGGTTGGGTTAAATGACTCCTGCACCTCTCCGATTCAGAGGGGTTGGGTTAAATGACTCCTGCACCTCTCCGATTCAGAGGGGTTGGGTTAAATGACCCCTGCACCTCTCCGATTCAGAGGGGTTGGGTTAAATGACTCCTGCACCTCTCCGATTCAGAGGGGTTGGGTTAAATGACCCCTGCACCTCTCCGATTCAGAGGGGTTGGGTTAAATGACCCCTGCACCTCTCCGATTCAGAGGGGTTGGGTTAAATGACCCCTGCACCTCTCCGATTCAGAGGGGTTGGGTTAAATGACTCCTGCACCTCTCCGATTCAGAGGGGTTGGGTTAAATGACCCCTGCACCTCTCCGATTCAGAGGGGTTGGGTTAAATGACCCCTGCACCTCTCCGATTCAGAGGGGTTGGGTTAAATGACTCCTGCACCTCTCCGATTCAGAGGGGTTGGGTTAAATGACCCCTGCACCTCTCCGATTCAGAGGGGTTGGGTTAAATGACCCCTGCACCTCTCCGATTCAGAGGGGTTGGGTTAAATGACCCCTGCACCTCTCCGATTCAGAGGGGTTGGGTTAAATGACCCCTGCACCTCTCCGATTCAGAGGGGTTGGGTTAAATGACTCCTGCACCTCTCCGATTCAGAGGGGTTGGGTTAAATGACTCCTGCACCTCTCCGATTCAGAGGGGTTGGGTTAAATGACTCCTGCACCTCTCCGATTCAGAGGGGTTGGGTTAAATGACCCCTGCACCTCTCCGATTCAGAGGGGTTGGGTTAAATGCGGAAGACACATTTCAGTTGAATGCTCTCATGGAAGAGAGATTGACTTCCTCATTACTTGTTTTTGTAAGAGGTGTTGATAAGCTGAAGGTACCGAGCTGTCTATTTAAAACACTGGCACACAGCTCGGAGACCCATGCATACCCCACAAGACATGCCACAAGAGATTTCTTCATAGTCCCCAAGTCCAGAACAGACTATGGGAGGTGCAGTCCTACATAGAGCCATGACAACATGGAAATCTATTCCACATCAGGTAACTGATGCAGGAGAATCAGATTTAATTGAACAGCGGGGACTGTGAAGTAACACAAACATAGGCACATACACACGCATGATAACGTACACACACACACACGGATGTTTCGTTGTAGATAGTAGTGGAGTAAAGGCCTGAGGGCACACACTTAGTGTGTTGTGAATTCTGTAACGAATCTATTGTAATGTTTTTTAAGTTGTATAACTGCCTAAATTTTGCCGGACCCCAGGAAGAGAAGCCGCCGCCTTGGATCCATAATAAATACTGACCATAAATACTGGTCACTGAATGGTTTGATGAGCCTGAACACGATGTAAACCATATGCCATGACAGTCTCAGCCACCAGATCTCAACCCAATTGAACACTTATGGGATATTCTGCCACAATCAACAAAACAACAAATGATAGAATGTATTGTGGAAGGTGTCGCATCCCTCCACTAGAGTTCCAGACACTTAGAAACGATGCCAAGGTGCACTGAAGCTGTTCTGGCTCGTAGTGGCCCAACGCCCTATTAAGACACGATGTTGGTGTTTCCTCTATCTGGCAGTTACCTCGATTAAACACCTGTTGAGGTGAGAGTACTTACATTGTCTCTATGATTTTGCACACCTTGTGCTGGTAGGCTCTTCTATGCAGGCAGTTGCGTGTGTGGAACATGTCATACAGATTACCCACTTCCTGTATGTGGACAACACACATGGATATCACCACTAAACTTCCTGTATGTGGACAACACACATGGATATCACCACTAAACTAGGCTAACCCCTAACTATATCACCACTAAACTAGGCTAATCCCTAACTACTTTACCAATAATGAAAAGTTGAATGAAAACATAAATGAAGGGAATGAATAGGAGGTGTAATTGAGGGCCAAGCTGAAGCATTTACCTTGTCTCGGGTGCAGATTTGATTTTTCCCATCCACCTCACACACACGGGCAAACTTGAGGAAGCGACGGTAGTCAAAGTTATTTTGGATGCCCAGGTAGAAGCAGTCCCTGTGGAGTGAGAAAGTGAGGGAGTCTGTTGGTTTTGTCTGGGTTTTCCTTTACCTATCATACTGTTTTATCCATTATGTTAAAATGTTGTTTAACTTCTTTTAAATAAAAGAAAAATCATTTTCAATGTTCCTGTTGTCATTTATGTAAAAAAAAAAGGATCTCACTAAACAAAATGTAAATGTTTATGCATTTCCTTTGCTCTACAATGAAATGGTAGTTCCACAAAATGAGTGTTGTGTTTCTTTGATACTTTAAGCAGAAATTGTGCACCAATATTGTAATTTAAAACCTGTTATATTAAATGAAGTGCCCTTTAATATAGACCACATGGAGAATTCAATTAATCAGATTATTTTATATGAATAAAGGCTTAAGTGCTAAAATTCGACATTTTGACATGTCCCTCCGTCAACCCTGTCACTTCTAGGAAGATTTTAACCCAATTAATCCAACAAAAGTTCCTTTGTGTGAAGCTTCCATTCAAATGCTACTCCCTGTTGTACACACCAAGCGTCCATTATGGCAGATTTCAGATGAAATCATCAACCCTGTAACTTTTGATGGGTTCCGACTGATATGAAATATACTTCTTCATGTCACTGAGGGAGAGAGGGGAACGTATAACATTTACATTCTGTCAGGATATTATTGTTCGTCATCAGGGATCCTATGGGAGAAGAGACACAGTCTGGTAGAAGTGATCAGGACAGCCGTGACTTAGAGAAGAGCACTTTGGGCAGAGGTCAGGTTAGATGAAGTGAGGAAGAACATGTATGTGACTCACCACCAGGATTCGGTCTTATGTAGCAAAATGTGAAATGGTGTAGAGACTAGGGTTGCAAAGGGTCGGAAACTCTCCCGGAACTTTTCCTTGGGAACTTAAGCCCGGGAATCTGGGGAATGTTGCTTAAATTCATTTAAAAAAGTGATCTTATAACAGTGAACCTGTTTTGTGGGAAACACAAGAGGCAATTCTAGGTCTTGTGGCATATTTAGGTTAAACTTTCCCCAATTCAATGGAATTGCAACCCTCTGCATGCACAGTGCATTCTTCCATCACAAGGACAGCTGATTCTCAAGATCTTGCACACTAATGAGATGCTATTGAGCCCAACACTACTACACTGTCTGAGCCAAGGACTACATGCTTTCTGGTAAGTTTTGATTACAATACTGGGTGGGGTGAATATATTTTATAACAGATAATGTTTTTGATAACTAGTAAATAGTAGCCAACAGCAAAGTGTGTTTAAATCATTTCTAACTTGTTAACAATTTCTGCTAGTTAGTAGCAAAAACTGTGGTTAACCGAGGAGTGTTGATTCACCTGTTTTCATACATGTTTCATTCTAAAACATTTATCTTACAAATGAGTTGTTTAACTACTTAACTCTTTATCTGTATATGGAATTGTATTTGTTGTTTCCTTTAATAATTTGTTCCTACTCTTTACAGGAAAATGCCACAGGCACTATCTGATGTATGGAGACATTTCACTGCAGGTAATTTAGAATGACAACCTGTGTACATTTGCAAATGCTGTGCCAAATCATATGTGAAGAATGCAACAAAGATGCAGAATCATCTGGCCAAGTGCATAAAGTTCCCTCAGCGCTCACAACAAGCAACCTCTGACAAAAGTCCCTCTACTTCAAGTCGAGGTGAAACTTATGAACCAGACACCTAAGCAACAGCTCATGGTCCTCCTGGAATCAGAAGGTTATTTGACTCAATGGAGGAACGTAGTCAGAGAAATGCTGATGAATGTCTTGCTCGAGCTGTGTATGCAACCAGTTCACCTCTGATGCTCACAGGCAATGTGTATTGGAAGAGATTTCTGAATGTGTTACGTTCCCCAGTTTCTGTGTTGTAGTTTCTATTTGAGTGTTTCAGGAGATGGCTTCCTGGAATTTCTCCCCAAGCAGCTGAATGGTCGGCCCCAAATGGATGATTGGAGAGCTGACCCCGCCCCCTCGTCAAGATACAGCTGTCTCTAATTACCATTGCCACCTGAAGCTATAAAAGCCAGTGTTCTGTGCAGAGAGAGATCATAGGAGAGAAGAAATGTAGAGAGAGATTGAATGTTATATAGATCATTGCTGAGAGAGAAGGTTGATGGCTGAGGGTTATAGCATGTTGGTTGATGGTATGTACTGTGTTAGTTGTTGCTGGTAGCAGCTTTGATATGTTTTGTGTTTGTTGCTTTGTCAGAGCTTCTTTAGTGGCCTGAGTTAGTTGACTCAGTTTTGTTGTGAAGTGGATGGTTTGTTATTCTGTTTCATTTGTTCCCAGGGGGGAAGTGGAAGGCACCTTGGGATTGCTAGAGGCCTGCGGGCATACATATACCTGTAGTGTTTACTATGTCTATGCACACTAGGTAAGACCTGGGCGGACCACCCCCTGTATTTTGGTTAGGGCACCAGGTGGTGCTAAGTTAGGAAGTAGTGGGTAGGCAGGTTAGATAGGAGAGGGGGAGTTTTGATATTTACTTTCTTTGCTTTGGTTCCGTCCAGCCCCTTTTCCCCATATTACCGTGTAAAGGAAATAAATCCTAGTGAGCGGTCCATTCTGCCTTTTTGTCATCCTTACTCGCACCTACAGTCCATACCTCTTTCGCTTCACGTTGAGTTGTAGCAGGGTGTTGCGTTCCCTCTTCTCAGAGGCGTGCGTAACATAATGGGGGCTCATCCGGGACTCCATTAAACCCACCACACCCTGCTGCACTGAGCTCTCTGTGGTTAGTGATTGAGGTATGATGGTAGGTTGTGAGTTTGGATGACTTGTTTAGTTTGTGTGTTCAGTAAATTGTTGTGTACAAGATGGCTGCCTCAGCCATCTCCAAGTTCATTGATGCGCCCTCTATTGATTGTTGTGAGGTTTCGGAAAGTAGACCTTTTAGCTATAGCTGACCATTATGGATTTGTTATCCCTGAGAAAGCCCTAAAGGCTGAGCTTTTGGTGCTAGTCAGGGAGGGTTTAATGAGACCGAATTCTCTCATTGCAAGGAGAGGAGACGGGTAGACCTTCCGATGCCAAGTCGGAGGACAGGGCGGAGGAAGGGGTTGCTCGTACCCCCTTACATTGCCTCGATTCGATCCTTTATCTTCTGCTTCAGGTCGTTCAGACGGGGCCGCTAGGCTGAAGGTGAGGCTGGCCCGGTTAGAAATGCAGCAAAAAGATAAAGAGAGACAGATTAATTTTGATCTTGAAATTAGGAAAATGGATATCGACAAGGTGAGGATCCGACAACTGGAGCTAGAAGCTGGCTCCAGTGCGACTCCACAAGCTGCTTATCATCAAGCCCACTTCGATGTGAGTAAAAATATAGCTTTAGTCCTTCCATTCCGGGAGTCGGAAGTTGATGCCTATTTCTCTGCGTTTGAGCGTGTGGCCGCTGCGCTACATTGGCCACTTGAGGTTTGGCCGCTCCTGTTACAATGTAAATTGTAGGACCACTCAAATGTACATACCGCCCAAACAGAGCCAATGATGATCCACACTGCCCTTTCCCACCTGGACAAAAGGAACACCTACACTACCGTTCAAAAGTTTGGGGTCACTTAGAAATGTCCTCGTTTTCCATGAGAACATACATGAAATGAATTGCAAAATAAATAGGAAATATAGTCAAGACGTTGACAAAGTTATTTACATTTAAGTCATTTAGCAGACGCTCTTATCCAGAGCGACTTACAAATTGGTGCATTCACCTTATGATATCCAGTGGAACAACCACTACAATAAGCCTCTAACTCTTTTAATTAATTGAAATAATACAATTGTCCTTCAAACTTTGCTTTAGTCAAAGAAACATCCATTTGCAGCCATTACAGCCTTGCAGACCTTTGGTATTCTAGTTGTCAATTTGTTGAGGTAATCTGAAGAGATTTCACCCCACACTTCCTGAAGCACCTCCCACAAGTAGGATTGGCTTGATGGGCACTTCTTACGTACCATACGGTCAAGCTGCTCCCACAACAGCTCAATAGGGTTGAGATCTGGTGACTGTGCTGGCCACTCCATTATAGACAGCTGACTGCTTCTTCCCTAAATAGTTCTTATATAGTTTGGAGCTGTGCTCAAAATAAGCGCCGTCTATAGGGCATGGCATTGAAAAATGGAGTGATGGATCTTGAAGAAGGAAGGCTCTTTACCCTGTACAAATCTCCCTCTTTACCACCAAAGCATCCCCAGACCATCACATTGCCACCAATGCTTGATTGGCGTCAGCACTCCTCCAGCATCTTTTCATTTTTTCTGTCTCACGAATGTTCTTTCTTGTGATCCGAACACCTCAAACTTAGATTAGTCTGTCCATAACACCTTTCTCCCCCAGTCTTCCTCTATGTTCTTTTGCCCATCTTAATTTTTTTACATTTATTGGCCAGTGGAGATATGGCTTTTTTTCTTCCAACTCTGCCTAGAAGGCCAGCATCCCTGAGTTGCCTCTTCACTGTTGACGTTGAGACTGGGGTTTTGCAGGTAATATTTAATGAAGCTGCCAGTTGAGGACTTGTGAGGCATCTGTTTCTCAAACTAGACACTAATGTACTTGTCCTCTTGCTCAGTTGTGCACCGGGGCCTCCCACTCATCTTTCTATTCTGGTTAGAGACAGTTTTCACTGTTCTGTGAAGGGAGTAGTACACAGCGTTGTACGAGATCTTCAGTTTCTTGGCAATTTCTTATATGGAATAGCCTTCATTTCTCAGAACAAGAATAGACTGACGAGTTTCAGAAGAAAGTTATTTTTCTGGCCATTTTGTACCTGTAATCGAACCCACAAATGCTGATGCTCCAGATACTCAACTAGTCTGATGAAGGCCAGTTGTATTGCTTCTTTAAAATCAGAACATCAGTTTTATTAAGATGTGCTAACATAATTTCAAAAGGGTTTTCTAATGATCAATTAGCCTTTTAAAATGATAAACTTGGATTAGCTAACACAACGTGCCATTGGAACACAGGAGTGATGGTTGTTGATAATGGGCCTCTGTACGCCAATGTAGATATTCCCCCCAAAAATATGTTGTTTCCAGCTAGAATAGTCATTTACAACATTAAATGTCTACACTGTATTTCTGATCAATTTGATGGACACATTTTTTGGGGTTTTCTTTCAAAAACAAGGACATTTCTAAGTGACCCCAAACTTTTGAACGGTAGTGTATGTGAGAATGCTGTTCATCGACTACAGCTCAGTGTTCAACACCATAGTGCCCTCGAAGCTCATCACTAAGCTAAGGACCCTGGAACTAAACACCTCCCTCTGCAACTGGATCCTGGACTTCCTTACGGGCCGCCCCCAGGTGGTAAGGATAGGTGACAACACATCTGCCACGCTCATCCTCAACACAGGGGCCTCTCAGAGGTGCGTGCTCAGTCCCCTCCTGTACTCCCTGTTCACCCATGACTGCATGGCCAGGCACGACTCTAACATCCTCATTAAGTTTACTGATGACACAACAGTGGTAGGCCTGATCACCGACAACGATGAGACAGCCTATAGGGAGGAGGTCAGACCTGCCCATGAGGTGCCAGAATAACAACCTCTCCCTCAATGTGAGCAAGACAAAGCAGATGATTGTGGACTACAGGAAAAGGAGGACCGAGCATGCCCCCATTCTCATCGACGGGTCTGTAGTGGAACATGAGAGCTTCAAGTTCCTTGGTGTCCACATCACCAACAAACTATCATAGTCTAAACACACTAAGACAGTCGTGAAGACGGCATGACAAAACCTATTCCCCCTTAGGAGACTGAAAAGATTTGGCATGGGTCCTCAGATTCTCAAAAGGTTCTACAGCTGCACCATCGAGAGCATCCTGACTGGTTGCATCACTGTCTGGTACGGCAACTGCTCGGCCTCTGACTGCAAGGCACTACAGAGGGTAGTGCGAACGGCACAGTACATCACTGAGGCCAAGCTTCCTGCCATCCAGGACCTCTATATCAGGCAGTGTCAAAGAAAGGACCTAAAAATTGTCAAAGACTTCAGCCACCCTAGTCATAGACTGTTCTTTGCTACAGCAAGGCAAGCTGTACCGAAGCGCCAAGTCAAGGTCCAAAAGGCTTCTTAACAGCTTCTACCCCCAAGCCATAAGACTCCTGAACAGCTAATCAAAGGGCTACCCAGACCCTCCTTTATGCTGCTGCTACTCTCCATTTATAACCTATGCATAGTCACTTTAACTCTACCTACATGTACATAATACCTCAATTACCTCGACTAACCGGTGCCCCCACACATGGATTCTGTACCGGCACCCCCTGTAAAAATCAAATGAAATGTATTTATATAGCCCTTCTTACATCAGCTGATATCTCAAAGTCCTGTATAGAAACCCAGCCTAAAACCCCAAACAGCAAGCAATGCAGGTGTAGAAGCACGGTGGCTAGGAAAAACTCCCTAGAAAGGCCAGAACCTAGGAAGAAAGGCTATGAGGGGTGGGGGGTGGCCAGTCCTCTTCTGGCTGTGCCGGGTGGAGATTATAACAGAACATGACCAAGATGTTCAAATGTTCATAGATGACCAGCATGGTCCAATAATAATAATCATAGTGGTTGTCGAGGGTTCAACAAGTCAGCACCTCAGGAGTAAATGTCAGTTGGCTTTTCATAGCCGATCATTCAGAGTATCTCTACCGCTCCTGCTGTCTCTAGAGAGTTGAAAACAGCAGGTCTGGGACAGGTAGCACGTCCGGTGAACAGGTCAGGGTTCCATAGCCGCAGGCAGAACAGTAGAAACTGGAGCAGCAGCCTCGCTAAAACGCCTCGCTTATTATTTTACTGCTGCTGTTAATTTGTTACTTTTATTTTCTACTTATCTATTTTTTACCTAAGACCTCATCATCCTTTGGCTACAAAACAGCCGCATTTATTTTACTATAAATGTGATCATACTTTTTATTCACAAATGCGAGTGAAATGCTCACACTGTGGAGCCCTGACCACCAACGTGGCTGGTGAAATAGACATCTTACCTGCCAAAGCCAAAATCAACCTGCATTTGGCAGGTGTTCATTTTAGGCCCTGAAGATTATTTAATAAAAGTTGCCCATAGTGCACTATTTTCCTAATATACTCCAATGGTCCTATGTATTGTCAGATCTCTAATATAGCTTACTCCAGTAATTGATCATAGTTTCTAAAAGGGATAAAGTCCAACTGGGGGACTCACCTGGCGAAGTAGTCCCACTTGTCCACATCGATGCCGTTCCTTTTGTTGGCCACAATCTCATAGAGGAAGGACTTCTCCTCTGGTCGGCCCTCATATGGCCACTGTGGAGGGAAAAGAACAGACTCAGACAAGACAAATCCTTTGAGATCCGAGCATGAAACTCCAAATTAGTTTCAATTCAACCCGTAGACAATTAACTGCTAGAAAGCATAAATAAATCATATTCATGAAGTAATATTGATTGATGTTTGTTGACTGATTAATGTTGATTGATCGTAACGTTTAGCGGTGAAGGTCTCAGTGAGGAGGCAACAAGAGTCAGAATGGCTGCTGGATTTCAGGTGTTGAGGTCTGGTTTCATATGAAAGCTCTACTATGATTTGATTTATTCAGTTTACCCCCAATTTAGATTTTCTGTTTTGTTATCGTCATGTTTGGGCTTCTTCACCGAAACTTCCACCACTAGGGCGGTCTCCGTTACCATTGGTGTCAGAAGTGGGAAACAAACCCACCCCTCCATGATTCTTAAATTGGTTGATTGACTAACAGGCTCACTGGCTGGCTGACTTACATCCTCAGGGTCAGGGTCAGTGTTCTGTGGTCCAGCAATCAGCTCCTTGATGAAGACCAGGTCTTCAAGAAGGACCAGGCCATACTCCTCCATCACCGGCCCCAAGTTGTTCTCACGCACCAGGTGGTCAAACATTTCCCGGGACGCCTTCTCGTGCTGCAACACACACAAGGTGAGCGTACGCACAAATACAGGTGACCTGCACATTTTTGAGCACACACAGGAAGATAGACACAAACAACAACACAGACATGTAGACACTGTGAAAAAGAAGGAAAAGAGACAGGATGAGGAAAGAAAGGTCTTGCCTTCCACTTCAATTCTGGACGCACTTTAGGGATGAACATCCCATCAAACATATGGGAGAAAGGACCATGACCTGGAGAGAGATATTCATGAGAAAGTAAGATTGAAGAAAAGTGTGTGTGTGTGTGTGTGTGTGACTCACCCAGGTCGTGACAGAGACCAGCGATCTGGACACACAATATGTCTCTACGGGAGATGGCGAGCTCTGGTTGTCTCTTCTTCAACTCCTGGACCAGCCAACCTGCCAGGTAGCCCACCCTGAAACACACAACCACAACAACCATTTTACAACTCATGAAACCAGCGATGTAACCACTGGGAACTGGGAGCTAAAGGAAGGGGCTAGTGGCTGAAAAGGAACCTGTTTCTGTTGTGCCTTTTCAAATCAATGACAAGCCAAATTTCTCTCTTGAGGCCTCTTGAGGTTGAAGAGGCGCTGTTGCGCCTTCTGCACCACGCTGTCTGTGTGGGTGGACCATTTCAGTTTGTCTGTGATGTGTACGCCGAGGAACTTAAAACTTTCCACCTTCTACACTACTGTCATGTCGATGTGGATGGGGGGGGGGGTGCTCCCTCTGCTGTTTCCTGAAGTCCACGATCATCTCCTTTGTTTTGCTGACGTTGAGTGTGAGGTTATTTTCCTGACACCACACACACACACCTTGAATGCAGGGTAGGGCATCTAAAACCACAGACTAAATCCCAATTAGCGCATGTACCCTCCGCATCGTGGATTTAAAAAGGTGTACACACCCTATATAGGTCAAGCCCACACACCTTTAAACTATAAAGTGCTCAGGCACCCACACTTGTACTCGATGCTAGTGCACACACTCCTACATACCCTATGGAGTGTTCGAAGCGGTTGTGGGACGCCCCAGGGAAGACAAAGTATGCTCCTCCCAGCTGCTTGATGTGTCGGAGCCTCTGGAACTGAGGGGTGTCGATGATACTGACCAGCAGAGGATGCATCTCTATATGGCCATGGATGGGGTCATTAAACACCTACAGGACACAATAATACATCTTATTGCTGATAACACTCTTCCTCTAGTTTTCCCTCTCTGGAATGGAAGAGGTGCATCTCTAGTTATGTAACCGTGGGTAGAGTAGGGTCATTACACACATTACATTATAAAACAGGGAATAGATGTATAGTAAAGGTGCATCTCTAGTTATGTGGCCGTGGGTAGAGTAGGGTCATTACACACATTACATTATAAAACAGGGAATAGATGAATAGTAAAGGTGCATCTCTAGTTATGTGGCTGTGGGTAGAATAGGGTCATTACACACATTACATTATAAAACAGGGAATAGATGAATAGTAAAGGTGCATCTCTAGTTATGTGGCTGTGGGTAGAATAGGGTCATTACACACATTACATTATAAAACAGGGAATAGATGAATAGTAAAGGTGCATCTCTAGTTATGTAACCGTGGGTAGAGTAGGGTCATTACACACATTACATTATAAAACAGGGAATAGATGAATAGTAAAGGTGCATCTCTAGTTATGTAACCGTGGGTAGAGTAGGGTCATTACACACATTACATTATAAAACAGGGAATAGATGAATAGTAAAGGTGCATCTCTAGTTATGTAACCGTGGGTAGAGTAGGGTCATTACACACATTACATTATAAAACAGGGAATAGATGAATAGTAAAGGTGCATCTCTAGTTATGTAACCGTGGGTAGAGTAGGGTCATTACACACATTACATTATAAAACAGGGAATAGATGAATAGTAAAGGTGCATCTCTAGTTATGTAACCGTGGGTAGAGTAGGGTCATTACACACATTACATTATAAAACAGGGAATAGATGAATAGTAAAGGTGCATCTCTAGTTATGTAACCGTGGGTAGAGTAGGGTCATTACACACATTACATTATAAAACAGGGAATAGATGAATAGTAAAGGTGCATCTCTAGTTATGTAACCGTGGGTAGAGTAGGGTCATTACACACATTACATTATAAAACAGGGAATAGATGAATAGTAAAGGTGCATCTCTAGTTATGTGGCTGTGGGTAGAGTAGGGTCATTACACACATTACATTATAAAACAGGGAATAGATGTATAGTAAAGGTGCATCTCTAGTTATGTGGCCGTGGGTAGAGTAGGGTCATTACACACATTACATTATAAAACAGGGAATAGATGAATAGTAAAGGTGCATCTCTAGTTATGTGGCCGTGGGTAGAGTAGGGTCATTACACACATTACATTATAAAACAGGGAATAGATGAATAGTAAAGGTGCATCTCTAGTTATGTGGCCGTGGGTAGAGTAGGGTCATTACACACATTACATTATAAAACAGGGAATAGATGTATAGTAAAGGTGCATCTCTAGTTATGTGGCCGTGGGTAGAGTAGGGTCATTACACACATTACATTATAAAACAGGGAATAGATGAATAGTAAAGGTGCATCTCTAGTTATGTAACCGTGGGTAGAGTAGGGTCATTACACACATTACATTATAAAACAGGGAATAGATGAATAGTAAAGGTGCATCTCTAGTTATGTAACCGTGGGTAGAGTAGGGTCATTACACACATTACATTATAAAACAGGGAATAGATGAATAGTAAAGGTGCATCTCTAGTTATGTGGCCGTGGGTAGAGTAGGGTCATTACACACATTACATTATAAAACAGGGAATAGATGAATAGTAAAGGTGCATCTCTAGTTATGTGGCCGTGGGTAGAGTAGGGTCATTACACACATTACATTATAAAACAGAGAATAGATGAATAGTAAAGGTGCATCTCTAGTTATGTGGCCGTGGGTAGAGTAGGGTCATTACACACATTACATTATAAAACAGGGAATAGATGAATAGTAAAGGTGCATCTCTAGTTATGTGGCCGTGGGTAGAGTAGGGTCATTACACACATTACATTATAAAACAGGGAATAGATGAATAGTAAAGGTGCATCTCTAGTTATGTGGCCGTGGGTAGAGTAGGGTCATTACACACATTACATTATAAAACAGGGAATAGATGAATAGTAAAGGTGCATCTCTAGTTATGTGGCCGTGGGTAGAGTAGGGTCATTACACACATTACATTATAAAACAGGGAATAGATGAATAGTAAAGGTGCATCTCTAGTTATGTGGCCGTGGGTAGAGTAGGGTCATTACACACATTACATTATAAAACAGGGAATAGATGAATAGTAAAGGTGCATCTCTAGTTATGTGGCCGTGGGTAGAGTAGGGTCATTACACACATTACATTATAAAACAGAGAATAGATGAATAGTAAAGGTGCATCTCTAGTTATGTGGCCGTGGGTAGAGTAGGGTCATTACACACATTACATTATAAAACAGGGAATAGATGAATAGTAAAGGTGCATCTCTAGTTATGTGGCCGTGGGTAGAGTAGGGTCATTACACACATTACATTATAAAACAGGGAATAGATGAATAGTAAAGGTGCATCTCTAGTTATGTGGCTGTGGGTAGAGTAGGGTCATTACACACATTACATTATAAAACAGGGAATAGATGAATAGTAAAGGTGCATCTCTAGTTATGTGGCCGTGGGTAGAGTAGGGTCATTACACACATTACATTATAAAACAGGGAATAGATGAATAGTAAAGGTGCATCTCTAGTTATGTGGCCGTGGGTAGAGTAGGGTCATTACACACATTACATTATAAAACAGGGAATAGATGAATAGTAAAGGTGCATCTCTAGTTATGTGGCCGTGGGTAGAGTAGGGTCATTACACACATTACATTATAAAACAGGGAATAGATGAATAGTAAAGGTGCATCTCTAGTTATGTGGCCGTGGGTAGAGTAGGGTCATTACACACATTACATTATAAAACAGGGAATAGATGAATAGTAAAGGTGCATCTCTAGTTATGTGGCCGTGGGTAGAGTAGGGTCATTACACACATTACATTATAAAACAGGGAATAGATGAATAGTAAAGGTGCATCTCTAGTTATGTAACCGTGGGTAGAGTAGGGTCATTACACACATTACATTATAAAACAGGGAATAGATGAATAGTAAAGGTGCATCTCTAGTTATGTAACCGTGGGTAGAGTAGGGTCATTACACACATTACATTATAAAACAGGGAATAGATGAATAGTAAAGGTGCATCTCTAGTTATGTAACCGTGGGTAGAGTAGGGTCATTACACACATTACATTATAAAACAGGGAATAGATGAATAGTAAAGGTGCATCTCTAGTTATGTAACCGTGGGTAGAGTAGGGTCATTACACACATTACATTATAAAACAGGGAATAGATGAATAGTAAAGGTGCATCTCTAGTTATGTGGCCGTGGGTAGAGTAGGGTCATTACACACATTACATTATAAAACAGGGAATAGATGTATAGTAAAGGTGCATCTCTAGTTATGTGGCTGTGGGTAGAGTAGGGTCATTACACACATTACATTATAAAACAGGGAATAGATGAATAGTAAAGGTGCATCTCTAGTTATGTGGCTGTGGGTAGAGTAGGGTCATTACACACATTACATTATAAAACAGGGAATAGATGTATAGTAAAGGTGCATCTCTAGTTATGTGGCTGTGGGTAGAGTAGGGTCATTACACACATTACATTATAAAACAGGGAATAGATGTATAGTAAAGGTGCATCTCTAGTTATGTGGCCGTGGGTAGAGTAGGGTCATTACACACATTACATTATAAAACAGGGAATAGATGAATAGTAAAGGTGCATCTCTAGTTATGTGGCCGTGGGTAGAGTAGGGTCATTACACACATTACATTATAAAACAGGGAATAGATGAATAGTAAAGGTGCATCTCTAGTTATGTAACCGTGGGTAGAGTAGGGTCATTACACACATTACATTATAAAACAGGGAATAGATGAATAGTAAAGGTGCATCTCTAGTTATGTAACCGTGGGTAGAGTAGGGTCATTACACACATTACATTATAAAACAGGGAATAGATGAATAGTAAAGGTGCATCTCTAGTTATGTGGCCGTGGGTAGAGTAGGGTCATTACACACATTACATTATAAAACAGGGAATAGATGCTGGAATAGAAGAACAGCTCAGGGGGTTTTACTTCTTTCACAATAATAAATCAATTCAATCAAAATGAAGTACAATGTGGTTGAGGTGATTTTCTCTCCCATTGTTCTCCATCTCTCCCTGTCCGTCAGTCTCTCTATGTGGGCTCAAAGTCAATGTTTCCCCCTTTGCTAAATAATTTTGGGGAAGGTCAAACGTTTTCAGTGTAAACTTAAACGACTAAAACCAGATATAAAGTATGTAGAAAAGACAGTGGAGCCATATTGTTTTTTAATAAGATCATATTCAAGAACCAACAATCACCAAAATAAAAACTAGACAAATCAGGGAGAATCTGAAATGTCATGGCATGGGGCCTCCGTTGATTTTTTAATAATGTTTGAGTCACTCAGATAGCATAAGAACAAGGCATAATGTTAACTCTGGTAAAATGTGTAGAATTGCAGGATATTAACTGTGAAACTGCAACTTTTCTCTCAGCCCAATGACAAATATGTAGAATAGCAGGAAACTAGCTTTAAACTTTAAAATGGTATTTCTGCCCCATCAGTAAAATGTGTAGAAATTCGGATTAAAAGAGCAACACTTGGTCTCTGCAGCCAAGAGTGCCTCTAAAACCTCTATTGCGCTACCTTGGTCCCTGCTACAATCTGCATCAGCTTCCTCAGGCAGTGCAGAATCTGCAGCCGTGGGCCAAGAGGCCTGAAGAGAGAGAGAGTCAGTTCATAACCATGACACCAAAATCAGAACATCACAAATTGACTAAGAGAAATCTGTCACAACAAATAAACCAAAATTACAAGGTGCACATTAGATTGGTATACCGAAATCACCACACCCAGTAGCGAAACACACCACACATACCCTATGCCCATATTCTCCAGATGTGTCTCTGTAAGGTCTCGTAACCCCACTCCTGTTATCTGTTGCTCTGTGTGGGGAAAAACCAAACATAAAGGACAGATCATTATTCCTGTGTATGTGCAAGTCTACCAACGTTCCTCTTCAGTAGATATAATCAGTTATTTGGCTGGATCAACCTTGATGCTGGGCACTAACAGATAGCATAGAGAAAGTAAGGAGGGGAAGACTGTGATGGGGGATGGATGGGTGGTTACTTAGCCCAATAATGGATTAAAGGAGCCTAATGGTACTCCTTATGGTCGGGTGGGAAATTTACTTGTTGGTCTACCAACCATAGTGACTGGTGGATGCCCAAATTTTACCAGACACATTTTTGGGGGGAAAATTCATAAAGAAATCACAGAAAATGCATGCACATATTTTGTAATGTTAAAACACTTATTGAATGTAATTGATTGAAAGTGATTTCAAAGAAAAGAGCGCGGCAGATAGACAGTAGTGGATATCAGAGTTCCAACGGGTCTCCATATGTCTCTATAGTTTGAACCTATGCTGTACCCCACCCCATTTTCACCACCGCAATGTTGAAAATCTTCTCTTACAGATCTGACACACCTGTCAATGAGGATGGAAATATGAGACATTCTACCTGTCAATGTGGATGGAAATATGAGACATTCTACCTGCCAATGTGGATGGAAATATGAGACATTCTACCTGTCAATGTGGATGGAAATATGAGACATTCTACCTGTCAATGTGGATGGAAATATGAGACATTCTACCTGCCAATGTGGATGGAAATATGAGACATTCTACCTGCCAATGTGGATGGAAATATGAGACATTCTACCTGTCAATGTGGATGGAAATATGAGACATTCTACCTGCCAATGTGGATGGAAATATGAGACATTCTACCTGTCAATGTGGATGGAAATATGAGACATTCTACCTGTCAATGTGGATGGAAATATGAGACATTCTACCTGTCAATGTGGATGGAAATATGAGACATTCTACCTGTCAATGTGGATGGAAATATGAGACATTCTACCTGCCAATGTGGATGGAAATATGAGACATTCTACCTGCCAATGTGGATGGAAATATGAGACATTCTACCTGTCAATGTGGATGGAAATATGAGACATTCTACCTGTCAATGTGGATGGAAATATGAGACATTCTACCTGCCAAAATGTACTAACATTTAGCTGGTGGCTGGTGTTCATTTCCCACTCTGCTTATAGTCCAAGGACCTTACATGTTCTGTTTAAAGGTCGAATTGGCTCTGGAATCCAAACAGCCAAATACTCCATCTAAACATAAATCGATCATTTCACTGTAAGGTCTATCTGTTGTATTCAGCATTTCACTGTAAGGTCTACTACACCTGTTGTATTCAGCATTTCACTGTGAGGTCTACTACACCTGTTGTATTCAGCATTTCACTGTAAGGTCTACTACACCTGTTGTATTCAGCATTTCACTGTAAGGTCTACTACACCTGTTGTATTCAGCATTTCACTGTGGGGTCTACTATACCTGTTGTATTCAGCATTTCACAGTGAGGTCTACTACACCTGTTGTATTCAGCATTTCACTGTGAGGTCTACTACACCTGTTGTATTCAGCATTTCACTGTGGGGTCTATACCTGTTGTATTCAGCATTTCACTGTGAGGTCTACAACTGTTGTATTCAGCATTTCACTGTGAGGTCTACACCTGTTGTATTCAGCATTTCACTGTGAGGTCTACTACACCTGTTGTATTCAGCATTTCACTGTGAGGTCTACTACACCTGTTGTATTCAGCATTTCACTGTGAGGTCTACTACACCTGTTGTATTCAGCATTTCACTGTGAGGTCTACTACACCTGTTGTATTCAGCATTTCACTGTGAGGTCTACTACACCTGTTGTATTCAGCATTTCACTGTGAGGTCTACTACACCTGTTGTATTCAGCATTTCACTGTAAGGTCTCCTACACCTGTTGTATTCAGCATTTCACTGTAAGGTCTACTACACCTGTTGTATTCAGCATTTCACTGTGGGGTCTACTATACCTGTTGTATTCAGCATTTCACTGAGGTCTACAACTGTTGTATTCAGCATTTCACTGTGAGGTCTACACCTGTTGTATTCAGCATTTCACTGTGAGGTCTACTACACCTGTTGTATTCAGCATTTCACTGTGAGGTCTACTACACCTGTTGTATTCAGCATTTCACTGTAAGGTCTACTACACCTGTTGTATTCAGCATTTCACTGTAAGGTCTACTACACCTGTTGAATTCAGCGCACGTGAATAATACAATTTAATGGCTTGGTCAGTCAAATATCATGTGTATGTAGCTATTTGGCGAAGACATGCAAAACAGTGATCACAAAACCGAACCTCTGAATTTCTCCTCCCATTCGCCGAGACCTTCCTCACGCAGGTATCTGCAAATGTCCTCGACACTCCACTGGCTTATGTCCCACGACATCCCGGCATAAAGTCTCTCCTCCGTTGTTTTGAAATGGTAACTGTCAGTAGTCGGTAAATCTTCTCTGGAACGCTTTCGCCTTTCCGTATTGATCGGTAAGAGAAGAGCGCCGGTAACACAATAAATACTCTCGTGGTAAACCACACCCCCTTCTTTGGGATTGGGTGGGCGGATCGTAGCCAACTTTTAGGCGCCACCCACCTACTGTATATGGAGTGTCAGTCACAGCCTACCGACGTGAACTTGCGTTAATACAAAAATTGAGAAAAGGGAAAATGACCATGCCAACTATTAGCCCTCACGAAACCTTCACTATTTAAAATATTCTGCAGTAAAACCTTGCAATACCAAGTACTTCTCTGCCACCACAACCTCTATTTCTGTGACTGACATTCTATTTCAGCAGTACAGTTAACAACCATGAATATGAATGCTAAGAAATCCCCTTTAGTGAAGCACATATTATTCCTCTCCCACTCTATTGGTCTCTGCCTACTCATCCTATTATGATCCCTCACCCTGTACCCATCTTCCTCTACCACTCTCTTCACTGCTTCAGCATATGACACTCTGTACTACTCTGACCCTGGCAACTTCAACCTGCCTTTCTCTCACCGGACACCTCCAATCTCCAGCCCCATGGGCACCCCCAAATAAACAAAGCTTTCTCCACTGATACACCACATTCCTTCATCTCATGCCCTTGTTGAATGCATGCACTGAAACAATCAGAAAACAAAACAAAATTAGGATAACGAAAACTATATTTTGGCATCTTACAACGTCAAATTGTGTTATGCCTAATATGCCAATTCATATGATTTCTCCAAAATGATTTATTGTTACTCAATTTGAGTCATTTGTGACTCACCACCTGGATTCAGTCTTATGTAGCAAATTTTGAAATTGTGTTTTTTATATTGGATAATTCTGGTTTGAAAGTTGATCAACTTGTAAACTCACTTTGATAAAACGGCCTTTGAATGTTTTGGTAACGGCCTTTGAATGTTTTGGTAACGGCCTTTGAATGTTTTGGTAACGGCCTTTGAATGTTTTGGTATCTAGTGAAGAGCACCTCTTTGTCTACACCCATTCAGCATTGTTCCCAACCTCTTAAGCTTTAGCCCCACCCATCTCGTTTTGCTCTCGGAGCGCACACTTGACTGATGATTGATTTACCTCTGGATAACATGAAAACAGTCTAACCAGCTCTGCTGGCAACAATTTCATTACCGGCCATATTCAATGGGTGTTGTACACTTTAGTTTAACTTGATTGCTTTTCTGACTTTCGTGACCAAGCTAATTTGCGGCTAGCTGTTCTTATAGCTAGCCGCTACAATCTAGTGATTGATAAACTCACAAACGCTTGGATTGCTTTCGCTGTAAAGCATATTTTCAAAATCTGACACGATAGGTGGATTAACAACAAGCTAAACTGTGTTTTGGTATATTTCACTTGTGATTTCATGATTATAAATATTTTTAGTATTTTTATTTTATTTGGCGCTCTGCAATTCAGCGGTTGTTTACGAAAATGATCCCGCTAAAGGGATCCGTGCGGCAAGAAGTTAAACTGCCTGCTTCTTGGGCCCAGAAGATATTATATGCATATAACTGGTAGATTAGGATAGAAAACTCTAAAGTTTCCAAAACTGTTAATATAGTGTCTGTGAGTATAACAGAACTGATTTGGCAGGCGAAAACCTGAGAAAAATCCATTCAGGAAGTAGTTTTTTGGGGTGTTTTGTAGTTTTCTATTCAATGCCATTACAGTATCCATTGACTTAGGACTCAAACTGCAGTTTCTATGCCTTCCACTAGATGTCAACAGTCTTTAGAAATAGTTTCAGGCTTGTATTCTGAAAAAAGAGGGAATAAGAGCATTCGGAATGAATGGACACTAAAGTGTCGCAGAGCTTTTTCATGCGCTCGACAGCGAGAGAGCAATTCTTGTTTACCTTTTTAAATTGACAACGTTATTGTCCGGTTGAAATATTATTGATTATTTAGGCTAAAAACAACCTGAATTTAAACATCGTTTGACATGTTTCTATGAACTTTACGGATACAATTTGGATTTTTTTGTCTTCCTGTTTTGACTGCGTTTGAGCCTGTGGATTACTGAAGAAAAAGCCCAAACAAAACTGAGGTGTTTGTATATAAAGAGACTTTATCGAACAAAAGAAACATTTATTGAGTAAATGAATGTCTGCTGAATGCAACCATATAAAGATCATCAAAGGTAAGGGATTAATTTTATCTCTATTTCTGACTCTGACTGTTCTACTTGGCTGGTTACTGTTTGTAATGAATTGTCTAGTGGGCTATGTTCTCAAATAATCGTACGGTATGCTTTCGCCGTAAGGCATTTTAAAATCTGACACCGTGGTTGGATTCACAAGACGTTCATCTTTAAACCTATGTAAAATATGTTTTGTTTTCAGAAATGTTATAATGCAGTTTATCACAGTACCATCCGTTTTGTTACTAAAGCACCTTATACGACCCACCACTGCGACCTGTATGCCCTAGTCGGCTGGCACTCGCTACATGTTCGTCGTCAGACCCACTGGCTCCAGGTCATCTACAAGGCTATGCTAGGTAAAGTGCCGCCTTATCTCAGTTCACTGGTCACGATGGCTACACCCACCCGTAGCACGCGCTCCAGCAGGTGTATCTCACTGATCATCCCTAAAGCCAAAACCTCATTTGGACGCCTTTCCTTCCAGTTCTCTGCTGCCTGCGACTGGAACGAATTGCAAAAATCTCTGAAGTTGGAGACTTTTATCTCCCTCAACAACTTTAAAAATCTGCTATCCGAGCAGCTAACCGATCGCTGCAGCTGTACATAGTCCATCTGTAAACTACCCACCCAATTTACCTACCTCACCCCCCATACTGCTTTTATTTATTTACTTTTCTGCTCTTTTGCACACCAGTATCTCTTCTTGCACATGATCATCTGATGATTTATCACTCCA
The DNA here is from genome assembly GCF_029448725.1 of Salvelinus fontinalis. Classification (NCBI taxonomy): domain Eukaryota; kingdom Metazoa; phylum Chordata; class Actinopteri; order Salmoniformes; family Salmonidae; genus Salvelinus; species Salvelinus fontinalis. Next base: position 7,586,982 of record NC_074690.1, read on the forward strand.
GTGTTAATCTGCTAAATTGTAATTATTCGATTTATTGCCTACCTCATGCCTTTTGCACACATTGTATATAGATTCTCTTTTTTTTCTACCATGTTATTGACTTGTTTATTGTTTACTCCATGTGTAACTCTGTGTTGTTGTCTGTTCACACTGCTATGCTTTATCTTGGCCAGGTCGCAGTTGCAAATGAGAACTTGTTCTCAACTAGCCTACCTGGTTAAATAAAGGTGAAATAAAATAAAATGAGTATTTCTGTATTTGAATTTGGCACCCAGCAGTTTCACTGGCTGTTGAAGAGGGGGGATACTAACGTCCCACATACCCAAGAGAGGTTAAAGCTCTTTAATTTCTAATTTAAAGCAAGTCTACTCAGCTGTAGATGTGTTCTATATGCACAATTACTGCTTGTTTTGTCACAAACTGAAATTAGGCAGACCATAAGAATTTTAGCAACCAGCAAATGGAGGAGCGATTTCTGCATATTGCACCTTTAAGTAACCTTCTGTCTTATGTAATCATACAAACATAATACATCATACTAATCTGAGTGTCCTGGATTTACATTTACAATGAGACCAGACTGTCTACACACAGTGACACAATGCATCTAGTGCATCTAGTCTGTGAGACCAGACTGTCTACACACAGTGACACAGTGCATCTAGTCTGTGAGACCAGGCTGTCTACACACAGTGACACAGTGCATCTAGTCTGTGAGACCAGGCTGTCTACACACAGTGACACAGTGCATCTAGTCTGTGAGACCAGGCTGTCTACACACAGTGACACATTGCATCTAGTCTGTGAGACCAGGCTGTCTATACACAGTGACACAGTACATCTAAATCAAATCAAATGTATTTATAAAGCCCTAATAATAATAATAATCACAGTGGTTGTCGAGGGTGCAACAGGTCAGCACCTCAGGTGTAAATGTCAATTGGCTTTTCATAGCCGATCATTCAGAGTATCTCTACCGATCCTGCTGTCTCTAGACAGTTGAAAACAGCAGGTCTGGGACAGGTAGCACGTTTGGTGAACAGGTCAGGGTTCCATAGCCGCAGGCAGAACAGTTGAAACTGGAGCAGCAGCACGACCAGGTGGACTGGGGACAGCCAGGAGTCATCAGGCCAGGCAGGCCTGAGGCATGGTCCTAGGGCTCAGTTCCTCCGAGAGAGAGAAAGAAAGAAAGAGAGAAAGAATTAGAGGGAGCATACTTAAATTCAAACAGGACACCGGATAAGAAAGAAGTACTCCAGATATAACAGACTGACCCTATCACCCTGACTCAAACTATTGCAGCATAAATACTGAAGGCTGAGACAAGATGGGTCGGGAGACACTGTTTGGCCCTGTCCTGACAGGGCCAAACAGGCAGGACATCACCCCACCCACTTTGCCAAAGCACAGCCCCCACACCACTAGAGGGATAACTTCAACCACCAACTTACCATCCTGAGACAAGGCCGAGTATAGCCCACAAAGATCTCCTCCACGGCACAACCCAAGGGGGGTGCCAACCCGGACAGGAAGATCACGTCAGTGACGCAACCCTCCTAGGGACGGCATGGAAGAGCACCAGTAAGCCAGTGACTCAGCCCTGGTAATAGGGTCAGAGGCAGAGAATCCCAGTGGAGAGAGGGGAATCCAGGATCTCTATACCAGGCGGTGTCAGAGGAAGGCCCTAAAAATTGTCAAGGACCCCAGCCACCCTAGACATAGACTGTTCTCTCTGCTACCGCACGGCAAGTGGTACCAGAGCGCCAAGTCTAGGTCCAAGAGACTTCTAAACAGCTTCTACCCCAAGCCATAAGACTCTTGAACTTCTAGTCAAATGACTACCCAGACTATTTGCAGTGCCCCCACCCCCTCCCACCCCCTCTTTACACCACTGCTACTCTATGTTGTCATCTAAGCATAGTCACTTTAATAACTCTACCTACATGTACATACTACCTCAAATATCCGATGCCCCCACACATTGACTCTGTATCGGTATCCCCCTGTATATGGTCTCGCTATTGTTATTTCACTGCTGCTCTTTAATTACTTGTTACTTTTATCTCTTATCTCTGTATTTTTGAAACTGCATTGTTGGTTAGGGGCTCGAAAGTAAGCGTTTCACTGTATGGTCTACACCTGTTGTTTTTGGCGCATGTGACTAATACAATTTGTTTCACTACTAGCTCAGCACTGGTAATAAACAATAGTGTAGTTTTTATTCTGTTAAGTCAAACAGAAGTTACCTTGCCAGCTATATCAGTCATCTAAAGAGTAGCCAGTTTCTGCTCTGCTTGCTTTACATCTGGGAGAAAGTACGACTTTTGCTTGTGAGACTTTTGAATGTGGGTCAGAAGGGAAATAAAACTATTATCGGAGTTATTTTTACACAGTGTCCTTCGCTACCATCTGCCAAATACCTGCCCTCACTGTCATTAAAGACCGAATCGAGCCGGTCAGTCCCAGTTGTCATCTCATTGTTACTTAGGGAGCTCGGTCTATAACACAGACGTGAGTGAGTTCTGTCCCAGGTAGTTGCAAAAATCTGGTAACTTCCCCAACGTTCTTTGAAAACCCGGTTGGAAGATTCACGGAATCAGGAGGGAATAAGCTAATTTTTTGGCGCCAACCTGTCACTCATTCATTGAAACTGTTTGAAATGAGCAGGCTAATCCCCCTTTAGCCCCCTCGTGGTGCCAGGCCTGATTCAGATCTAGTGTGATTTAGGCATAAATAGCAGCTTTAGAAACTTTTTTGGCTAGCTCTGGCTCTAACGGTACACCAACTGTGGAAAGCTGTTAGATAGCAATATGATGTTGCTATTGTTACAGCACTATTTACATCATTTAGCAGACACTCTTATCCAGAGCTCGGGTTAAGTCTCTTGTTCAAGGGCACATTGACAGACTTTTCACATCATTTGTTCGGGAATTAGATCCAGAGACCTTTCGTGAACTTACCCAACGCTCTAGATTACCTGCTGCCCTATCTGACAGATAGCTAGAGGCTAAGGCTGGATGCTAGAGCTTAACTGTCTTTGGTAGCTACTAGCTAGCTAGTTCATTCACCTCAGTCGAGACGGGATGAAACATTACAACACTAACGTTACATGCCAGTTTGAGATGGCGGACGTTTTACATGCACCCAGCCTATTGTGTTTTTTTGTTCGCTTATTTACGTTGTTTGTAACAGTCGAGACAGGATGTAACGTTAGCTAACGTTACATGTCAGTTTCACTACTAGCTCAACAGTGGGAATAAACACTAGTGTAGTTTTTTTCTGTTGAGTCAATCAGTTACCTTGCCAGCTACATCAGTCAACTAAAGAGTAGCTGGTTTCTGGTCTGCTTGCTTTTACAACTCAGAGAAAAGTACGACTTTTGCTTGTGAGATTTTTGAATGTGGGTCAAAAGGGTAATAAAAGTATTATTGGAGTTATTTTTGTACAGTGTCCTTCGCGACCATCTGCCGAATACCTGCCCTCACTGCCATTAACAGAACTGTGGGAAAACAGTACCTGACAGGCGGAGGCAGAGGACACTGTCTATGTGTCGCTCCCGCTTCCCGATGGCACAGCAGGTGGGAGGCTGGGGAAACATCATGTTCTAGCTAGCTTGCTAAACCCTGTGCAGGTGGGAGGCTGGGGCAGAGGACACTGTCTATGTGTCGCTCCCGCTTCCCGATGGCACAGCAGGTGGGAGGCTGGGGAAACATCATGTTCTAGCTAACCAGCTAGCTTGCTAAACCTTGTGCTAGCTTGCTAGTTAGCAAGCACATGTGTCACCCCTTGCTCCCTACTGCTGTGTACCGGAGAAAACCGTGCCCAACAGGCAGGGACGAAGGACACTGTCTACCGGTTTACGGCTAGCTATCTACCGTTGTCACCCCGCCTCGGTGACATATTTTTAATCTTCTCATGCATTTATATGATAAACACAAGCAGTATCTTTAACAGCACCATTTCAAGTTATTGATTGTTTGATAAACAGACTTTTGTAAAAAGAATATAGGTTTACATAAACCTCACCTCTTTAGTTAACTAGCAGAGCAGGTGGGAGGCTGGAGATACACTGTGTGTTAGCTAACTTGCTAGCTTGCTAGTTAGGGACACCGTGTGCTAGCTAGCATGCTAGTTACCTAGCTAGCAGAGAGTGTCCTTCGCTCCCGCCTGCCAAACATCTGCACTCGCCTTCTGTAATAGACCTACAGAAAAACAGTGGCCGACCGGCGGGACGAAGGACGCTGTCTACCGGTTTACGGCTAGCTATCTACCGTTGTCACCCCGCCTCGTGACATATTTTTAATCTTCTCGTGCATTTATATGATAAACACAAGCAGTATCTTTAACAGCACCATTTCAAGTTATTGATTGTTTGATTAACAGACTTTTGTAAAAAGAATATAGGTTTACATAAACTTCACCTCTTTAGTTAACTTTCATAAAAAATGCTCAGTGAGTTTTAAAATAATCTTACCCCCATTTTGTCCTCCACCTTCACAATTTGAAGTATTAAACAGACTTGATAACACATCAAAGTGAACAGATTAAATGTGTGAAATGCACTCATTCGGAATCTTTTGTTCAGCTGGGACTCTATCTTACTGGTATATTAACACATTTTGCAGGTCAAAACTCCATCCCACCAAAACCGTCTTAAATGTCAAGTGGTCTTTTCAAACAGCTGTTACACTAAAAGGGCCTTATACCTTAAGTTATTACATTCTGAGTTGTTACAGTAATTGCTCGTTATTACATTATAATTTGCAGTATGCCTGTCGGGCCCTTCACTCCTAGTGCCACTGACAAGGGGCCAATGTGTCACTAGAGGCAGGACTGATAAAAAACGAATGACTGTCTCATGTTGAAAGTCCAAGTCATGCATTTACTGCTCAAGTTATTCCATATACTTTGACTAGTCTAGTCATACCATAAATGTTTTTGTGTATTGTATCTTGACCAATCAAATTCTTTCATGTATTAAAACAGATTGGTGTATTATTAATTGATCAATCAAGTCATTCTGTACACTACACCTGTTTCTTTTTCTCTGTCAGATCCATCCATCCCTTCTGTGTATCCAGATGAAACATCCACATCAAAGTGCTCTTTGCTGCCTAGTACTGAAGCTTTGTGATGGGAAGATGTGGCTGCTACTGCAGCGGTGTGGAGGCTGCATTGTGGGGCCTGGTGGACTGACAGAGTTGGTGGGATGAGATGGAGGAGTCGGGAGGTCAAAACATGATGAACAAACAAAACAAGAAAATATCAGAAATACTGATTTAACTGTTAAAGTCTCAAATATATGTCAGGAAACTTTAGACAGTTTGTTATGATAAAAACAACATTTACAACAGGTATAACTGGGTTCAGCTGGATTAGACTGAATAAAAGTATGGTTGACACCAATGCAATGTGTTAAGCAGTTGTGTTCCTTGTTGCCATAGGAAGCTGGAACACACATCACCCCAATCATAACACCTACGGAACATTCTGCTATTTGTAAATCAAGTTCCTCTAGATCTAGTATACGTGTTCAGTGTAACAGAGGTAGTATCACGTTGGCGTCACTGGAGAAGAATCTGTACTTAGCTGCTCTGTGGCCCCGCCTGGTTCCTCCCAGAAGCGGAGGTGGAACAACGTGGGGGATAATGGGTGGGACAGTGATACCAGCCGCTCAACAACAGACCAACAGGCAGTTCTGGGAAACAGATGAACATTTCTGAGAAGTCACACCCCTACCTTTGTCTTGACAGATAAATGATTGTTTGGTTTTGTACAAGCTATGGTATATAGATGCAGAGTCCAGTGGGGTGAATACACTTGGTTTGAGCTTTCCTCTGCAGTCGTTTGAGTTAATACTCTGTTCACAACTTAACACCTTGCTTCGATGTATTTATTAATGCCTAAATGTTTTTATTCATCTTCAGAATTATAATTAAATTAACCTTGTTTTCACATTAAAACTAACATAAAGAAAAGGGTAATGACACGTTTTAATCTTCCCTTGCAGTCACATGATGACAAACAGAAGCAGTATCTGTAACAGCACCGTTTCTAGACAGACAACAGAGGATGTTCATCATGTTTTGATGAACAGACAATTAGAATTAGAATATAGGTTAACAAACTTTTTCTCTTCAGTTAACTTTCATAATAAATGCTCAAAATTAGTTTTGAAAGAATCTTCACCTCCACAAATGAAGTATTAAAAACACTTGAAGCTGTCATTGTGAACAGATTAAATTAGCGAAATCCACTCATTTGGGATCTGGTGTTACACTTAAAGGGCATAGTAGTACATATGTATATAGTATAGTACATTATGGCCTTTCTCTTGTATTTCAAAAATAGGAAGACAAACTTTTGGGGTTTGTATTATCTTTTACCAGATCTAATGTGTTATATTCTCCTACATTCATTTCACATTTCCACAAACTTCAAAGCGTCGTTGTAAATGGTATCAAGAAAATGCATATCCCTGCTTCAGGTCCTGAGCTACAGGCAGTTAGATTTGGGCATGTCATTTTAGACAAACATTATAAAAAAGGGTCCGATCTTTAAGAGGGTATCATAGTTTTCACAATTTCTCAGTATCATTCCAACCTCATAGTGTGGAAAAATACACCAGTCATGCTATTGTGGACCACCAGGCTGCTAATATTATGCAGGTTCATTTTTGTGTTCGTACTTTTTCATAACGACAAGTAAAAATTTGATGTCAGACTAAAATATGTTCATGATGTCAATGTGACAACTGTCTCCAGACCGATCAAATCAAATCAACACAGTACTGTACTCACTCTGTTTAGCACAGTGACAACTGTCTACAGACCGATCAAATCAAATCAACACAGTACTGTACTCACTCTGTTTAGCACAGTGACAACTGTCTACAGACCGATCAAATCAAATCAACACAGTACTGTACTCACTCTGTTTAGCACAGTGACAACTGTCTACAGACCGATCAAATCAAATCAACACAGTACTGTACTCACTCTGTTTAGCACAGTGACAACTGTCTACAGACCGATCAAATCAAATCAACACAGGACTGTACTCACTCTGTTTAGCACAGTGACAACTGTCTACAGACCGATCAAATCAAATCAACACAGGACTGTACTCACTCTGTTTAGCACAGTGACAACTGTCTACAGACCGATCAAATCAAATCAACACAGTACTGTACTCACTCTGTTTAGCACAGTGACAACTGTCTACAGACTTGTCGATAAACGTAGTCTTGTCATCTTTGATTGTTTAGCACATGACCTCACATGTGAATCCTTAAAGAGTGTAAACTGTAGCTGTCTTGACAACAATTAGTTGTCTGAAGTGTTAGTAGAGTAATGGAACCTGTATACTCTGGTTTAAACTGTAGCTGTCATGACTACAATTGTCTAAATACACCTACCAATTTTCTCTTGCTAATCCATGCAGGTTTGTCATCTGATTTCCAAGATAGATACCATACTCCAAGGCAGGACGTTTCCCAGCATCCAGGTTAAGGCCTGCTATCAGCAGGAACACGGAGCACCTCATATATTTTAGCCTAGAAACATACAATATGTTTTTGCCTAACCCCTGCAAAACGTAACTTGTTGGGCGACCAGAACAAATTCACATAGAAACATTGAGTTAACTTCACCAGGGTAGGCGGCAGCATTCAGAATTTTGGATGAAATGCCCAATTTAACTTCTTTCAGCTAGGGGGCAGAATTTTTATGTTTGGAAAAATAACGTTCCGAAGGTAAACGGACTATTTCTCAGGTCCAGATGCTAGAATATGCATATAATTGACAGATTAGGATAGAAAACACTCTAAAGTTTCCAAAACTGTCAAAATATTGTCTGTGAGTATAACAGAACTGATTTTGCAGGCGAAAACCTGAGGAAATCCAACCCAGAAGTGCCTTTTATTTGGAAAAACCCCTATTCCATTGCCTGCCCCTCCTCCATTTAAAGGGGTATCAACCAGATTCCTTTTCCAATGGCTTCCTCAGGCTGTGACCAGGCTTTAGACATAGTTTCAAGCTTTTATTTTGAAAAAAGAGCAAGATTTTTCAAAACGCGTCAGGTGTCCTTTGATAAGTTCCGGCACGCGAGAGGGGTAGCTCGACATTTTCTTTCGCTGTAGTATTGAATAGTTTACCGTCCGGTTGAAATATTATCGATTATGTATGTTAAAAACAACCTGATGATTGATTATAAAAACGTTTGACATGTTTCTACGAACATTACAGATGCTTTTTGGAATTTTCGTCTGCCTTTCAGGACCGGAACGAGCCTGTGGTTTTCTGAACATAACGTGCAAACCAAATGGCGGTTTTTGGTTATAAAACTAATCTTTTTCGAACAAAAATAACATTTATTGTGTAACTGGGAGTCTCGTGAGTGCAACTATCCGAAGAAAGGTAAGCGATTAATTTTATTGCTTTTCTGACTTTCGTGACCAAGCTAATTTGCGGCTAGCTGTTCTTACTGTTTTGTCTAGTGATTGATAAACTCACAAACGCTTGGATTGCTTTCGCTGTAAAGCATATTTTCAAAATCTGACACGATAGGTGGATTAAAAACAAGCTAAGCTGTGTTTTGGTATATTTCACTTGTGATTTCATGATTATAAATATTTTTAGTATTTCTTTTGAATTTGGCACTCTGCAATTCAGCGGTTGTTTACGAAAATTATCCCGCTAAAGGGATCCGTGCGGCAAGAAGTTAAACTGCCTGCTTCTTGGGCCCAGAAGATATTATATGCATATAACTGGTAGATTTGGATAGAAAACACTCTAAAGTTTCCAAAACTGTTAATATAGTGTCTGTGAGTATAACATAACTGATTTGGTAGGTGAAAACCTGAGAAATCCATTCAGGAAGTAGTTTTTTGGGGTGTTTTGTAGTTTTCTATTCAATGCCATTACAGTATCCATTGACTTAGGACTCAAACTGCAGTATCTATGCCTTCCACTAGATGTCAACAGTCTTTAGAAATAGTTTCAGGCTTGTATTCTGAAAAAGAGGGAATAAGAGCATTCGGAATGACTGGACACTAAAGTGTCGCAGAGCTATTTCATCGACAGCAAGAGAGCAATTCTTGTTTACCTTTTAAATTGACGACGTTATTGTCCGGTTGAAATATTATCGATTATTTAGGCTAAAAACAACCTGAGGCTTGAATATAAACATCGTTTGACATGTTTCTATGAACTTTATGGATACAATTTGGATTTTTTTTGACTTCCTGTTTTGACTACGTTTGAGCCTGTGGATTACTGAAGAAAACGCGCAAACAAAACTGAGGTTTTTGTATATAAAGAGACTTTATCAAACAAAATAAACATTTATTGAGTAAATGAATGTCTGCTGAGTGCAACCATATGAAGATCATCAAAGGTAAGGGATTCATTTTATCTCTATTTCTGACTCTGACTCTGTTCTACTTGGCTGGTTACTGTTTGTAATGAATTGTCTAGTGGGCTATGTTCTCAAATAATCGTAAGGTATGCTTTCGCCGTAAAGCATTTTTTAAATCTGACACCGTGGTTGGATTCACAAGACGTTCATCTTTAAACATATGTAAAATATGTTTTGTTTTCTGAATTTTTATAATGAGTATTTCTGTATTTGAATTTGGCGCCCAGCAGTTTCACTGGCTGTTGAAGAGGGGGGATGCTAACGTCCCACATACCCAAGAGAGGTTAAAGCTCTTTAATTTCTAATTTAAAGCAAGTCTACTCAGCTGTAGATGTGTTCTATATGCACAATTACTGCTTGTTTTGTCACAAACTGAAATTAGGCAGACCATTAGAATTTTAGCAACCAGCAAATGGAGGAGCGATTTCTGCATATTGCACCTTTAAGTAACCTTCTGTCTTATGTAATCATACAAACATAACATATCATACTAATCTGAGTGTCCTGGATTTACATTTACAATGAGACCAGACTGTCTACAAACAGTGACACAATGCATCTAGTCTGCATCTAGTCTGTGAGACCAGGCTGTCTATACACAGTGACACAGTGCATCTAGTCTGTGAGACCAGGCTGTCTACACACAGTGACACAGTACATCTAGTCTGTGAGACCAGGCTGTCTACACACAGAGACACAATGCATCTAGTCTGCATCTAGTCTGTGAGACCAGGCTGTCTACACACAGTGACACTGCATCTAGTCTGCATCTAGTCTGTGAGACCAGGCTGTCTACACACAGTGACACAGTGCATCTAGTCTGTGAGACCAGGCTGTCTATACACAGTGACACAGTACATCTAGTCTGTGAGACCAGGCTGTCTATACACAGTGACACAGTACATCTAGTCTGTGAAACCAGTCTGTCTACACACAGTGACACAGTACATCTAGTCTGTGAGACCAGGCTGTCTACACACAGTGACACAGTGCATCTAGTCTGTGAGACCAGGCTGTCTATACACAGTGACACAGTACATCTAGTCTGTGAGACCAGGCTGTCTATACACAGTGACACAGTACATCTAGTCTGTGAAACCAGTCTGTCTACACACAGTGACACAGTGCATCTAGTCTGTGAGACCAGGCTGTCTACACACAGTGACACAGTGCATCTAGTCTATGAAACCAGGCTGTCAACACACAGTGACACAGTACATCTAGTCTATGAAACCAGGCTGTCTACACACAGTGACACAGTGCATCTAGTCTATGAGACCAGGCTGTCTATACACAGTGCATCTAGTCTATGAAACCAGGCTGTCAACACACAGTGACACAGTACATCTAAATCAAATCAAATGTATTTATAAAGCCCTAATAATAATAATAATCACAGTGGTTGTCGAGGGTGCAACAGGTCAGCACCTCAGGTGTAAATGTCAGTTGGCTTTTCATAGCCGATCATTCAGAGTATCTCTACCGATCCTGCTGTCTCTAGAGAGTTGAAAACAGCAGGTCTGGGACAGGTAGCACGTCTGGTGAACAGGTCAGGGTTCAATAGCCGCAGGCAGAACAGTTGAAACTGGAGCAGCAGCACGACCAGGTGGACTGGGGACAGCAAGGAGTCATCAGGCCAGGTAGTCCTGAGGCATGGTCCTAGGGCTCATTTCCTCCGAGAGAGAGAAAGAAAGAAAGAATTAGAGGGAGCATACTCCAGATATGAAATACTCCAGATATAACAGGCTGACCCTATCACCCTGACACATAAACTATTGCAGCATAAATACTGGAGGCTGAGACAAGATGGGTCGGGAGACACTGTGGCCCTGTCCGACAGGCAGGACATAACAGGCAGGACATAACCCCACCCACTTTGCCAAAGCACAGCCCCCACACCACTAGAGGGATATCTTCAACCACCAACTTACCATCCTGAGACAAGGCCGAGTATAGCCCACAAAGATCTCCTCCACGGCACAACCCAAGGAGGGGGTGCCAACCCGGACAGGAAGATCACGTCAGTGACTCAACCCACTCAAGTGACGCACCCCTCCTAGGGACGGCATGGAAGAGCACCAGTAAGCCAGTAACTCAGCCCCTGTAACAGGGTTAGCGGCAGAGAATCCCAGTGGAGCGAGGGGAACCGGCCAGGCATAGACAGCAAGGGCGGTTCGTTGCTCCAGTGCCTTTCCGTTCACCTTCACACTCCTGGGCCAGACTACACTCAATCATAGGACCTACTGAAGAGATGAGTCTTCAATAAAGACTTAAAGGTTGAGACCGAGTCTGCGTCTCTCACATGGGTAGGCAGACCGTTCCATAAAAATGGAGATCTATAGGAGAAAGCCCTGCCTCCCGCTGTTTGCTTAGAAATTCTAGGGACAGTAAGGAGGCCTGCGTCTTGTGACCGTAGCGTACGTGTAGGTATGTACAGTGTCTCCCGACCCATCTTGTCTCAGCCTCCAGTATTTATGCTGCAATAGTTTATGTGTCAGGGTGATAGGGTCAGTTTGTTATATCTGGAGTACTTCTCCTGTCTTATCCGGTGTCCTGTGTGAATTTGAGTATGCTCTCTCTAATTCTCTCTTTCTCTCTTTCTTTCTCTCTCTTTATATAACAAGTTACACTGTGGGGTGCTGGACCCAGTCAGGTCTTAATATAACAAGTCATACTGTGGGGTGTTGGACCCAGTCAGGTCTTTATATAACAAGTCATACTGTGGGGTGCTGGACCCAGGCAGGTCTTTATATAACAAGTCATACTGTGGGGTGTTGGACCCAGTCAGGTCTTTATATAACAAGTCATACTGTGGGGTGTTGGACCCAGTCAGGTCTTTATATAACAAGTCATACTGTGGGGTGTTGGACCCAGTCAGGTCTTTATATAACAATATAACAAGTCATACTGTGGGGTGCTGGACCCAGTCAGGTCTTTATATAACAATATAACAAGTCATACTGTGGGGTGTTGGACCCAGTCAGGTCTTTATATAACAAGTCATACTGTGGGGTGTTGGACCCAGTCAGGTCTTTATATAACAATATAACAAGTCATACTGTGGGGTGTTGGACCCAGTCAGGTCTTTATATAACAATATAACAAGTCATACTGTGGGGTGTTGGACCCAGTCAGGTCTTTATATAACAAGTCATACTGTGGGGTGTTGGACCCAGTCAGGTCTTTATATAACAATATAACAAGTCATACTGTGGGGTGTTGGACCCAGTCAGGTCTTTATATAACAAGTCATACTGTGGGGTGTTGGACCCAGTCAGGTCTTTATATAACAATATAACAAGTCATACTGTGGGGTGTTGGACCCAGTCAGGTCTTTATATAACAATATAACAAGTCATACTGTGGGGTGTTGGACCCAGTCAGGTCTTTATATAACAAGACATACTGTGGGGTGTTGGACCCAGTCAGGTCTTTATATAACAAGTCATACTGTGGGGTGCTGGACCCAGTCAGGTCTTTATATAACAATATAACAAGTCATACTGTGGGGTGCTGGACCCAGTCAGGTCTTTATATAACAATATAACAAGTCATACTGTGGGGTGTTGGACCCAGTCAGGTCTTTATATAACAAGTCATACTGTGGGGTGTTGGACCCAGTCAGGTCTTTATATAACAATATAACAAGTCATACTGTGGGGTGTTGGACCCAGTCAGGTCTTTATATAACAAGTCATACTGTGGGGTGTTGGACCCAGTCAGGTCTTTATATAACAAGTCATACTGTGGGGTGTTGGACCCAGTCAGGTCTTTATATAACAAGTCATACTGTGGGGTTCTGGACCCAGTCAGGTCTTTATATAACAATATAACAAGTCATACTGTGGGGTGTTGGACCCAGTCAGGTCTTTATATAACAATATAACAAGTCATACTGTGGGGTGTTGGACCCAGTCAGGTCTTTATATAACAATATAACAAGTCATACTGTGGGGTGTTGGACCCAGTCAGGTCTTTATATAACAATATAACAAGTCATACTGTGGGGTGCTGGACCCAGTCAGGTCTTTATATAACAATATAACAAGTCATACTGTGGAGTGCTGTGATAACATTTCAACAGGGTTTTCTAATGATCAATTAGCCTTTTAAAATGATAAACTTGTATTAGCTAACACAACATGCCAATGGAACACAGGAGTGATGGTTGCTGATAATGGGCCTCTGTACACCTATGTAGATATTGCATAAAAAAATCAGCCGTTTCCAGTTACAATAGTAATTTACAACATTAACAATGTCTACGCTGTATTTCTGATCAATTTGATGTTATTTTAATGGACTTAAAAAAATGCTTTTCTTTCAAAAACAAGGACATTTCTAAGTGACCCCAAACTTTTGAACGGTAGTGTACATTCATTGTGGAGAACAAACATCAGTTTGGCCTGAGTGATGTGGATGGGTAGCCAGGGAATGGCCTTACTTTTGCAAGACAAACATATATTCCTGCCACTCCTGGGAACCCTGTACATATGTGAGGGCTGTTGGGGCCCTGTTTCAGCTCCAGATGACCTGCACACACTCCTACAGGGTTGCAGGTCCGCCGACTGCAACCCATTCATTTTAAATCAGAGAAATATCCAATAAACCAAACTGTTGCTTTAACTTAAAGGTACTTTAATGCGCACAATCCTCAAACAAAATGGAGCATAAAATAAACAATGTATTTACATTGTGTCTAATGTGTGTGTGTGAGGGAAGCATGTTTTTCAACTCAGAAAAAAGCACACAGAATTTCCTCAAACTGTACAAATTAAGCCATAGTCTTTTACAATATTATCAATCACACTTTGATTTGATAGATATTTAGAGTAATTATGTAGATGTTGAGAATGATATGAAGGAGTAGATATCTACAATCCTAAAATAACACGGAGCAAACATTAAATGAACAAGTAACTACAACTTATTTACATTGTGGATAATGTGTGTGTGTGCATTTTGTTTTATTTTTCCTTGTCAGCCACCCATCTCTGCTTTGTCAGTCTCGATAGGCCCAGTGTCTTCTGGGTAAGGCTGTCAGGCAGGGGTGGAGTGCAGATCTGAAAGAGATGCAAAGTGACAGTAAATATCCCACTCAACAACATGCCTGTGTGTACATCTGTTGGTGTGAGTGAGCATACAGTGGATGCTCCACTAAAGGTTTTGTGATTATGCTGCGGTACTTAGAGGTAATGTGTGGTTTAGTACGGTACCCTGCATCTCCACTTCATTGCTCCAGACCACCACAAGGGGGAGTTAGAGCACTGGTTATGCTCTTGGGTCCTACTGTGTCTCTAAATGACAATGAATGGGCGACATAAACCTAAATAGAAACTGATAATTGAGCACGACGTCAGTATTACTTACTAAAACTGTTGTTACACTAAGGTTTTTATTATTTTATTAGGATTATTTTGCTCTTACTGTAGTACTGTACACCCGACCGGTCATGTTGTACAGTGCCTGAGTGGTCCAACGGTCTAAGACACTGCAGTGAAAGCTGTGTTGCTACAGATGCTGGTTCAATACCCGTGCCGGCCTCGACTGGGAGACCCATGAGATGAATGTAGGTGTTTGGTTTCTCTCCCTCTAAAAACTGAAATAAATCATTCTAAATAACAAACTGGCTTTATTTACAAATGAGTAACAATGTTTCACCCCCATGTTCAAGAATGGCCTTTTTCCTCGCTCATTTTACATTATTTGAAAAATGAAATAATCTCCAAAGTATTGTTATTATTTAAACAAAGCGATTATTATTATTATTATTATTATTAATTTAGAATGATATAAAAGTCCCTTGGATATTCTCACAGATATATTATTAACCCTGTTATTAGCCTTTATTATTGTTATTACCTAAAGAGAACAGACTATGGGAGGTATACGGTAGTACATAGAGCCATGACTACATGGAACTAATGCACCCTCTATAACCACTGTGATTACTATTTGACACTGCTGGTCATCTATGAACATTTAAACATCTTGAAGAACAATCTGGCCCAAATGGCTGTACTCTTTTATAATCTCCACCAGCACAGCCAGAAGAGGACTGGCCACCCTCAGAGCCTGGTTCCTCTCTATGTTTCTTCCTAGGTTCCTGCCGTTCTAGGGAGTTTTTCCTAGCCACCGTGCTTCTACACCTGCATTGCTTGCTATGTGGGGTTTTAGGCTGGGTTTCTGTATAAGCACCTGGTGACAGCTACTGATGTAAAGGGGGCTTTATAAAATACATTTGATAGATTTCTTGTATATGCTTCTATTCATGTCAGTAACTCTAAATATGACATTGAGATGTCTTACATTTCCTCAATAGGAAGTTGTACCTTAAGCCAACACTTTTTCCTGGTCTTTCCTGCTGGGGACAGGGGGCTTCAGGGTTGGGAATGGAGGACCTAGAGAATTATTAACAATAGTGTCCACATTTATGAATGAATCACATTCAAAATGGGTTAGCTGTGTATCTCATTTGACTGAGAATGGATTATGTCTATTTTCTTTTGAAAATCTGCCACCAAACCACACAATTATATCTAGTGAGAGTGCACACAATCATTAGCTTATTTTACCAAGTCAAAAAGACCATACTTTTGTCAAGGGACCCAACGAAAAACAAAACAGTAGGAAGGCTATTGTTGCTGTATACAGTAGGCTACCCCATCAACATACTGCTGGCTGGTTACAAGGCTACGTTGTTATCATTTAGTAATGTTGTACTGTAGCCTACTGCACCCCATGTCAACCAACTTACCTACTAGTAGTGACAAGGCTATATTGTTGTCCTTCAGTAATACTGTAACGGTACTGTAGCCTACTGTACATCACATTATTATCCACATAGTTAGCTAGTGATAGCTTAGTTAGCTAGCACCAAAGAAACAACCAATGAATGACAACAGGCGTTTTAACACAATATCTATCTAGCTAGTATGGTTGCATGTGAAACAACTCTACAGATGATTAAAGTTTGAAAGCAAAGTTGACTTACCAGTACGCTGATCTCTCACTGGAAATAGAGTGAGGCATCCAAATAGGAGGTTTGCTAACGCGGTTAGCGTCGTTAGCATTAGCTAACTAGCAGTGCCAGCATTTTAGCTATCAACGTATCTATCCAGCAACAATGTCAAGGTCAAAAACGAAAGAAACTGTTAAGTCATGCTGACTTCGTAAAATAAGTCAAATGTGACTGAAATAATTAACAGACTGAACGTACATTTATGTGGCTAACTTTAGCTCAGTGACAGGTGATGCACCTATTCCTGTTAACAGCTTTCCCTGTGGGGAGCTACTGATGAGAGAGTGCGCATCGCACCACTTCCTGCGTGGAGAGGCGACACTGAGTCAACATGGGGCCAGAATTATATTACATCCGGGTTGGTTTAGAAACCCATTGACAATACATGGGTCCGCTATACAAGACTGGCCCCCGCATGGCTGGCGAGAATTCTACCACTGAACCAACAATGCATTGCAAGGAAGCAATAACCCTACAGGCCAGAAAGCAGGAATAACAAGCACATTTTCTGCTATGTGGCCTATAAGACTACCTTATAAAACAGTCTTTCCTCCCCGGTCCCCCGCTAAACGTCCCTAATACCCTGACTACACTGCTCGCATCGTGTTTGCGAGCGTTGCAAAATAATTTTAGAAATCTATATTATTCAATTATTGCACCCACACTGCTCGCTCGCGTCAACGGATGTCTGCGTTGCCAAGGGCTAATGCTTCGAACACACCAACTGCGTCATTGCATCACTGCTGCATAACATTTTGCGCAGCTAGGCAACTATATTGATGTAGGTACCTTTTGCAGACTTTTGCATGCGGTTGGACACATGGAGGAAAGAATCATGTAAGCAGTATCCTCAAAACGGTGTATTTTTGACAACAGCGAGACACTCTACGTCATTTACAAGTGCGACCACCGCCTCCACCGGTGCAGCGAGACCCTCTACAACGTCTACATCATCCACAAGTATGACCACCACCGGTGCAGCCATGGAAGATGATGAAATGGAGGAAGCACCTCTGGATCTAGTGTAACAGTATAACTTTAGTCCGTCCCCTCGCCCCGACACGGGCGCGAACCAGGGACCCTCTGCACACATCTACAACTGACACCCACGAAGCGGCGTTACCCATCGCTCCACAAAAGCCACGGCCCTTGCAGAGCAAGGGGAACCACTACTTCAAGGTCTCAAAGCGAGTGACGTAACCGATTGAAACGCTATTAGCGCGCACCACCGCTAACTAGCTAGCCATTTCACATCCGTTACACTAGGACCACCTGAGATTATGACCCTGACGGAAGCTAATGATTGTGTGCACTCTCACTAGATATAATTGTGTGGTTTGGTGACAGATTTTCAAAAGAAAATAGACATAATCCATTCTCAGTCAGATGAGATACACAGCTAACCCATTTTGAATGTGATTCATTCATAAATGTGGACACTATTTTTAATAATTCTCTAGGTCCTCCATTCCCAACCCTGAAGCCCCCTGTCCCCAGCAGGAAAGACCAGGAGAAAGTGTTGGCTTAAGGTACAACTTCCTATTGAGGAAATGTAAGACACTCAATGTCATATTTAGAGTAACTGACATAAATAGAAGCATATACAAGAAATCTATGAAATGTATTTTATAAAACCCCCTTTACATCAGTAGCTGTCACCAGGTGCTTATACAGAAACCCAGCCTAAAACCCCAAATAGCAAGCAATGCAGGTGTAGAAGCACGGTGGCTAGGAAAAACTCCCTAGAACGGCAGGAACCTAGGAAGAAACCTAAAGAGGAGCCAGGCTCTGAGGGGTGGCCAGTCCTCTTCTGGCTGTGCCGGGTGGAGATTATAAAAGAGTACAGTCATTTAGGCCAGATTGTTCTTCAAGATATTTAAAGGTTCATAGATGACCAGCAGTGTCAAATAATAATCACAGTGGTTATAGAGGGTGCAATAGTTCAGCACCTAGTTCAGCACCAGTAAATGCCAGTTGGCTCTTCATAGCTGAGCATTTAGAGGTTGAGACAGTAGGTCTAGAAGAGCGAGACAGGATCAAACAGTGGGTCTGGGACAAGTTAATACCTCCGGTGAGCCTTGAGCAGGTCAGGGTTCCATAGCTGCAGACAGAAACAGCAGAGAATGGATCAGCAGCATGACTAGGTGGACTGGATAACACAGAACACACACACATAATAACACAGAACACACACACATAATAACACAGAACACACACACATAATAACACAGAACACACACACATAATAACACAGAACACACACACATAATAACACAGAACACATACATATAATAACACAGAACACACACACATAATAACACAGAACACACACACATAATAACACAGAACACACACACATAATAACACAGAACACACACACATAATAACACAGAACACACACACATTAGATTGCAAGGGCAAGTACAATGAGCATTTGGGAAAATGAAGTCTGCTACTATATTTATTATGGATCCCCACTAGCTGCTGCCAAGACAGCAGTTACTCTTCTTCGGGTTTATTATGGATCCCCATTAGCTGCTGCCAAGACAGCAGTTACTCTTCTTCGGGTTTATTATGGATCCCCACTAGCTGCTGCCAAGACAGCAGTTACTCTTCTTCGGGTCCAGAAAAGTTAAGGCAGTTATACAATTTTAAAAACGTTACAATACATTCACAACACATTAAGTGTGTGCCCTCAGGCCACTGCTCTACTACCACGTATCTACAACACACTAAGTGTGTGCCCTCAGGCCACTACTCTACTACCACGTATCTACAACACACTAAGTGTGTGCCCTCAGGCCACTACTCTACTACCACGTATCTACAACACACTAAGTGTGTGCCCTCAGGCCACTACTCTACTACCACGTATCTACAACACACTAAGTGTGTGCCCTCAGGCCACTACTCTACTACCACGTATCTACAACACATTATCCTTGTGTACGTGCGCCTCCCATTGTTTGTTCTGTTTAGGTTAGAGTGAAGTCAAGGCATTGTCATTTAAATTATATTGTGCCCATTTTTCATCTTTCCACCAAGCTGTTCCAGGCCTGGAGTGGGTGACAGGTAACCGTGTTTCCACCAAGCTGTTCCAGACCTGGAGTGGGTGACAGGTAACCATCTTTCCACCAAGCTGTTCCAGGCCTGGAGTGGGTGACAGGTAACCATCTTTCCACCAAGCTGTTCCAGGCCTGGAGTGGGTGACAGGTAACCATCTTTCCACCAAGCTGTTCCAGGCCTGGAGTGGGTGACAGGTAACCGTGTTTCCACCAAGCTGTTCCAGACCTGGAGTGGGTGACAGGTAACAGTGTTTCCACCAAGCTGTTCCAGACCTGGAGTGGGTGACAGGTAACCATCTTTCCACCAAGCTGTTCCAGACCTGGAGTGGGTGACAGGTAACCGTGTTTCCACCAAGCTGTTCCAGACATGGAGTGGATGACAGGTAACCATCTTTCCACCAAGCTGTTCCAGGCCTGGAGTGGGTGACAGGTAACCATCTTTCCACCAAGCTGTTCCAGACCTGGAGTGGGTGACAGGTAACCGTGTTTCCACCAAGCTGTTCCAGGCCTGGAGTGGTACGCTTCAACTTCCAGAAGACTCTTTTAGATCTTACACCCTATTAGCTCAACCACAGTCCTCACAGCTGCAGTCGTCTGCCCCTGTACCTGCTACACCGGCCACGACAGGTGATACAGGTAATTATCACATGCATGTATACACACATGCACGATCTCCCTCCCTTTGTGCTCTATTCAATCACGTCCGCTTTAGTTGACATCCACATAGTGGTTGTTTTGGTGGTGTCTGAGGTGGAACTGTGTTACCTCTTGAAGCTAGAGGGCAGTATTTTTATGTTTGGAAAAATAACTTTCCCAATGTAAGCTGCCTATTTCTCAGGCCCAGATGCTAGAATATGCATATAGTTGACAGATTAGGATAGAAAACACTAAAGTTTCCAAAACTGTCAAAATATTGTCTGTGAGTATAACAGAACTGATTTTGCAGGCGGAAACCTGAGGTAATCCAACCTGGAAGTGCCTCTTATTTTGAAAAATCCCTGTTCCATTGCCTGCCGGATATCAACCGGATTCCTTTTCCAATGGCTTCCACAGGTTGTGAACAGGCTTTAGACATAGTTTCAAGCTTTTATTCTGAAAAATGAGCGAGATTTATCAAATCGCGTCAATGGATAGCCAGATATCCTTTGATTAGTTCTTGCGCGCAAAAGTGGAAGCTCAACATTTTCTTTCTCTATTGTATTGAATAGTCCGGTTGAAATATTATTGATTGTTTATGTTAACTTTTTAGGGATATTGGCAGCATTTTCACTTTTGGATGAATTGCGTGCCCAAACTGAACTGCCTCCTACTCTGTCCCAGATGCTAATATATGCATATTGTGCATATATATTAGTATTGGATAGAAAACACTCTGAAGTTTCTAAAACTGTTTGAATGATGTCTGTGAGTATAACAGAGCTCATATGGCAGACAAAAACCTGAGAAGAAATCCAAACAGGAAGTGAGAAATCGATTTTCAAAACAGTGCCTATTGAAATCCCTGTTAGTTATGGATGTGCATGCACTTCCTAGGGTTTCCACTAGATGTCACCCTCTTTCGATACTGGTTTTAGGATCCTACTATAAAGGAGGGGCTCATAGGAGCTCTTTTACTGAGTGGTCTGGCAGAGAGCCTCGGGCTCATGATGCGCGGTCACGAGAGAGTATGCTCTCGTTCCATTCTTCAGACAATGAAATTCTCTGGTTTGAACCTTATGGATGATTAATGTTAAAAACATCCTAAATATGGATTGAATACATAATTTGACTTGTTTCTACAACCTGTAATGGAACTTTTTGAGTTTTTGTCCCGAGGACGTTCTCGTGCCTCATGAAAATGGATTACTGGGCTTAACATGCTAACAACAAGTGACTAGATGATGGGCTTTATGGAACAAATCAGTCATTTATTGTCGAACTGGGAATCCTGGGAGTGCCTTCTGATGAAGATAATCAAAGGTAAGTGAATATTTATAGTGTTTTTTGTAGCTTCTGTTGACGCCAAAATGGCGGCTATTTCTTTGTCTGTTTTGGGTTCTGATTGCTGTTCTCAGATTACTATTTTTCCGTGATTTAAAAAAAAAATCTGACACATCAGTTGCATAGAGGATAAATTTATCTTTGATTCTGTGAATAACACTTGCATCTTTTATCAATGTTTATTATGAGTATTTCTGCAAAATCACCGGATGTTTTGGAATCAAAACATTACTGCACTTAACGCGCCAATGTAAACTGAGATGTTTGGATGTAAATATGCACATTATCGAACAAAACATACATGTCTTGTGTAACATGATGTCCTATGAGTGTCATCTGATGAAGAACATCAAAGGTTAGTGATTCATTTTATCTATATTTCTGCATTTTGTGACTCCTATCTTTGGCTGGAAAATGGCTGTGTGTTTTTTTGACTTGGCTCTGAACTAACATAATCATATGTTGTGCTTTCGCTGTAAAGCCTTTTTGAAATCCGACACGATGGGTAGATTAACAAGATGTTTATCTATCATTTGCTGTGTTGGACTTGACTCAGGTTGTCCCTCTCACCAGACCGTTCATCTGGGGACCTTGTGTGGTCTGATTGGTGCATTTGTTTGCTCTGGTTGGTTGAACTGCCTGGCCTGGAGTGGGGCTGTGGCTGCCTGGACAAATTATCAACACAAATGAAATAAAAATTTAAAATACCGCTCTTAACAATTAGAAAGAGGTCTGCCTTGGGCAGGTTATTCACAAATATTGCCCCAAGAACGGGGTCCGCTTAGGTGAATAGTTAGGACGCAGTAGAAAGTTGACCCGATTAGGTTTAAATAAATAAATCCTCCGTCTGGCTAAAGGGGGTCTGTAAATTGGTGGGTCACTCCGCAATACCGCTCTGAAGAACAGAGGTCTGCACTGGGCGGGTGAATAGGTAATGATGGGACTCTGACCCGATTAGGCAGAACTCCCATCATACCACAACATCCTGTAGAAGAATGTCTTCCTGTGTTTGTGGAAGTGTATCAGTTTAGGCTAAAACTGCAGGTCGTTTTAGGTCAAACGTAGTGTGTGTATGAGCGAATGTGAATAAAAGCCTGAATGAGTGTGAATAAAAGCCTGAATGAGTGAAAGCTTCTCTGTGTAGCAGAAGTGTATCAGACTAGGCTAAGACTGCAGTTCAATAAGGGAGAACTAGTGTGTGTGTGCCAACTGGTCAAGGGGAAGCACAAGTCTCTCTGTGACAGTTAATTGAGTGTAATTTGAGAAGAAGGGTGCGTCTAGCGCTTAATGGGAAGAGGGAATAAAATCAATAGCTGTTGATTAAAAGGAACCATGTAAAAATAAGAGATTGACAAAATAGCATGTTAAGTAATTATCCTCACATAACATAGGAATATGTTAATAGGTTTCTGTCTTGCTGTTAGTACATAGCAACAGGAGCAGCATAGTCATAAGCTACTGCACCCAGACACGTGAAGTACAAACATCATTGGTAGATACAGTAATCCCTGTGCCTTCCATATTTACGTAGTGCCTTGTGGTTGGAGGCCGAGCAGTTGCCATACCAGGCAGTGATGCAACCCGTCAGGATGCTCTCGATGGTGCAGCTGTAAAACCTTTTGAGAATCTGAGGACCCATGCCAAATCTTTTCAGTCTCCTGAGGGGGAATAGGTTTTGTCGTGCTCTCTTCATGACTGTCTTGGTGTGCTTGGACCATGTTAGTTTGTTGGAGATGTGGTCGCCAAGGAACTTGAAGCTCTCAACCTGCTTCACTGCAGCCCCGTCGATGAGAATGGGGGCGTCCTCGGTCCTCCTTTTCCTGTAGTCAACAATCATCTCCTTTGTCTTGATCACGTTGAGGGATGAGTTGTTGTCCTTGGACCACACGGTCAGGTCTCTGACCTCCTCCCTATAGGTTGTCTCATCGTTGTTGGTGATCAGGCCTATCACTGTTGTGTCATTAGCAAACTTAATGATGGTATTGGAGTCGTGTCTGGCCGTGCAATCATGAGTGAACAGGGAGTACAGGAGGGGACTGAGTACGCACCCCTGAGGTTCCCCCGTGTTGATGATCAGTGTGGCAGATGTGTTGTTACCTACCCTTACCACCTGGGTGCGGCCCGTCAGGAAGTCCAGGATCCAGTTGCAGAGGGAGGTGTTTAGTCCCAGGGTCCTTAGCTTAGTGATGAGCTTTGAGGGCACTATGGTGTTGAACACTGAGCTGTAGTCAATGAACAGCATTCTCACATAGGTGTTCCTTTTGTCCAGGTGGCAAAGGGCAGTGTGGACTGCAATAGAGATTGCATCACCTGTGGATCTGTTGATGCGGTATGGAAATTGAAGTGGGTCTAGGGTTTCTGGGATAATGGTGTTGATGTAAGCCATGACCAGCCTTTCAAAGCACTTCATGGCTACAGACGTGAGTGCTACGGGTCAGTAGTCATTTAGGCAGGTTACCTTAGTGTTCTTGGGCACAGGGACTATGGTGGTCTGCTTGAAACATGTTGGTATTACAGACTCAGACAAGGAGAAGTTGAAAATGTCAGTGAAGACACTTGCCAGTTGGTCAGCGCATGCTCGCAGTACACGTCCTGGTAATCCGTATGGCCTTGTGGCCTTGTGAATGTTGACCTGTTTAAAGGTCTTACTCACATCGGCTGCGGAAAGCGTGATCACACAGTCGTCCAGAACAGCTGAAGCTCTCATGCATGTTTCAGTGTTACTTGCCTCAAAGTGACCATAGAAGTTATGTAGCTTGTCTGGTAGGCTCATGTCACTGGGCAGCTCACAGCTTTGCTTCCCTTTGTAGTCTGTAGTTGTTTGCAAGCCCTGCCACATCCGACGAGCGTCGGAGCCGGTGTAGTACAATTCGAACTTTGTCATGTATTGGCGCTTTGCCTGTTTGATGGAAGCACCTTTGGCAGCAATTACAGCCTAGATTCTTCTTGGGTATGACGCTACAAGCTTGGCACACCTGTATTTGGGGAGTTTTTCCCATTCTTCTCTGCAGATCCTCTCAACCTATGTCAGGTTGGATAGGGACCATCGCTGCACAGCTATTTCCAGGTGTCTCCAGAGATTTTAGATCGGATTCAAGACCGAGCTCTGGCTGGGCCACTCAAGAACATTTAGAGGCTTGTTCCGAAGCCACTCCTGCATTGTCTTGGCTGTGTGCTTAGGCTCGTTGTCCTGTTGGAAGGTGTACCTCCGCCCCAGTCTGAGGTCCTGAGCGTTCTGGAGCTGGTTTTCATCAAGGCTCTCTCTGTACTTTGCTCTGTTCATCTATCCCTTGATCCTGACTAGTCTCCCAGTCCCTGCCGCTGAATAATGTCCCCACAGCAAGATGCTGCCACCACCATTCTTCACCGTAGGGACGGTGCCACGTTTCCTCCAGACGTGATGTTTGGCATTCAGGCCAAAGAGTTCAATCTTGGTTTCATCAGACCAGAGAATCTTGTTTCCTTTAGGTGCCTTTTGGCAAACTCCAAGTGGGATGTCATGTGCCTTTTACTGAGGAGTGGGCTGCCAGCTCTAGGAAGAGTCTTGGTGGTTCCAAACTTCTTCCAATGATGGAGGCCACTGTGCTTTTTGGGATGTTCAATGCTGCAGAAACATTTTGGTACCCTTCCCCAGATCTGTGCCTCAACATAATCCTGTCTCGGAACTCTACAGACAATTCCTTCAACCTCATGGCTTTTATTTTGCTCGAGCGGTCCGGAGGGAACAAAGGTTGCAGCTCAAAAATGAGGGAGCGCTGGGAGAGAAAAGCCCAGCAGGATCCGGAATTTCCAGTGTAGCGCTCCGGAGGAGGTAAGTGGGGTTCTCGGGACACAGGGGTAGGCTGCCTAACAGACAACCCATGGAATTGCTCCAGCAATGTGTTAAACGCTCTGTCATGGCGATCGGCCAAGGTCTGGAACTCTTCCATGAGACCACGATGCAACTTCTCGTGCCTTCCAATGGTGGCTCCTTGGGAGTGTCATGTTTTGTCTTTGATCTTCATGTCTTGTCCCTGTGCTTCCCTCTGCTGGTCTTATTAGGTTCTTTCCCTCTTTCTTTTCCTCTCTCTCCTCCTCCCTCTCTCCCTCCCCCGCTCTCTCTCTCTATCGTTCCGTTCCTGCTCCCAGCTGTTTCTCTTTCTCCTAACGACCTCATTTACTCTGTCACACCTGTCCCCTATTTTGCCCTCTGATTTGAGTCCCTATTTCTCCCTCTGTTTTCTGCTTCTGTCTTTGTCGGATTCTTGTTTGATGTTTGCTGTTCTGTGTCCTTGTTCCGCCCTATCGTGTTTTTGCCTTCATCAGATGCTGCGTGTGAGCAGGTGTCTAGTGGTCGCTTCTCCAGTCGTTCATCTCTACTGACGAGAGGATTTCAGTTTTCCTGTTTTGTTTTTACCTTAGATATATCAGGAGTATCGTTTTTGTCTAAGACTGGAATAAAGACTCTGTTTCTATTTCGTCGCTTTTGGGT
This sequence comes from Salvelinus fontinalis, assembly GCF_029448725.1. Classification (NCBI taxonomy): domain Eukaryota; kingdom Metazoa; phylum Chordata; class Actinopteri; order Salmoniformes; family Salmonidae; genus Salvelinus; species Salvelinus fontinalis. Next base: position 7,612,936 of record NC_074690.1, read on the forward strand.
CCTCCTTCATCAGCATAACAGAAGAATCCGACCAAGAATGGACCCAGCGACTACGGATTCTCTCTACACTACCGTCAAGTTCCAGGGAGCAATGCTCGGCAGACACGAGCAGGAATTGTCTGCTGCTCGTCAGGCCGTTGAGACCCTGGCCGCTCAGGTTTCCGATCTCTCAGGACAGTTTCAGAGTCTTCGTCTCGTACCACAAGCTACTTCCTGGTCTTCCGAGTCTCCGGAACCCAGGGTTAATAATCCACCATGTTACTCTGGACAGCCCACTGAGTGTCGCTCCTTTCTCACCCAGTGTGATATTGTGTTCTCTCTCCAGCCCAACACATACTCTGGAGAGAGAGCTCGGATCGCTTACGTCATATCACTCCTTACTGGGCGGGCTCGGGAGTGGGGCACAGCTATCTGGGAGGCAAGGGCTGAGTGTTCTGACGTTTATCAGAACTTTAAGGAGGAGATGATACGGGTCTTTGATCGTTCAGTTTTTGGGAAGGAGGCTTCCAGGGGTCTGGCTTCCCTATGTCAAGGTGATCGATCCATAACGGATTACTCTATAGAGTTTCGTACTCTTGCTGCATCCAGTGACTGGAACGAGCCGGCGTTGCTCGCTCGTTTTCTGGAGGGACTCCACGCTGAGGTTAAGGATGAGATTCTCTCCCGGGAGGTTCCTTCCAGCGTGGACTCGTTGATTGCACTCGCCATCCGCATAGAACGACGGGTAGATCTTCGTCACCGAGCTCGGGGAAGAGAGCTCGCGTCAGCGGGGCTTCCCTTCTCCGCATCTCGACCATCTCCTTCCATCGGCTCAGAGACTGAGCCCATGCAGCTGGGAGGTGTTCACATCTCGACTAAGGAGAGGGAACGGAGAATCACCAACCGCCTTTGCTTCTATTGCGGTTCTGCTGGACATTTTGTCATGTCATGTCCAGTTAAAGGTCAGAGATCATCAGTAAGCGGAGGGCTACTGGTGAGCGCTACTACTCAGGTCTCTCCAAGTTCCTGTACTACCTTGTCGGTCCATCTACGCTGGACCGGCTCGGCTGCTTCCTGCAGTGCCTTGATAGACTCTGGGGCTGAGGGTTGTTTTATGGACGAAGCATGGGCTCGGAAACATGACATTCCTCTCAGAGAGTTAGGGAGGATCACACCCATGTTCGCCTTAGATGGTAGTTCTCTCCCCAGTATCAGATATGAGACACTACCTTTAACCCTCACAGTATCTGGTAACCACAGTGAGACCATTTCTTTTTTGATTTTTTGTTCACCTGTTACACCTGTTGTTTTGGGTCATCCCTGGCTAGTATGTCATAATCCTTCTATTAATTGGTCTAGTAATTCTATCCTATCCTGGAACGTTTCTTGTCATGTGAAGTGTTTAATGTCTGCTATTCCTCCTGTTTCTTCTGTCCCCTCTACTCAGGAGGAGCCTGGTGATGTGACAGGAGTGCCGGAGGAACATCATGATCTGCGCACGGTCTTCAGTCGGTCCAGAGCCAACTCTCTTCCTCCTCACCGGTCGTATGATTGTTGTATTGATCTCCATCCGGGGACCACTTCTCCTCGGGGTAGATTATTCTCTCTGTCGGCTTCCGAACGTAAGGCTCTCGATGATTATCTGTCTGCTGAAGGCATTCAGATGGATCCCGCTAAGGTCCAGGATGTCAGCGATTGGCCTGTTCCTAAGTCACGTGTCGAGTTACAGCGCTTTCTCGGTTTCGCTAATTTCTATCGGCGTTTCATTCGTAATTTCGGTCAAGTGGCTGCTCCTCTCACAGCTCTGACTTCTGTCAAGTCTTGCTTTAAGTGGTCTGGTTCCGCCCAGGGAGCTTTTGATCTCCTCAAGAAGCGTGTTACATCCGCCCCTATCCTTGTTACTCCTGACGTCACTAAACAATTCATTGTCGAGGTTGACGCTTCAGAGGGGGGCGTGGGAGCTATTCTGTCCCAGCGCTTCCAGTCTGACAATAAGGTCCATCCCTGCGCTTACTTTTCTCATCGATTGTCGCCATCGGAACCCGAGGGGATTCTCCCTGAAGGGCGTGTTGTCGGGTTGACTGTCTGGGGAATTGAGAGACAGGTAAAGCAAGCACTCACTCACACTGCTTCGCCGCGCGCTTGTCCTAGTAACCTTCTGTTCGTTCCTGTCTCTATTCGTCTGGCTGTTCTTCAGTGGGCTCATTCTGCCAAGTTAGCTGGTCACCCCGGCGTTCGGGGTACGCTTGCTTCTATTCGCCAGCGGTTTTGGTGGCCTACTCAGGAGCGGGACACGCGCCGTTTCGTGGCTGCTTGTCCGGACTGCGCGCAGACTAAGTCATGTAACTTTCCTCATGCCGGTCGTCTTAGACCGCTTCCCATTCCTTCTCGACCATGGTCTCAGATCGCCTTAGACTTTAGTACCGGTCTGCCTTCGTCTGCGGGGAGGACTGTGAGAGCCGCCAATAAACGTAGGATTAAGAGTCCTAGGTATTGTCGCGGTCAGAGAGTGTGGCTTTCCTCTCGTAACCTTTCCCTTACGACAGCTTCTCGCAAGTTGACTCCGCGGTTCATTGGTCCGTTTCGTGTCTCTCAGGTCGTTAATCCTGTCGCTGTGCGACTGCTTCTTCCGCGACATCTTCGTCGCGTCCACCCTGTCTTCCATGTCTCTTGTGTCAAGCCTTTTCTTCGCGCCCCCGTTCGTCTTCCCTCCCCCCCTCCCGTCCTTGTCGAGGGCGCACCTATTTACAAGGAACGGAGGATCATGGACATGCGTTCTCAGGGACGTGGTCAACAGTACTTAGTGGATGGGGAGGGTTTTCGGTCCTGAGGAGAGGAGTTGGGTTCCATTTCGGGACGTGCTGGACCGTTCGTTGATTGATGATTTCCTTCGTCGCCGCCAGGGTTCCTCCTCGAGTGCGCCAGGAGGCGCTTGGTGAGTGGGGGGGTACTGTCATGTTTTGTCTTTGATCTTCATGTCTTGTCCCTGTGCTTCCCTCTGCTGGTCTTATTAGGTTCTTTCCCTCTTTCTTTTCCTCTCTCTCCTCCTCCCTCTCTCCCTCCCCCGCTCTCTCTCTCTATCGTTCCGTTCCTGCTCCCAGCTGTTTCTCTTTCTCCTAACGACCTCATTTACTCTGTCACACCTGTCCCCTATTTTGCCCTCTGATTTGAGTCCCTATTTCTCCCTCTGTTTTCTGCTTCTGTCTTTGTCGGATTCTTGTTTGATGTTTGCTGTTCTGTGTCCTTGTTCCGCCCTATCGTGTTTTTGCCTTCATCAGATGCTGCGTGTGAGCAGGTGTCTAGTGGTCGCTTCTCCAGTCGTTCATCTCTACTGACGAGAGGATTTCAGTTTTCCTGTTTTGTTTTTACCTTAGATATATCAGGAGTATCGTTTTTGTCTAAGACTGGAATAAAGACTCTGTTTCTATTTCGTCGCTTTTGGGTCCTCCTTCATCAGCATAACAGGGAGGAGAGGGTGTTACAGAGCCGGTCTGAGTCTGCTAGGTCAGTCATGGCCAGTTTGTACTATCAGGTTACAATTATGACTGAAATGTAGACAGTGTCGAAGAAACAAATGTTTATTTCAAGTACAGAGGCAGGCACACGACAGGTCAAAGGCAGGCAGAGGTCAGTAATCCAGAGAGGGTGTAAAAGGTCCAGAATGGCAGGCAGGGTCAGGGCAAGCAGGGGTCAATAATCTAATGAGGTGGGGCAAGGTATATAACTGCAGGTAGGCTCAGGGTCAAAGCAGACAGAACGGTCAAAACCGAGAAGGACTAGAAAACAGGAGCAAAAACAGACAGGAGCAAGGGAACAAACGCTGGTAGGTTTCACAAACAAAATGAACTGGCAACAGACAAACAGAGAACACAGGTATAAATACACAGGGGATGATGGGGAAGATGGGCGACACCAGGAGGGAGGTGGAGACAAGCACAAAGACAGGTGAAACAGATCAGGGTATGACAATAGCGGGATTTCTTCTAAGCATGGTTAGAGAGCGGAAGCTGTACCCTTTTAGCTCAGTGAGGATGTTGCTTGTAATCCATGGCTTCTGCTTGGGGTATGTACATACTGTCACTGTTGGGACAGCGTCGTTGATGGACTTATTGATGAAGCCGGCGACGAATCCCGGAACATATTCCAGTCTGTGCTAGCAAAACAATCTTGTAGCTTAGCATCTGCGTCATCTGATCGCTTCCGTATTGAGCGAGTGACTGGTACTTCCTGCTTTAGTTTTTGCTTGTAAATTGGAATCAGGAGGATAGAATTATGGTCAGATTTGCCAAATGGAGGGTGAGGGAGAGTTATGTATGCGTCTCTGTGTGCGGAGTAAAGGTGGTCTAGAATTTTTTTTCGTCTGGTTGCACATGTGACATGAAATTAGGTAAATCGGATTTAAGTTTCTCTGCATTAATGTCCCCGGCCGCTAGGAGCGCCGCCTCTGAATGAGCATTTTCTTGTTTGCCTATGGCCTTATACTTTGAGTGCGGTCTTAGTGCCAGCGTCAGTTTGTGGTGGTAAATAGACAGCTGTGAAAAATATAGATGAACTCTCTTGGTAAATAGTGTGGTCTACAGCTTATCATGAGATACTCTACCCTTAATATTAGATTTTGCGCACTAGCTGTTTTTGACAAATAGACACAGACCACCACCACTTGTCTTACCGGAGGCAGCTGTTCTGTCTTGCCGGTGCACTAAACAATATTATCCATGTTGTCATTCAGCCACGTGTAACGAGCTCATCCAGTTTATTCTCCAATGATTGCACATTGGCCAATAGGACCAATGTTACCCACTCACCAACGAATTCTCACAAGGCACCCGGACCTTCGTCCCTTGTATCAGCGTCTCTTCTTCATGTAAATGACGGGGATTTGGGCCTGGTCTGGTATCAGCAGTAAATCCTTCGCATTCGACTCGTAAAAAAAAAAAAAATCTATATCCAGTTCAAGGTGAGTCATCGCTGTTCTGATATCCAGATTTTTTTTGGTCACGAGTCGAATGCGAAGGATTGGTCATAAGACAGTGGCAAAAATATTAGTGATCATTGTCCAGTTGTGTGTTAGACTGCTGACCTGGCTCTAACAAGTTGTGTGTGTTAGAGATGTGATAAATCAAAACCTTGTGTCATCACAAAGAGGAACCTAAAAAACTACAGTTCCATTACCCCCCCTGCTGACCTGGCTCTAACAAGGCTACAGTCCCATTACCCCCCCTGCTGACCTGGCTCTAACAAGGCTACAGTCCCATTACCCCCCCCCCCCCTGCTGACCTGGCTGTAACAAGGCTACAGTCCCATTACCCCCCCTGCTGACCTGGCTCTAACAAGGCTACAGTCCCATTACCCCCCCTGCTGACCTGGCTCTAACAAGGCTACAGTCCCATTACCCCCCCTGCTGACCTGGCTCTAACAAGGCTACAGTCCCATTACCCCCCCTGCTGACCTGGCTCTAACAAGGCTACAGTCCCATTACCCCCCCTGCTGACCTGGCTCTAACAAGGCTACAGTCCCATTACCCCTCCTGCTGACCTGGCTCTAACAAGGCTACAGTCCCATTACCCCCCCTGCTGACCTGGCTCTAACAAGGCAACAGTCCCATTACCCCTCCTGCTGACCTGGCTCTAACAAGCCTACAGTCCCATTACCCCTCCTGCTGACCTGGCTCTAACAAGGCTACAGTTCCATTACCCCCCCTGCTGACCTGGCTGTAACAAGGCAACAGTCCCATTACCCCTCCTGCTGACCTGGCTCTAACAAGGCTACAGTCCCATTACCCCTCCTGCTGACCTGACTGTAACAAGGCTACAGTCCCATTACCCCCCCTGCTGATCTGGCTCTAACAAGGCTACAGTCCCATTACCCCCCCTGCTGACCTGGCTCTAACAAGGCTACAGTCCCATTACCCCCCCTGCTGACCTGGCTCTAACAAGGCTACAGTCCCATTACCCCTCCTGCTGACCTGGCTCTAACAAGGCTACAGTCCCATTACCCCCCCCTGCTGACCTGGCTCTAACAAGGCTACAGTCCCATTACCCCCCCTGCTGACCTGGCTCTAACAAGGCTACAGTCCCATTACCCCTCCTGCTGACCTGGCTGTAACAAGGCTACAGTCCCATTACCCCCCCCTGCTGACCTGGCTCTAACAAGGCTACAGTCCCATTACCCCTCATGCTGACCTGGCTGTAACAAGGCAACAGTCCCATTACCCCTCCTGCTGACCTGGCTCTAACAAGTCTACAGTCCCATTACCCCCCCCCCCCCCCCCCCCCCTGCTGACCTGGCTGTAACAAGGCTACAGTCCCATTACCCCCCCTGCTGACCTGGCTCTAACAAGGCTACAGTCCCATTACCCCCCCTGCTGACCTGGCTCTAACAAGGCTACAGTCCCATTACCCCCCCTGCTGACCTGGCTCTAACAAGGCTACAGTCCCATTACCCCCCCTGCTGACCTGGCTCTAACAAGGCTACAGTCCCATTACCCCTCCTGCTGACCTGGCTCTAACAAGGCTACAGTCCCATTACCCCCCCTGCTGACCTGGCTCTAACAAGGCTACAGTCCCATTACCCCCCCTGCTGACCTGGCTCTAACAAGGCTACAGTCCCATTACCCCCCCTGCTGACCTGGCTCTAACAAGGCTACAGTCCCATTACCCCCCCTGCTGACCTGGCTCTAACAAGGCTACAGTCCCATTACCCCTCCTGCTGACCTGGCTCTAACAAGGCTACAGTCCCATTACCCCTCCTGCTGACCTGGCTCTAACAAGGCTACAGTCCCATTACCCCCCCTGCTGACCTGGCTCTAACAAGGCTACAGTCCCATTACCCCTCCTGCTGACCTGGCTCTAACAAGGCTACAGTCCCATTACCCCCCCCCCCCCCCCCTGCTGACCTGGCTGTAACAAGGCTACAGTCTCATTACCCCCCCTGCTGACCTGGCTCTAACAAGGCTACAGTCCCATTACCCCCCCTGCTGACCTGGCTCTAACAAGGCTACAGTCCCATTACCCCTCCTGCTGACCTGGCTCTAACAAGGCTACAGTCCCATTACCCCCCCTGCTGACCTGGCTCTAACAAGGCTACAGTCCCATTACCCCCCCCTGCTGACCTGGCTGTAACAAGGCTACAGTCCCATTACCCCTCCTGCTGACCTGGCTGTAACAAGGCTACAGTCCCATTACCCCCCCCCCCTGCTGACCTGGCTGTAACAAGGCTACAGTCCCATTACCCCTCCTGCTGACCTGGCTCTAACAAGGCTACAGTCCCATTACCCCCCCTGCTGACCTGGCTCTAACAAGGCTACAGTCCCATTACCCCTCCTGCTGACCTGGCTCTAACAAGGCTACAGTCCCATTACCCCCCCCCCCCCCCCCCTGCTGACCTGGCTGTAACAAGGCTACAGTCCCATTACCCCCCCTGCTGACCTGGCTGTAACAAGGCTACAGTTCCATTTTGTGGTTGTGCAGGAAGCCCTTACTGATTTCATACGGTCAAAACTAAATAAATGTTGTTTTCAAGTTCGAAAGATTGTGACAATTTTACTAATGACATGCCACTGACTTTGAGTAAAGCCAGAGTGTCTATGTATGAGGATGACTCAACACTATACACGTCAGCTACTACAGCAACTGAAATGACTGTAACACTTAACAAAGAGCTGTAGTTAGTTTCAGAGTGGGTGGCAAGGAATAAATTAGCCCTAAATATTTCTACAACTAAAAGCATTATATTTGGGACAAATCATTCACTTAACCCTAAACCTCAACTAGATCTTGTAATAAATAATGTGGATATTGAGCAAGTTGAAATGACAAAACTGCTTGGAGTAACCCTGGATTGTAAACTGTCATGGTCAAAACCATATTGATGCAGTAGTAGCTAAGATGGGGAGAAGTCTGTCTATAATAAAGCGCTGCTCTGCCTTCTTAACAGCACTATCAACAAGGCAGGTCCTACAGGTCCTAGTTTTGTCGCACCTTGACTACTGTTCAGTCGTACGGTCAGGTGCCACAAAAAAGGACTTAGGAAAATTGCATTTGGCTCAGAACAGGGCAGCACGGCTGGCCCTTGGATGGACACAGAGAGCTAACATTAATAATATGCATGTCAATCTCTCTTGTCTCAAAGTGGAGGAGAGATTGACTTCATCACTACTTGTATTTATGAGAGGTACTGACATGTTAAATGCACCGAGCTGTCTGTCTAAACAAGATTCTCTGGCCTATTGAAACCAAGCACCACCCCTACGGTCTAGCAGGGTGGTGCCAGCATCCCGCTGTGTGGATGTTTTTCAGCGGCATCGACTGGGAGACTAGTCGGGATGGAGGGAAAGATGAATGGAGCAAAGTACAGAGAGATCTAGGATGAAAACCTGCTCCAAAGTGCTCAGGACCTCAGACTAGGGTGAAGGTTCACCTTCCAACAGGACAACGACCCTAAGCACACAGCCAAGACAACACAGGAGCTCTGGCCCAGCCAGAGCCCGGACTCGAACCTGATCTAAAATCTCTGGAGACACCAGAAAAAAGCTGTGCAGCATTGCTCCCCATCCAACCTGACAGAGCTTGAGAGGATCTGCAGAGAAGAATTGGAGAAACTCCCCAAATACAGGTGTACCAAGCTTGTAGCATCATACCCAAGAAGACTCGAGGCTGTAATCGCTGCCAAAGGTGCTGAGTAAAGGGTCTGAATACTTATGTAAATGTGACCTTTTATTTTTTATTTTGAATACATTTGTTTTTGCTTTGTCATTATGGGGTATTGTGTGTAGATTGATGAGGGAAAAACGATTTAATATATTTTAGAATAAGGTTGTAACGTAACAAAATGTGGAAAAAGTGAAGGGGTCTGAATACATTCCAAATGCACTGTATATATGGTGTATATTGTATATGGTGTATATATGGTGTATATTGTATATGGTGTATATATGGTGTATATTGTATATGGTGTATATATGGTGTATATTGTATATGGTGTATATATGGTGTATATATGGTGTATATTGTATATGGTGTATATATGGTGTATATTGTATATGGTGTATATATGGTGTATATATGGTGTATATTGTATATGGTGTATATTGTATATGGTGTATATTGTATATGGTGTATATATGGTGTATATTGTATATGGTGTATATATGGTGTATATTGTATATGGTGTATATATGGTGTATATTGTATATGGTGTATATATGGTGTATATTGTATATGGTGTATATATGGTGTATATTGTATATGGTGTATATATGGTGTATATTGTATATGGTGTATATATGGTGTATATTGTATATGGTGTATATATGGTGTATATTGTATATGGTGTATATATGGTGTATATTGTATATGGTGTATATATGGTGTGTAAATGGTGTGTATATAATGTATACTTTATATGGTGTACATATGGTGAGTCTATGGTGTACACTGTATTTGGTGTACATATGGTGTGTATATGGTGTATACTGTATTTGGTGTACATATGGTGTGTCTGGTGTATACTGTATTTGGTGTACATATGGTGTACACTGTATTTGGTGTACATATGGTGTACATATGGTGTATATATGGTGTACACTGTATTTGGTGTACATATGGTGTGTCTGGTGTATACTGTATTTGGTGTACATATGGTGTATATATGGTGTGTATATGGGGTGTATATGGTGTATATATAGGGTGTATATATGGTGTTTATATGGGGTGTATATATGGTGTATACATGGTGTTTATATGGGGTATATTTGGTGTACATATGGTGTATATGGGGTGTATATGGTGTATATATGGGGTGTATATGGTGTATATATGGTGTATATATGGGGTGTATATGGTGTATATATGGTGTTTATATGGGGTGTATATGGTGTTTATATGGGGTGTCTATGGTGTATATATAGTGTTTATATGGTGTTTATATGGTTTATATATGGGGTGTATATATGGTGTATATATGGGGTGTATATGGTGTGTATATGGTGTTTATATGGGGTGTATATGGTGTATATATGGTGTTTATATGGGGTGTATATGGTGTATATATGGTGTTTATATGGGGTGTATATGGTGTATATATGGTGTTTATATGGGGTATATTTGGTGTACATATGGTGTATATATGGGGTGAATATGCTGTATATATGGTGTTTATATGGGGTGTATATGGTGTATATATGGGGTGTATATGGTGTATATATGGTGTACACTGTATTTGGTGTACATATGGTGTGTATATGGTGTATATATGGTGTACACTGTATTTGGTGTACATATGGTGTGTCTGGTGTATACTGTATTTGGTGTACATATGGTGTTTATATGGGGTGTATATGGTGTTTATATGGTGTTTATATGGGGTGTATATATGGTGTATATAAGGGGTATATTTGGTGTACATATGGTGTATATATGGGGTGTATATGGTGTATATATGGTGTATATATGGGGTGTATATGGGGTGTATATGGTGTATATATGGGGTGTATATGGTGTATATATGGTGTTTATATGGGGTGTATATGGTGTGTATATGGTGTTTATATGGGGTGTATATGGTGTATATATGGTGTATATATGGGTGTATATGGTGTATATATGGTGTATATATGGGGTGTATATGGTGTATATATGGTGTATATATGGGGTGTATATGGTTTATATATGGGGTGTATATGGTGTATATATGGTGTTTATATGGTTTATATATGGGGTGTATATATGGTGTATATATGGGGTGTGTATGGTGTGTATATGGTGTATATATGGGGTGTATATGGTGTATATATGGGGTGTATATGGTGTATATATGGGGTGTATATGGTGTTTATATGGTGTATATATGGGGTGTATATGGTGTATATATGGTGTATATATGGTGTTATGGTGTATATGGGGTGTATATGGTGTATATATGGTGTATATATGGTGTATATATGGTGTTTATATGGGGTGTATATGGTGTATATATGGTGTTTATATGGGGTGTATATGGTTTACATATGGTGTGTATATGGTGTATATATGGGGTGTATATTGTGTATATATGGTGTATATATGGGGTGTATATGGTGTATATATGGTGTTATGGTGTATATGGTGTATATGATGTTTATATGGTGTATATATGGGGTGTATATGGGGTGTATATATGGTGTATATATGGTGTATATATGGGGTGTATATGGTGTATATATGGTGTATATATGGGGTGTATATATGGTGTAGATGGTGTCTACGTGGTGACTCACCAGAAAAAGATGTCTCACTTCTGGTATTTCCCACAGGAAATTAGTAAAGAGGGAGAAGAAATGACAAATGACACATGATGAAAATGAAAACAGGAGTTTGAGTACAGCTGTGGTGACGTTCTAACTACCATGACATTCTAACTATGATATAGCTATGGTAACGTTCGTATTATGATCCAACAATGTGACGTTCTAACTATGGGGACATTCCTATTCTGTTCCAACTATGTTGACGTTCTAACTAAAGTGAAGTTCTAACTACTGTGACATACAAACTACTGTGAGGTTCTAACTACAGTGACGTTCTAACTACAGTGACATACAAACTACAGTGACGTTCTAACTACTGTGGCGTTCTAACTACTGTGGCGTTCTAACTACTGTGGCGTTCTAACTACTGTGAGGTTCTAACTACAGTGACGTTCTAACTACTGTGGCGTTCTAACTACTGTGGCGTTCTAACTACTGTGACGTTCTAACTACAGTGACGTTCTAACTACTGTGGCGTTCTAATTACTGTGAGGTTCTAACTACTGTGAGGTTCTAACTACTGTGAGGTTCTAACTACTTTGAGGTTCTAACTACAGTGACGTTCTAACTACTGTGGCGTTCTAATTACTGTGAGGTTCTAACTACAGTGACGTTCTAACTACAGTGACGTTCTAACTACAGTGACATTCTAACTACAGTGACATACAAACTACAGTGACGTTCTAACTACTGTGGCGTTCTAACTACTGTGAGGTTCTAACTACAGTGACGTTCTAACTACAGTGACATTCTAACTACTGTGGCGTTCTAATTACTGTGAGGTTCTAACTACTGTGAGGTTCTAACTACTGTGAGGTTCTAACTACTTTGAGGTTCTAACTATGGTGACATTATAACTCTGGTGACATTATAACAATGTTGACATTATAACTATGGTGACATAACTATGGTGACATTATAACTATGGTGACATTATAACTATGGTGACATTATAACTATGGTGACATTATTACAATGTTGACATTATAACAATGTTGACATTATAACTATGGTGACATTATAACTATGGTGACATTATAAGTATGGCGACATTATAACTATAGTGACATTATAACTATGGTGACATTATAACTATGGTGACATTATAACTATAGTGACATTATAAGTATGGTGACATTATAACTATGGTGACATTATAACTATGGTGACATTATAACTATGGTGACATTATAAGTATGGTGACATTATAACTATGGTGACATTATAACAATGTTCTTCTTACTATGGTGGCGTTCTAACGGTGAAGTTGGGTTGTGGTTAGATTTTGGGTTGAGGTTGGGGATATGGTTAGATTTAGGGTTACCTTAGGAGCAGGGCTGATAGCCAGAGTGTTCTCTGCCAGCTTCTCCACTAAGGGGTTAACAGGTTCTGTTTCGGGGGGGTGGGTGGCCCTCCAGTAGGCCTCTAGGTAGTCTGCTATGTGCTCACAGGCATCACTCAGCTGGTTCTCATCCAAGATTACGTCATACATCTCCTGCAGGTCAGACAGGGTATTAGTGTCATTCAGACTGAATCCATGTCACTGCTGCTTTACCAGTCCCCTTGGATACCAGTTACTTCAAATAACACTATCTGATAATCAAATCAAGCACATCTATGATTAGGAGCATGATTTAGACAGGATGGAAAGAAAGAACGTAATCTCAGATAACCAGGACAGATTCAGCATGGAGAGGCATAGACCAGGGTTATACAGACCGATACAGGAGGATACAGACAGATAGGAGGAGAAGGGTGCTACAGATTGATACAGGGTGATTAAAAATTATACAGCGTGATACTGACTGCTAGTATGATACAGACTGATGCAGACTGATACAGGGTGATACAGACTGATACAGACTGCTAGTATGATACAGACTGCTAGTATGATACAGGGTGATACAGACTGGTACAAGGTGATACAGACTGATACAGGGTGATACAAACTGCTAGTATGATACAGACTGATACAGACTGATACAGGGTGATACAGACTGGTACAGGGTGATACAGACTGATACAGACTGATACAGACTGATACAGACTGATACAGACTGCTAGTATGATACAGGGTGATACAGACTGATACAGGGTGATACAGACTGCTAGTATGATACAGGGTGATACAGACTGATACAGGGTGATACAGACTGGTACAGGGTGATACAGACTGGTACAGGGTGATACAGACTGATACAGACTGATACAGACTGGTACAGGGTGATACAGACTGGTACAGACTGATACAGACTGGTACAGGGTGATACAGACTGGTACAGGGTGATACAGACTGATACAGACTGATACAGACTGGTACAGGGTGATACAGACCGGTACAGACTGATACAGACTGATACAGACTGATACAGACTGATACAGACTGATACAGACTGCTAGTATGATACAGGGTGATACAGACTGATACAGGGTGATACAGACTGCTAGTATGATACAGGGTGATACAGACTGATACAGGGTGATACAGACTGGTACAGGGTGATACAGACTGGTACAGGGTGATACAGACTGATACAGACTGATACAGACTGCTAGTATGATACAGGGTGATACAGACTGATACAGGGTGATACAGACTGGTACAGGGTGATACAGACTGATACAGACTGCTAGTATGATACAGGGTGATACAGGGTGATACAGACTGATACAGACTGATAGAGGGTGATACAGACTTATACAGACTGATAGAGGTGGGATACAGACTTATACAGATGGATACAGGGTGCTATAGGCTGATACGAACTGGTACATATTGATGTAGGGGGATACAGACTGATACAGACTGATACAGACTGCTAGTATGATACAGGGGGATACAGACTGGTACAGACTGATACAGGGTGATACAGACTGGTACAGGGTGATGCAGACTGATACAGACTGCTAGTATGATACAGGGGGATACAGACTGATACAGGGTGATACAGACTGATGCAGACTGCTAGTATGATACAGACTGATACAGGGTGATAGAGACTGATATAACTGATTCCAGAACTGAAAGATTCCAAAAAGCGGCCAACTCTTTCAGGTCCGGTACCATTGTTGGGCCGCGGGTTTCAAAGGCTACTGGCATTACACACCTGTAACTCTGTTGCAATCCCTTTTATAGATAACTTTGACACCTTCTGGAAACAGTGGATCCTGGCCGATATGAGAGGGAGAAGTGAACCGTGTGAATAGCAGGGTCCATCTGGCTTGCCTGGAGTTAAGGTGTTTGGCGATGTGGAGATACTCCAAGTTTTTGCGGTCGGTCCACACAATGAACGGATGTTCTGCCCCTTCCATCCAGTGCCTCCATTCCTCCAAATCCATCTTCACTGCAAGAAGCTCACAATTCCCCACATCATAGTTTTTCTCCTTGGCATTGAGGCGGTGGGAGAAGAAGACACAGGGATGAAGCTTCAGGTCCAGGGAAGAACGCTGGGACAGGACCGCCCCCACTCCTACATCAGAAGCATCGGCCTCCACCACAAACTGACAGGAAGGGTCAGGATGAACCAAGATGGGAGCTGTGGTGAAGCTGAGTTACTGAGGGGCTGTGAGGTTACCACCATGGTAGGCTGCCTCCCAGACAACCCGCCAACGTTTGGACCCCCTCCATAAGGCCACGAAGCAGTTCCTTGTGTCTACCTTTGGTGGCTCCTTGGGAGGAGATGGCGTTGCGCAGCTGGCCCGGGTCTGATGGGTCAGTCATGGCCAGTTCGTACTATCACGTTTCAGGTAAGACCCAGATGCAGACAACGTTGAAGTAACAACAGTTTATTAATCCAACAGGGGCAGGCAAAAGACAGGTCAAGGGCAGGCAGGGGTCAGTCATCCAGATAGTCAGCCATACCCATATTCTCCTTCCCCTAAATCAAAACCTGATTTTTAAGTCCATATAATCCGAAGTTCCATATTGCTTAAATAAAAAAAGATGAGTTAATCTTACCCATTTTTTCATTACCATAAATCCAACCTTATTTTAAGTGCACATAGTCCACGGATTCCATACTGCATGAATAAAAAATGAATTATATACATGTTTTAAACAAATGAATCCATAATTATACTGTGTAATGCAATGCAAATGCACTGTATATCGGGGAGTACTTCAGCAGGAGGTAGCTATCACTCACAGCCACATTGTAATCTTAGAGTCCCGGAACATTTGGTTATTTACATACAATTTATCGCCCACGAGACAAACATTCTGCTTCTCTGCTCAGATCCTTTAGAAAGTGGGGTACAGGGCACGCCGTCTCTCATTTTTAAAGGGGAATTTGCTCATTAATAGAGAACGGTGTGTTCTTCAGTTCCCTACCCTGTTGTAACAATGCATTTTGTAGTGAGTTAGCACTGCTCCGATTGGACGGGGCCTTCCCTCCACTCTGCCACCGAGAAAACGGTGAGCCCTTTGAAAAACTGTTCATCCGTCATCTTGAGATTACGTTTCATGAACACCTTTACTTTTTCCTCCGTTGAATGATAGTTTTCCTTTATTCCCATTCTAAAAATATTATTCTTCATACTTCTGCACTTTAGATCAAGTAATTCAGCTTTCATTATGACAACTCAGCGACACAATGGTAGGGTTTAACTGAGCTGGGCTTGGATCATTGAAATGCGTGGACAGAGTCCAGGAGCTAATATTATTCGGATGGACTCCATCAATTCCTGTAGATCATCTTCTGTTTCCAAAAGGTGTCAAAGTTATCTATAAAAGTAATTCCAACAAAGCTACAGTAATCTTTTAGCCAAGTGTGGAATGCCAGCAGCCTGCTGCATCTTTCAAACCCGCGGCCCAATGATGGTACCGGACCAGTAATAATTCCCCCTTTTTGGAATCTTTCAGTTCTAGAATCAGTTCTTTAATATCCAATTTCAGAAGTAATGATGTTTGAACCCACGTGGACTACAACAGCAGAATGGTTGGAAGCAGTAATGTCCTGCACTCGTGCTCCAGGACCGAGGTTTTCCACCAAGAACCAGGATGTTTCTTATCATCAAACTGCCGATGACGACAGCCGGTGCAACTGCTGAGGAGGTTTGGCTGTTCTTTCGCAATCCCCTCAAGGACCAAAGGGTGGTGGGGCCCGAGAGCCAGCTGCAGTATCCATTGTGGATGATGAACAGGCGGGAGTCTCAGACAGCCTCACGGTCTGATGAGGGTATGAGCCCTGAGGATAGGAACCCGAGTTAGAAGCCACCAGAGAGGAAGACAGAACAGAGGAACTTCCGGATCCAATCTTGAATCAAAAGCCTCCAGAGCCTCTGGATCCAGTGCAGCAAAGTTGTTTCTAGTGTCTGTCCAGTCCAGGCTTAACATCTCCAAGGAGGCCCCTTTTGCCAGAGGACACTGTTTTTGATTTCCATGGCAAGTGACATAGCTCCATGGCTGGTTTATAGGATCAAGAACAGGAACTTCCACCAAGTCATCCAGGAGCATTTACATTTTATTTGTATTTTTTTTAACTTAGCAGACACTCTTATCCAGAGCAACGTACAATAGCAAGTGAATACATTTTCATACGTTTTTCTTATCATACTGGTCCCCTGTGGGAATCAAACCCACAACTCTGGTATTGCAAGCACCAGCCACACGGGACCAGGATTCCACCAGCATCCCACCAACTCCATTCTCCAGGCAAGGGGGAGACCCCTTCTGGCAGGGGTCCCTGCAGAGTACCGGCCAGTCGGCTGGGGAGAGCCGCCACGGCGGTGACACTTCTACCAGGCCAGAGCGGCGTCCGGCTACTGCGTTGGAAGAGAAAGAAACAGTAGGTGGGCATGGATTCCCCAGTAGCTTGTGTAGGATTCCCCAGTAGCTTGTGTGGGATTCCCCAGTAGCTTGTGTAGGATTCCCCAGTAGCTTGTGTAGGATTCCCCAGTAGCTTGTGTGGGATTCCCCAGTAGCTTGTGTAGGATTCCCCAGTAGCTTGTGTGGGATTCCCCAGTAGCTTGTGTAGGATTCCCCAGTAGCTTGTGTGGGATTCCCCAGTAGCTTGTGTAGGATTCCCCAGTAGGTTGTGTGGGATTCCCCAGTAGCTTGTGTGGGATTCCCCAGTAGCTTGTGTAGGATTCCCCAGTAGGTTGTGTAGGTTTGCTACCTGTTTGCTAAGAGTAGGCACTTTTCCCCTGTAGTCCTCTGCAAGCAAATAGTCGCTACATTGAAAGTCTGGGCGGTCCACATTGTCCCGGAATAAAGCAACGATGTGTATGGCATTGTGTCGGCGAGCGGTTTGCTGATGTCAACGTTGTGAACAGAGTGCCCCATGGTGGCGGTGGGGTTATGGAATGTATAAGGTATAAGCTACGAACAATGAACACAATTACATTTTTATCGATGTCAATTTGAATGCACAGAGATGCCGTGATGAGATCCTGAGGCCCATTGTCATGCCATTCATCATCCGCCGCCATCACCTCATGTTTCAGCATGAACGGCGCCATGTCGCAAGGATCTGTCCACTTCCTGGAAGCTGAAAATGTCCCAGTTCTTCCATGGCCTGCATAGAGCCTGATAAACTCTATGCAAATGAGATGTGTTGTGCTGCATGAGGCAAATAGTGGTCACACCAGAAACTGACTGGTTTTCCCCTACCTTTTTATTAAGGTACAGTATCAAATGCATATCTATATTCCCAGTCATGTGAAATCCATAGATTAGGGCCTAATGAATTTATTTCAATTGACTGATTTCATTACATGATCTGTAACTCAGTAAAATCTTAGAAATTGTTGCATGTTGCATTTATATTTTTGTTCAGTATATATAAAGAGTAAAAAGGAATTGGTTCCAATACTGACCCCTGCGGTCCACATTGTGTAACATCCAGGACGTTACACTTGACACCTTTAGAAATCACACAATGTATCCTGTCTGACAGATCATTCTCAAACCACTTGCAAGAAGCCTGCTCCAGGTGTATTTCAATCAACCTTTGAATGACAAAGTAATGGTCAAAAGTGTGTCCAGGTTAAAAACCAGACTGCATTGCTTGCTGTTTGGGGTTTTAGGCTGGGTTTCTGTATAAGCACTTTGTGACATCTGCTGATTTAAAAAGTTATTGTTTGGTTATTGGTTATTGTTATTACGGTTAGGTTAGGGTTATTATGGTTAGGGTTATTGTTATTACGGTTAGGTTAGGGTTTGGGTTAGGGTTATTGTTATTACGGTTAGGTTAGGGTTATTATGGTTAGGGTTATTGTTATTACGGTTAGGTTAGGGTTTGGGTTAGGGTTATTGTTATTACGGTTAGGTTAGGGTTTGGGTTAGGGTTAGGGTTAGGGTTATTGTTATTACGGTTAGGTTAGGGTTATGGTTATTATGGTTAGGTTTGGGTTATGGTTATTATGGTAGGGTTATGGTTATTACGGTTAGGTTAGGGTTATGGTTATTATGGTTAGGGTTAAGGTTACTCTCAACATGGGACACTGGGACAGTTAGGGGAGGGTAAGCTTTGGGTTAGGGTTATTATGGTAGGGTTATGGTTGTTGTGATTAGGTTACTCTCACCGTTGGGCACTGGGCCAGCTTGTCTGCAGCCACCATCTGGACATTGAGATGCTTGGTCTGAGACTTGCCCCTGGTCTTGATCAGCCTTGATAACACCTGGAAAACAGAAGACAAGAGGTAGAGAGGAAGAGCAGAAGAGACCAAGGGTGAAATTAACATATACATCCTATCTTTAATGTATAGAACCTTTACTACCCCAGCCGTATTTGTATTTCTATTCATTATGGATCGCTATTCTTCCTGGGGTTCAGCAAAAATTAAGGCAGTTTATACAATTTTAAAACATTACAATAAATTCAGACTGTGTGACCTAAGGCCCCCACTCCACCACTACCACATAAATACAGTACAAAATCCATGTGTACATATGTGTATAGTGCTTATGCTATCGTGTGTGTGTGTGTGTATGTGTATGTGTGTATGTGTGTATGTGTGTGTGTGTGTGTGTGTGTGTGTGTGTGTGTATGTGTGTATGTGTGTGTGTGTGTGTGTGTCTGCCTATGTTGGTGTTGCTTCACAGTCCCCACTGCTCCATAAGCAGGTTAAGGGGCAGCAGGTAGCCTAGCGTTGTTGCCCCACCCGGCCAGGTTGTGACTAGGGTGGGCATTCTAGTTTCTTTATTTCTATGTTTTCTATTTCTTTGTGTTTGGCCGGGTGTGGTTCTCAATCAGAGGCAGCTGTCTATCGTTGTCTCTGATTGGGAATCATACTTAGGTATCCCTTTTTCCCACCTGTCTTTGTGGGAAGTTGCCTTTGTTTAGGGCACAACGCCTTTAGCTTCACGGTTTGTTTTTGTTTCTTGTTTTGTTCGGCGTCTTTTCTAATAAATAAGAGAAAATGTACGCTTACAACGCTGCACCTTGGTCCTCTTCTTTTAACGGCTGTGACAGGAAGGTTTTAATTGCCATAGTGGATACAACATCACTTAGTCAGCGTATACGTCAAAGTTACTGTCTGAGGCTACCCGTACCATATCCCACTTCACGTGATCGAAACAATCTTGAAGCATGGAATCCGATTGGTCAGACTAGCATTGAATAGACCTGAGCACAGGCGTTTCCTGTTTTAGTTTCTGTCTATAGGCTGGGAGCAACAAAATGGTGTCACGTGTGCTCCCTCTCCGGCCTCTAGGTCACCAGGCTGCTCGTTAGGGCGCACACCTGTCACCAGCATTACGCAAATAATGACACTCACCTGGACTCCATCACCTCCTTGATTACCTGCCCTTTATTTGTATGTATTCACTCCCTGAACATGCTTCCCGATTCTCAGCGCACATCGTTATAAATGGAGTCATGGTCATTGATAAGTCATTGTCTCAACGCAGCCTTATAATGCTGTGAAAGGATCCAGGATCCTACACGATTTGGGTGGATCATCCTCCTTATAAAACGTGTTTTGTTCCCAAAAGGTATTGAAATTTTCAACATTTACTCCCATTGAACTGCAATTATCACGTAGCAGTTGTGAAGAGAAAGAATCCTGCTAAAGCGCTCAATGCCACGATTCAGAGACACGATTCAGAGACGACACAGGGCCAGATATGATCAGAGAGGACACAGGGCCAGATATGATCAGAGAGGACACAGGGCCAGATATGATCAGAGAGGGTACAGGGCCAGATATGATCAGAGAGGACACAGGGCCAGATATGATCAGAGAGGACACAGGGCCAGATATGATCAGAGAGGGCACAGGGCCAGATATGATCAGAGAGGGTACAGGGCCAGATATGATCAGAGAGGACACAGGGCCAGATATGATCAGAGAGGACACAGGGCCAGATATGATCAGAGAGGGTACAGGGCCAGATATGATCAGAGAGGACACAGGGCCAGATATGATCAGAGAGGACACAGGGCCAGATATGATCAGAGAGGGCACAGGGCCAGATATGATCAGAGAGGGCACAGGGCCAGGTATGATCAGAGAGGGCACAGGGCCAGATATGATCAGAGAGGACACAGGGCCAGATATGATCAGAGAGGACACAGGGCCAGATTTGATCAGAGAGGACACAGGGCCAGATATGATCAGAGAGGACACAGGGCCAGATATGATCAGAGAGGGCACAGGGCCAGATATGATCAGAGAGGGCACAGGGCCAGATATGATCAGAGAGGGCACAGGGCCAGATATGATCAGAGAGGGCACAGGGCCAGATATGATCAGAGAGGACACAGGGCCAGATATGATCAGAGAGGACACAGGGCCAGATATGATCAGAGAGGGCACAGGGCCAGATATGATCAGAGAGGGCACAGGGCCAGATATGATCAGAGAGGGCACAGGGCCAGATATGATCAGAGAGGGCACAGGGCCAGATATGATCAGAGAGGGCACAGGGCCAGATATGATCAGAGAGGACACAGGGCACAGGGCCAGATATGATCAGAGAGGGCACAGGGCCAGGTATGATCAGAGAGGACACAGGGCCAGATATGATCAGAGAGGGCACAGGGCCAGATATGATCAGAGAGGGCACAGGGCCAGATATGATCAGAGAGGACACAGGGCCAGATATGATCAGAGAGGACACAGGGCCAGATATGATCAGAGAGGGCACAGGGCCAGATATGATCAGAGAGGGCACAGGGCCAGATATGATCAGAGAGGACACAGGGCACAGGGCCAGATATGATCAGAGAGGGCACAGGGCCAGGTATGATCAGAGAGGGCACAGGGCCAGGTATGATCAGAGAGGGCACAGGGCCAGATATGATCAGAGAGGGCACAGGGCCAGATATGATCAGAGAGGACAAAGGGCACAGGGCCAGATATGATCAGAGAGGGCACAGGGCCAGGTATGATCAGGGAGGGCACAGGGCCAGATATGATCAGAGAGGGCACAGGGCCAGGTATGATCAGAGAGGGCACAGGGCCAGATATGATCAGAGAGGACACAGGGCCAGATATGATCAGAGAGGGCACAGGGCCAGATATGATCAGAGAGGACACAGGGCACAGGGCCAGATATGATCAGAGAGGGCACAGGGCCAGGTATGATCAGAGAGGGCACAGGGCCAGGTATGATCAGAGAGGGCACAGGGCCAGATATGATCAGAGAGGGCACAGGGCCAGATATGATCAGAGAGGACAAAGGGCACAGGGCCAGATATGATCAGAGAGGGCACAGGGCCAGGTATGATCAGAGAGGGCACAGGGCCAGATATGATCAGAGAGGGCACAGGGCCAGGTATGATCAGAGAGGGCACAGGGCCAGGTATGATGGGTCTTTTATTAATGTCTAGCAGAGTCAATCAGCTCTTTGAAATCCAGTTTCAACTGTTCAGCACTGCCCTCATAATGTCATTAAAACCCACATGGACTATGATAGAATCGATTTCCATGTCCTGATGTAGAACATTCAGGAGCAGCTTAGTAATGCAATTTACTCGAGCTCCGGGATAGGACATTGTTTTTGCACCGGGAACGGTCACATTTCTTACCATGGAGCTTCCCAGAATCACGGCTGGCGAGAAGGACGAGGAAATCCGCCAACTCCGACGCTTCCCAGGAGAACCCTTTATGGACAGGCGTAAGGCACTACAACTTGAACCCGTTGCTCCCGACGCCTGTGGCCTCCAACAGATGGAGAAGCCCCAATTGATCCAGAGCAGGGACGGAAGGTTGTCGACATCAACTTCGTAGTTGTAGGCACTGCGATCGCAGATACAGGCACCCCCAGCGACAAAGGCACAGGAAGATCAGGCTCCAGGACGACAAAACTATTCGCTGTTTGTTCAGCTCTCCGGGCCTCTCGTTGGGAGTGTAGATTGCTTTGCGGGAAGTCTCTTTGGCTTCCACGGCTCGTGACATGCGACCATTGTTGATTGTCTTGCTCCTCTTGCTGAGCTCCTTCTACTCTGCTATCAGATGGGGGAGCTCCGGGCATAACCGGCCAGTTGGATAACAACAAACGACAAGGCGGAGATGCATCCAACAAGAGCGAACGCCGTCCAGCCACCAGCGTAGAAAATTTAAACATTCCACTCTGAGTTTTCCCCAGTTTCTTACGTAGGCTGGCAATCTGCGTTATCAATGAAGCCACCCCAAGCCTATAATCCTCGGCAAGTAAATAATTGCCGCAATGGAACTCCGAGTGGTCCGGTTTCTCCCGAAACAAAGCCTAATAGATACAGCTCCTACAGCGCTGGAACCATTCATTTATTTCTCCAGACAGAGGGCTCCATTACAAAACTCATCTAGTACCAACTACGTTAGCTTGATGGCTAACAGCTTAGCGTCTCAGTCAAGCAGGCTTACACCTGTCTGTTCGCGGAATCCATGCAAAAACAACATCTGTATTCGTATTTAATGAATATCGGTTTTGTTTCAATCAAAAATATCAAACCGAGTGTTTACCAGCATACAATGTTCAGCTGCGCATTCTGATGACGTGGATTGAATCGTTGCATGAAAGAACAGGACCAAAGCGCAGCGTGGTAAGCGTACATTTTCCCTTTATTTAAAATGATGCCAACAAAACAATAAACCATACAAAAACGACCGTGAAGCTTAAGGGCTATAGTGCCACAAACAAATACAACTACCCACCACGAAAGGAGGACAAAGGGCTACCTAAAATGGTTCCCAATCGGAGACAACGATAGATAGCTGTCCCTGACTGAGAACCATACCCGGCCAAAACATAGAACCACAAAATCATAGAAAACAAAACATAGAATGCCCACCCCAAATCACACCCTGACCAAACCAAATAGAAACATAAAAAGGCTCTCTAAGGTCAGGGCGTGACAGTTGCAGTGTTCTAGCGTTGGGGCTGTGTGTGATGCTGTATGGAGTTTGTGTAGAACCTTTAGGAGGTTGCCGTTTTAGAAACTTTACTAACCCAGCTGTGAGCAACCTTTACTAACCCAGCTGCATCAAACTTTTTACGAAACTAGCTGTGTAGAACCTTTACTAACCAAGATGTCAGGAACCTTTACTAACCCAGCTGTATTGAAAATGTATAAACCCAGCAGTATAGAATAATTTACTAACCCAGCTGTGTAGAACCTTTGCTAACCCAACTGTCAGGAACCTTTACTAACCCAGCTCTCAGGAACCTTTACTAACCCAGCGTCAGGAACCTTTACTAACCCAGCTGTGAGGAACCTTTACTAACCCAGCTGTGAGGAACCTTTACTAACCCAGCTGTCAGGAACCTTTACTAACCCAGCTGTCAGGAACCTTTACTAACCCAGCTGTCAGGAACCTTTACTAACCCAGCTGTCAGGAACCTTTACTAACCCAGCTGTCAGGAACCTTTACTAACCCAGCTATGAAGACCTTTACTAACCCAGCTGTCAGGAACCTTTACTAACCCAGCTGTGAGGAACCTTTACTAACCTAGCTGTGAGGAACCTTTACTAACCCATCTGTGAGGAACCTTTACTAACCCAGCTGTGAGTAACATTTACTAACCCAGCTGTGAGTAACCTTTACTAACCCAGCTGTGAGGAACCTTTACTAACCCAGCTGTGAGTAACCTTTACTAACCCATCTGTGAGGAACCTTTACTAACCCAGCTGTGAGTAACCTTTACTAACCCAGCTGTGAGTAACCTTTACTAACCCAGCTGTCAGGAACCTTTACTAACCCAGCTGTGAGTAACCTTTACTAACCCAGCTGTCAGGAACCTTTACTAACACAGCTGTCAGGAACCTTTACTAATCCAGCTGTCAGGAACCTTTACTAACCCAGCTGTCAGGAACCTTTACTAACCCAGCTATGAAGACCTTTACTAACCCAGCTGTGAGTAACCTTTACTAACCCAGCTGTCAGGAACCTTTACTTACCCAGCTGTGAAGACCTTTACTAACCCAGCTATGAAGACATTTACTAACCCAGCTGAGTAACCTTTACTAACCCAGCTGTCAGGAACCTTTACTTACCCAGCTGTGAAGACCTTTACTAACCCAGCTATGAAGACATTTACTAACCCAGCTGTGAGTAACCTTTACTAACCCAGCTGTGAGGAACCTTTACTAACCCAGCTGTGAGTAACCTTTACTAACCCAGCTGTGAGTAACCTTTACTAACCCAGCTGTCAGGAACCTTTACTAACCCAGCTGTCAGGAACCTTTACTAACCCAGCTGTCAGGAACCTTTACTAACCCAGCTGTCAGGAACCTTTACTAACCCAGCTGTCAGGAACCTTTACTAACCCAGCTGTCAGGAACCTTTACTAATCCAGCTGTCAGGAACCTTTACTAACCCAGCTGTCAGGAACCTTTACTAACCCAGCTGTCAGGAACCTTTACTAACCCATCTGTGAGGAACCTTTACTAACCCAGCTGTGAGTAACCTTTACTAACCCAGCTGTCAGGAACCTTTACTTACCCAGCTGTGAAGACCTTTACTAACCCAGCTGTGAGTAACCTTTACTAACCCAGCTGTGAGTAACCTTTACTAACCCAGCTGTCAGGAACTTTTACTAACCCAGCTATGAAGACCTTTACTTACCCAGCTGTGAGTAACCTTTACTAACCCAGCTGTGAGTAACCTTTACTAACCCAGCTGTGAAGACCTTTACTAACCCAGCTGTGAGTAACCTTTACTAACCCAGCTGTGAGTAACCTTTACTAACCCAGCTGTCAGGAACCTTTACTAACCCAGCTGTCAGGAACCTTTACTAACCCAGCTATGAAGACCTTTACTAACCCAGCTGTGAAGACCTTTACTAACCCAGCTGTCAGGAACCTTTACTAACCCAGCTGTGAGTAACCTTTACTAACCCAGCTGTCAGGAACCTTTACTAACCCAGCTGTCAGGAACCTTTACTAACCCAGCTGTCAGGAACCTTTACTAACCCAGCTATGAAGACCTTTACTAACCCAGCTGTGAAGACCTTTACTAACCCAGCTGTCAGGAACCTTTACTAACCCAGCTGTGAGTAACCTTTACTAACCCAGCTGTCAGGAACCTTTACTAACCCAGCTGTCAGGAACCTTTACTAACCCAGCTGTCAGGAACCTTTACTAACCCAGCTGTCAGGAACCTTTACTAACCCAGCTGTGAGTAACCTTTACTAACCCAGCTGTGAGTAACCTTTACTAACCCAGCTGTCAGGAACCTTTACTAACCCAGCTGTCAGGAACCTTTACTAACCCAGCTGTCAGGAACCTTTTCTAACCCAGCTGTACAGAAACTTTACTAACGCAGCTGTATGGAACCTTTCCTAACCCAGCTGTGAAAGACCTTTACTTACCCAGCTGCACAGAATCTTTACCAACCCAGCTGTATAACAAATGTACTCACACAGCTTTATAGAACCTTTTACTAACCTAGATGTGAAGTGTATTTACTAACTCAGCTATAAAGGACCTTTACTAACCCAGCTTTGAGGAACCTTTACTAACCCAGCTGTGTGGAACCTTTACTAACCCAGCTGTGTGGTACCTTTACTAACCCAGCTTTGAGGAAGCTTACCTTGGGGGAGGACACCTTGATGTAGACCAGGATGGGGGCCAGCGATGTTTTAGATAGCTGTATTGGGTGGTTCACTGTGTCTGCATCCAGCACCACCAGTTGTAAGCTCCGGGCTAGCTCAAAGATCCGCTCCACCTCCCCCTGGATTTGGGCTGCAGAGACATGGAGCATGCTGGTCACTAAAACCTCCAACAATTAACCCTCTAAACAAACCCTAACCCTTCTCAACAAGCCCTGACATATCTAAATGTTATAAGATAAATGATCACATCGACGGTGTCCTTTTATACAGCACAGTCTAGAGGTTTTCAAAGTGTGAGACACTTCCCAGGGGTGTGCCAAAGAGTTTCAAGGAATGTGTGAAAGGAAAGACAAGTCAAACTGTATTCGGTTCTCCAATAAATGAAATAACATAAAGCCTGTTTATAGTTACAATCATGGGGGAAACACATATTTAACCTTTTAACTAGGCAAGTCAGTTAAATTTAAGAAGCCAGTGCACTTTAAGAAGCCATTGCCACTTTAAGAAGCCAGTGCCCTTTTAAGAAGCCAGTGCCACTTTAAGAAGCCAGAGCCACTTTAAGAAGCCAGTGCCACTTTAAGAAGCCCGTGCCACTTTAAGAAGACCGTGCCACTTTAAGAAGACCGTGCCACTTTAAGAAGACCGTGCCACTTTAAGAAGACCGTGCCACTTTAAGAAGACCGTGCCACTTTAAGAAGCCCGTGACACTTTAAGAAGACCGTGACACTTTAAGAAGCCAGAGACATTTTAAGAAGCCCGTGCCACTTTAAGAAGCCAGAGCCACTTTAAGAGCTCTGTTGCATTATTGCCCCAACCATGCTAGAAACTCAGTTTGTAGTTGCGTTTTTTAAATGATGCAACTCTTGCAATTTTAAGAGTTAAGAAATAAACGTGTTAGCTCTGGAAAGCCCCTTTTTAAATGTAGCCATAGAAACTGCTTTGGGCTCCCGAGTGGCGCAGTGGTCTAAGGCAGTGCAAGAGGCATCACAACAGTCCCTGGTTTGATTCCAGACTGTATCACATCCAGCCGTGATTGGGAGTCCCGTAGGGCGGCGCACAATTGGCCCAGCGTCGTCCGGGTTTGGCCAGGGTAGGCCGTCATAGTAAATAAGAATTTGTTCTTAAAAGGGAAATGGCTTTTTAAAAGGGACGGGAGGTAGCCTAGTGGTTAGAGCGGTGGACTTGTAAACGAAAGGTTGCAAGGTCAAATCCCCGAGCTGACAAGGTACAAATCTGTCATTCTGCCACTAAACAAGACATTTAACCCACTGTTCCTAGGCCGTCATTGGAAATAAGAATTTGTTCTTAACTGATTTGCCTAGTAAAATTTAAAAAATGGTTTCTTAAAAAGGCAATGACATGAATAATCAAAACAAGAAAGAAACTTTATTCAATTGAATAATGATTATCTGGATATCAGTTGTTAATTAAGATGTGCAGAGCATGATTTTAGCCCAGGAGCAGGAGATTAATAATGCCTACAACCAGAACTGACTGTCCAAAAATAAAAAGTTGTTCTGTAACAATTTCAGTGCAACTATTTATTTGACAAATATATGACATGCCCATTACATCCTCTGCAGGGAGGCCCACTGTCTCAGACTTTGAAAACGCCTGGTACAGAGGCAAAGTAGTGGTAAGGTTTCTATACAGCACAGTCTACAGGTAGACTAGTGGTAGGGTTTCTATACAGCACAGTCTACAGGACAGCACAGGCTATGTATTATATTATATTAGTAGCATTGTACATACCAGCAGTATCTGGAACCAGACAGCAAGGAGAGGGACAGGGTGTAGAGAACCAAGTAAATTACTTTCCCACTACCGTACAGTTAGGGTTAGTCAATATACTGTAGACCCTGTTCTGAGTGTGTAACATAACATAATGCTTTACTGAGATTCGGAAGCCGCAAGATCACAGTACACCTGAAAAACCAACAAACACTAAGTTTCGAAGACTGACTCAGGAAACAAACGAAAAAAGTAAATAATTCAAGCTTCTGCAAAGGACAACAGAAAAGACGTCTTTTAACAGGGAAATCATAATTAGTAAATTGGACACACTGAGTGTCATTAATGTCTCTAGGACGGTCTCTGCTGCCCTCTGGTGACAGGTGGACCCGGGTATGATACATTACCTCATTATAAACCCTGTTCTGATGTGGTATGATACATTACCCCAACATAAACCTGTTCTGATTGGGTGTAATATTTATTTTGTAATCCTGGCCAATCACTGTATGGTTTCTATAATATTGTATTGTAAAGTATAGTTGCTATAATATTGTATTGTAAAGTATAGTTGCTATAATATTGTTTTGTAAAGTATGGTAGCTGTAAATGTTCTGATTATGTTGAGACCCAACCCCAAATCAACAATAATCTTCTGTGCATGTAACTGATCAATAGCCAGCCAGCATAGCACATTATTAGTGAACATTATGACCCACAGGGCACTAGACAAACAAAAGGGAAATGAACTGTTATATTTTCTGGTGAGGTTAGCGACTGTGTTAGTTCCTGTGGAAGGTGTGTTAGCCCATACTTTAACCTAGGCTAGTTACCATGACACCGTTAGGATTAAGGGGTTGGGGTTAGAGGGTTAGGGTTGGGGTTGGGGTTAGAAGATTAGAGGGTTAGGGTTGGGGTTAGAGGGTTGGGGTTAGGGTTAGAGGGTTAGAGGGTTAGAGGGTTAGAAGGTTAGAGGGTTAGGGTTGGGGTTAGAGGGTTGGGGTTAGGGTTAGAAGGTTTGAGGGTTAGGGTTGGGGTTGGGGTTAGAAGGTTAGAGGGTTAGGGTTGGGGTTAGAGGATTAGAGGGTTAGAGGGTTAGTGCTGGGGTTAGAGGGTTAGAGGGTTAGGGTTGGGGTTAGGGTTGGGGTTAGAAGATTAGAGGGTTAGGGTTGGGGTTAGGGTTGGGGTTAGAAGGTTAGAGGGTTAGGGTTGGGATTAGACGATTAGAGGGTTAGGGCTGGGGTTAGATAGGTAACCGATACCTCACCTAGGTTAGAGGGTTAGGGTTGGGGTTAGAAGATTAGAGGGTTAGGGCTGGGGTTAGATAGGTAACCGATACCTCACCTAGGTTAGAGGGTTAGGGCTGGGGTTAGAAGATTAGAGGGTTAGGGCTGGGGTTAGATAGTTAACTGATACCTCACCTAGGTTAGAGGGTTAGGGCTGGGGTTAGAAGATTAGAGGGTTAGGGCTGGGGTTAGATAGTTAACCGATACCTTACCTAGGTTAGAGGGTTAGTGCTGGGGTTAGATAGTTAACCGAGACCTTACCTAGGTTAGAGCGTGTGTTTGAGCGGTCCATCAGGGTTAGGGTTAGGGTTAGAAGATTAGCGGGTTAGGGCTGGGGTTAGATAGTTAACCGATACCTCACCTAGGTTGGAGCGTGTGTTTGAGCGGTCCATCAGGGCTTTCTTGTTGGGGTTGTTGAGTATGGACCGCTTCGCTAGAGCGATGTCTGCAGTCACACGAGTTATAGTAATTCTGAGAAATACAGAGCAAGCGTGAAATTTCATTTGAAGTTAAAATGTTTGGATAAACACGATGTTTATTGTATTTCTTATCAAATTCACAATTAATGCAACCTGTAGAACTCACCTCCCTTCAAATCTGTGTTTTAAAAAGTCGAAGAGTGCTTTCTGCATCATGTCTGTTACCTAGGATCACACAGAAACACAATTAATCACATGTACAGGATGTTACATTAGATGCTCCTCCATCACATGTATGTTACATTAGATGCTCCTCCATCACATGTAGGTTACATTAGATACTCCTCCATCACATGTAGGTTACATTAGATACTCCTCCATCACATGTATGTTACATTAGATGCTCCTCCATCACATGTATGTTACATTAGATACTCCTCCATCACATGTATGTTACATTAGATACTCCTCCATCACATGTATGTTACATTAGATACTCCTCCATCACATGTATGTTACCTTAGATACTCCTCCATCACATGTATGTTACATTAGATACTCCTCCATCACATGTATGTTACATTAGATGCTCCTCCATCACATGTATGTTACATTAGATACTCCTCCATCACATGTATGTTACATTAGATACTCCTCCATCACATGTATGTTACCTTAGATACTCCTCCATCACATGTATGTTACATTAGATGCTCCTCCATCACATGTATGTTACATTAGATACTCCTCCATCACATGTATGTTACCTTAGATGCTCCTCCATCACATGTATGTTACATTAGATACTCCTCCATCACATGTATGTTACATTAGATACTCCTCCATCACATGTATGTTACATTAGATACTCCTCCATCACATGTATGTTACATTAGATACTCCTCCATCACATGTATGTTACATTAGATACTCCTCCATCACATGTATGTTACATTAGATACTCCTCCATCACATGTATGTTGCATTAGATACTCCTCCATCACATGTATGTTACATTAGATGCTCCTCCATCACATGTATGTTACATTAGATACTCCTCCATCACATGTATGTTACATTAGATACTCCTCCATCACATGTATGTTACCTTAGATACAATATATCTATTGTTTACAGGAATCTCATTCAATTCTTTTAGATGAAGTTGTGTGTAAAAAAGACGAGGGGTAAAGAAACTCAAAAGGGCTGATTTATATTAATTAACAATAATGTTGATATGAATATGCAAATTCTCCAAGCAGGTCCGTAATTTACATTTACATTTAAGTCATTTAGCAGACGCTCTTATCCAGAGCGACTTACAAATTGGGGAATTTACCTTATGTTGAGTCCTATTCTCCGCCGTTTTGGTGAGCGCTGTCTCGCAATAACGCAAGCTGTATGTTATGGTAAAGTTATTTTTTCAAATCTAACACAGCGGTTGCATTAAGAACCAGTGTATCTTTCATTTGCCATAGAACAAGTATTTTTATGTAAAGTTTATGATGAGTTCTTATGTCAGATTAGGTGAGTGTCCAAAATATCTCCGGACATTCTGGGAAAATGTTGCTACATATTCACAATGTATAACCACGATTGCAGCGCTATTTGTGATGGTAGCTGCAATGTAAAACTATGATTTATACCTCAAATATGCACATTTTTCGAACAAAACATAAATGTATTGTATAACATGTTATAAGACTGTCATCTGATGAAGTTGTTTCTTGGTTAGTGACTAATTATATCTCTATTTGGTCGGTTTTGTGAAAGCTACCTATGCGGTGGAAACATGGTGAAAATATGCGGTTGTGTGTTTGGCTATTGTGGTTAGCTAATAGAAATACATATTGTGTTTTCGCTGTAAAACATTTTAAAAATCGGAAATGATGGCTGGATTCACAAGATGTTTATCTTTCATTTGCTGTATTGGACTTGTGATTTCATGAAGATTATATTATATGATATCCCTGTCCCGTTAGGCTAGGCTATGCTAGTCAGCTTTTTTGATGAGGATGCTCCCGGATCCGGGATGGGTATCACTGAAAGTTTAATCCATACGGTCCAAATAATGATGACTGCGTTTCTTTGAAAATATATATGATAATTTATCAAGCCTACAAGCAATTCAGACTATATTATTATGGTGGGAGATTATAATATGGTTTTAAATACCTCAATAGAGTGTAAAGGCAATCACACTACCAACTATCACCCTCATGCACTTGAGAAAATCACGAATATCACAGATATAATGGAATTAGTGGACATATGGAGGCTTAAATATCCTGACCAAGTGAGATATACATGGAGGAGGCTCAATCAAGATAGTCATATTGACTACTTTCTTATGTCATTCTCACTTGACACCAAACATTTAAAATGTGTTGTAGGGGACAGAATGCAGTCAGACCATTAAATAATTGGCATAAATATTACTCTTACAGAATTTCCACATGGGAGAGGATATTGGAAATGTAATCAAAGCCTACTAGATGATAAATTGGTTAGAACTACGACAGAAGTATTTATAACTGACTTTTTCAGACTTAACATAGGTACAGCAGAGCCCCTTATTGTATGGGACACGTTTAAATGTACCTTTAGAGGGCATGCAATTCAATACTCATCTATAAAACAAAAGCAATGTAGGTTGAAAGAGTTCATATCAACAAAGGAAGTTGTAAATAATATGAGGGAAATGCTTAGTGTATGTGATGTAAACAGAGAGGTCTACTTTCTTGGGGACCTGAATATTGACAGGTTTTCATCAAGCTGTCTGCTCAAGAGGAAGCTTCTCACTGTAACCAGTGTCTGTAATCTGGTTCAGGTTATTAATCAACCTACCAGGGTGTTTAACAAGAGGAAGCTTCTCACTGTAACCAGTGTCTGTAATCTGGTTCAGGTTATTAATCAACCTACCAGGGTGTTTAACAAGAGGAAGCTTCTCCCTGTAACCAGTGTCTGTAATCTGGTTCAGGTTATTAATCAACCTACCAGGGTGTTTAACAAGAGGAAGCTTCTCACTGTAACCAATTCCTGTAATCTGGTTCAGGTTATTAATCAACCTACTGACTGACTTTATTATCCCCATGGGGAAATTTTGCTGCAGTATCATGTACATGTTTAAAGTTGTGTTTAAATACAAAACAAAATTGACAAGTTACAGACCAAAAAAACATTTAAAAAAGACTAGCCTGCTGGTCTTACTGAGTCTATAGGAACATTAGCCTGCTGGTCTTACTGAGTCTATAGGAACATTAGCCTGCTGGTCTTACTGAGTCTATAGGAACATTAGCCTGCTGGTCTTACTGAGTCTATAGGAACATTAGCCTGCTGGTCTTACTGAGTATATAGGAACATTAGCCTGCTGGTCTTACTGAGTCTATAGGAACATTAGCCTGCTGGTCTTACTGAGTCTATAGGAACATTAGCCTGCTGGTCTTACTGAGTGGATAGGAACATTAGCCTGCTGGTCTTACTGAGTCTATAGGAACATTAGCCTGCTGGTCTTACTGAGTCTATAGGAAAATTAGCCTGCTGGTCTTACTGGGTGGACAGGAACATTAGCCTGCTGGTCTTACTGAGTCTATAGGAACATTAGCCTGCTGGTCTTACTGAGTGGATAGGAACATTAGCCTGCTGGTCTTACTGGGTCTATAGGAACATTAGCCTGCTGGTCTTACTGGGTCTATAGGAACATTAGCCTGCTGGTCTTACTGAGTCTATAGGAACATTAGCCTGCTGGCCTTACTGAGTCTATAGGAACATTAGCCTGCTGGTCTTACTGAGTCTATAGGAACATTAGCCTGCTGGTCTTACTGGGTCTATAGGAACATTAGCCTGCTGGTCTTACTGAGTCTATAGGAACATTAGCCTGCTGGTCTTACTGAGTCTATAGGAACATTAGCCTGCTGGTCTTACTGAGTCTATAGGAACATTAGCGTGCTGGTCTTACTGAGTCTATAGGAACATTAGCCTGCTGGTCTTACTGAGTCTATAGGAACATTAGCCTGCTGGTCTTACTGAGTCTATAGGAACATTAGCCTGCTGGTCTTACTGAGTCTATAGGAACATTAGCCTGCTGGTCTTACTGAGTCTATAGGAACATTAGCCTGCTGGTCTTACTGGGTGGACAGGAACATTAGCCTGCTGGTCTTACTGAGTCTATAGGAACATTAGCCTGCTGGTCTTACTGAGTGGATAGGAACATTAGCCTGCTGGTCTTACTGGGTCTATAGGAACATTAGCCTGCTGGTCTTACTGGGTCTATAGGAACATTAGCCTGCTGGTCTTACTGAGTCTATAGGAACATTAGCCTGCTGGTCTTACTGGGTCTATAGGAACATTAGCCTGCTGGTCTTACTGAGTCTATAGGAACATTAGCCTGCTGGTCTTACTGAGTCTATAGGAACATTAGCCTGCTGGTCTTACTGAGTCTATAGGAACATTAGCCTGCTGGTCTTACTGGGTGGACAGGAACATTAGCCTGCTGGTCTTACTGAGTCTATAGGAACATTAGCCTGCTGGTCTTACTGAGTGGATAGGAACATTAGCCTGCTGGTCTTACTGGGTCTATAGGAACATTAGCCTGCTGGTCTTACTGGGTCTATAGGAACATTAGCCTGCTGGCCTTACTGAGTGGATTGTAACATTACCCTCCGGTCCTGACTGAGTGGATAGGAACATTAGGCTGCTGGCCTTACTGAGTCTATAGGAACATTAGCCTGCTGGCCTTACTGAGTCTATAGGAACAATAGCCTGCTGACCTTACTGAGTGGATAGGAACATTAGCCTGCTGGCCTTACTGAGTCTATAGGAACATTAGCCTGCTGGCCTTACTGAGTCTATAGGAACATTAGCCTGCTGGTCTTACTGAGTCTATAGGAACATTAGCCTGCTGGTCTTACTGAGTGGATAGGAACATTAGCCTGTTGGTCTTACTGAGTCTATAGGAACATTAGCCTGCTGGCCTTACTGAGTCTATAGGAACATTAGCCTGCTGGCCTTACTGAGTCTATAGGAACATTAGCCTGCTGGTCTTACTGAGTCTATAGGAACATTAGCCTGCTGGCCTTACTGAGTCTATAGGAACATTAGCCTGCTGGTCTTACTGAGTCTATAGGAACATTAGCCTGCTGGCCTTACTGAGTGGATAGGAACATTAGCCTGCTGGCCTTACTGAGTCTATAGGAACATTAGCCTGCTGGCCTTACTGAGTGGATAGGAACATTAGCCTGCTGGTCTTACTGAGTCTATAGGAACATTAGCCTGCTGGTCTTACTGAGTCTATAGGAACATTAGCCTGCTGGCCTTACAGAGTGGATAGGAACATTAGCCTGCTGGTCTTACTGAGTCTATAGGAACATTAGCCTGCTGGCCTTACTGAGTCTATAGGAACATTAGCCTGCTGGTCTTACTGGGTCTATAGGAACATTAGCCTGCTGGCCTTACTGAGTCTATAGGAACATTAGCCTGCTGGTTTTACTGGGTCTATAGGAACATCAGCCTGCTGGTTTTACTGGGTCTATAGGAACATTAGCCTGCTGGTTTTACTGGGTCTATAGGAACATTAGCCTGCTGGCCTTACTGAGTGGATAGGAACATTAGCCTGCTGGCCTTACTGAGTCTATAGGAACATTAGCCTGCTGGCCTTACTGAGTGGATAGGAACATTAGCCTGCTGGCCTTACTGAGTCTATAGGAACATTAGCCTGCTGGCCTTACTGAGTGGATAGGAACATTAGCCTGCTGGCCTTACTGAGTCTATAGGAACATTAGCCTGCTGGCCTTACTGAGTCTATAGGAACATTAGCCTGCTGGCCTTACTGAGTCTATAGGAACATTAGCCTGCTGGCCTTACTGAGTGGATAGGGACATTAGCCTGCTGGCCTTACTGAGTGGATAGGAACATTAGCCTGCTGGCCTTACTGAGTCTATAGGAACATTAGCCTGCTGGCCTTACTGAGTCTATAGGAACATTAGCCTGCTGGTCTTACTGAGTCTATAGGAACATTAGCCTGCTGGCCTTACTGAGTCTATAGGAACATTAGCCTGCTGGCCTTACTGAGTCTATAGGAACATTAGCCTGCTGGCCTTACTGAGTGGATATGAACATTAGCCTGCTGGCCTTACTGAGTCTATAGGAACATTAGCCTGCTGGCCTTACTGAGTGGATAGGAACATTAGCCTGCTGGCCTTACTGAGTCTATAGGAACATTAGCCTGCTGGCCTTACTGAGTGGATAGGAACATTAGCCTGCTGGCCTTACTGAGTCTATAGGAACATTAGCCTGCTGGCCTTACTGAGTCTATAGGAACATTAGCCTGCTGGCCTTACTGAGTGGATAGGAACATTAGCCTACTGGCCTTACTGAGTCTATAGGAACATTAGCCTGCTGGCCTTACTGAGTGGATAGGAACATTAGCCTGCTGGCCTTACTGAGTCTATAGGAACATTAGCCTGCTGGCCTTACTGAGTGGATTGTAACATTACCCTCCGGTCCTGACTGAGTGGATAGGAACATTAGCCTGCTGGCCTTACTGAGTCTATAGGAACATTAGCCTGCTGGCCTTACTGAGTCTATAGGAACATTAGCCTGCTGGTCTTACTGGGTCTATAGGAACATTAGCCTGCTGGCCTTACTGAGTCTATAGGAACATTAGCCTGCTGGTTTTACTGGGTCTATAGGAACATTAGCCTGCTGGTTTTACTGGGTCTATAGGAACATTAGCCTGCTGGTTTTACTGGGTCTATAGGAACATTAGCCTGCTGGCCTTACTGAGTGGATAGGAACATTAGCCTGCTGGCCTTACTGAGTCTATAGGAACATTAGCCTGCTGGCCTTACTGAGTGGATAGGAACATTAGCCTGCTGGCCTTACTGAGTCTATACGAACATTAGCCTGCTGGCCTTACTGAGTGGATAGGAACATTAGCCTGCTGGCCTTACTGAGTCTATAGGAACATTAGCCTGCTGGCCTTACTGAGTCTATAGGAACATTAGCCTGCTGGCCTTACTGAGTCTATAGGAACATTAGCCTGCTGGCCTTACTGAGTGGATAGGAACATTAGCCTGCTCGCCTTACTGAGTGGATAGGAACATTAGCCTGCTGGCCTTACTGAGTCTATAGGAACATTAGCCTGCTGGCCTTACTGAGTCTATAGGAACATTAGCCTGCTGGTCTTACTGAGTCTATAGGAACATTAGCCTGCTGGCCTTACTGAGTCTATAGGAACATTAGCCTGCTGGCCTTACTGAGTCTATAGCAACATTAGCCTGCTGGCCTTACTGAGTGGATATGAACATTAGCCTGCTGGCCTTACTGAGTCTATAGGAACATTAGCCTGCTGGCCTTACTGAGTGGATAGGAACATTAGCCTGCTGGCCTTACTGAGTCTATAGGAACATTAGCCTGCTGGCCTTACTGAGTGGATAGGAACATTAGCCTGCTGGCCTTACTGAGTCTATAGGAACATTAGCCTGCTGGCCTTACTGAGTCTATAGGAACATTAGCCTGCTGGCCTTACTGAGTGGATAGGAACATTAGCCTACTGGCCTTACTGAGTCTATAGGAACATTAGCCTGCTGGCCTTACTGAGTGGATAGGAACATTAGCCTGCTGGCCTTACTGAGTCTATAGGAACATTAGCCTGCTGGCCTTACTGAGTGGATAGGAACATTAGCCTACTGGCCTTACTGAGTCTATAGGAACATTAGCCTGCTGGCCTTACTGAGTGGATAGGAACATTAGCCTGCTGGTCTTACTGAGTCTATAGGAACATTAGCCTGCTGGCCTTACAGAGTGGATAGGAACATTAGCCTGCTGGTCTTACTGAGTCTATAGGAACATTAGCCTGCTGGCCTTACTGAGTCTATAGGAACATTAGCCTGCTGGCCTTACTGAGTGGATAGGAACATTAGCCTGCTGGCCTTACTGAGTCTATAGGAACATTAGCCTGCTGGCCTTACTGAGTCTATAGGAACATTAGCCTGCTGGCCTTACTGAGTCTATAGGAACATTAGCCTGCTGGCCTTACTGAGTGGATAGGAACATTAGCCTGCTGGCCTTACTGAGTCTATAGGAACATTAGCCTGCTGGCCTTACTGAGTGGATAGGAACATTAGCCTGCTGGCCTTACTGAGTCTATAGGAACATTAGCCTGCTGGCCTTACTGAGTGGATAGGAACATTAGCCTGCTGGCCTTACTGAGTCTATAGGAACATTAGCCTGCTGGCCTTACTGAGTGGATAGGAACATTAGCCTGCTGGCCTTACTGAGTCTATAGGAACATTAGCCTGCTGGCCTTACTGAGTGGATAGGAACATTAGCCTGCTGGCCTTACTGAGTCTATAGGAACATTAGCCTGCTGGCCTTACTGAGTCTATAGGAACATTAGCCTGCTGGCCTTACTGAGTGGATAGGAACAGTAGCCTGCTGGCCTTACTGAGTCTATAGGAACATTAGCCTGCTGGCCTTACTGAGTGGATAGGAACATTAGCCTGCTGGCCTTACTGAGTCTATAGGAACATTAGCCTGCTGGCCTTACTGAGTGGATTGTAACATTACCCTCCGGTCCTGACTGAGTGGATAGGAACATTAGCCTGCTGGCCTTACTGAGTCTATAGGAACATTAGCCTGCTGGCCTTAATGAGTCTATAGGAACATTAGCCTGCTGGTCTTACTGAGTCTATAGGAACATTAGCCTGCTGACCTTACTGAGTGGATAGGAACATTAGCCTGCTGGTCTTACTGAGTGGATAGGAACATTAGCCTGCTGGCCTTACTGAGTCTATAGGAACATTGGCCTGCTGGTCTTAATGAGTCTATAGGAACATTAGCCTGCTGACCTTACTGAGTGGATAGGAACATTAGCCTGTTGGTCTTACTGAGTCTATAGGAACATTAGCCTGCTGGCCTTACTGAGTCTATAGGAACATTAGCCTGCTGGTCTTACTGAGTCTATAGGAACATTAGCCTGCTGGCCTTACTGAGTCTATAGGAACATTAGCCTGCTGGCCTTACTGAGTCTATAGGAACATTAGCCTGCTGGTCTTACTGAGTCTATAGGAACATTAGCCTGCTGGCCTTACTGAGTCTATAGGAACATTAGCCTGCTGGTCTTACTAAGTCTATAGGAACATTAGCCTGCTGGTCTTACTGAGTCTATAGGAACATTAGCCTGCTGGTCTTACTGAGTCTATAGGAACATTAGCCTGCTGGCCTTACTGAGTCTATAGGAACATTAGCCTGCTGGTCTTACTGAGTCTATAGGAACATTAGCCTGCTGGTCTTACTGAGTCTATAGGAACATTAGCCTGCTGGTCTTACTGAGTTTATAGGAACATTAGCCTGCTGGTCTTACTGAGTATATAGGAACATTAGCCTGCTGGTCTTACTGAGTCTATAGGAACATTAGCCTGCTGGCCTTACTGAGTCTATAGGAATATTAGCCTGCTGGTCTTACTGAGTGGATAGGAACATTAGCCTGCTGGTCTTACTGAGTCTATAGGAACATTAGCCTGCTGGCCTTACTGAGTCTTTAGGAACATTAGCCTGCTGGCCTTACTGGGTCTATAGGAACATTAGCCTGCTGGTCTTACTGAGTCTATAGGAACATTAGCCTGCTGGCCTTACTGAGTCTATAGGAACATTAGCCTGCTGGTCTTACTGAGTGGATAGGAACATTAGCCTGCTGGTCTTACTGAGTCTATAGGAACATTAGCCTGCTGGTCTTACTGAGTGGATAGGAACATTAGCCTGCTGGTCTTACTGAGTGGATAGGAACATTAGCCTGCTGGTCTTACTGAGTGGATAGGAACATCAGCCTGATGGCCTTACTGAGTGGATAGGAACATTAGCCTGCTGGTCTTACTGGGTCTATAGGAACATTAGCCTGCTGGTCTTACTGGGTGGATAGGAACATTAGCCTGCTGGCCTTACTGAGTGGATAGGAACATTAGCCTGCTGGTCTTACTGAGTCTATAGGAACATTAGCCTGCTGGTCTTACTGAGTCTATAGGAACATTAGCCTGCTGGTCTTACTGGGTGGATAGGAATATTAGCTTGCTGGTCTTACTGAGTGTATAGGAACATTAGCCTGCTGGCCTTACTGAGTCTATAGGAACATTAGCCTGCTGGTCTTACTGAGTCTATAGGAACATTAGCCTGCTGGTCTTACTGGGTGGATAGGAACATTAGCCTGCTGGTCTTACTGAGTGGATAGGAACATTAGCCTGCTGGCCTTCCTGAGTCTATAGGAACATTATCCTGCTGGTCTTACTGGGTCTACAGGAACATTAGCCTGCTGGTCTTACTGAGTGAATAGGAACAATAGCCTGCTGGTCTTACTGAGTCTATAGGAACATTAGCCTGCTGGCCTTTCTGGGTCTACAGGAACATTAGCCTGCTGGTCTTACTGAGTCTATAGGAACATTAGCCTGCTGGCCTTACTGAGTCTATTGGAACATTAGCCTGCTGGTCTTACTGAGTCTATAGGAACATTAGCCTGCTGGTCTTACTGAGTCTATAGGAACATTAGCCTGCTGGCCTTACTGAGTCTATTGGAACATTAGCCTGCTGGTCTTACTGGGTCTATAGGAACATTAGCCTGCTGGCCTTACTGAGTCTATAGGAACATTAGCCTGCTGGTCTTACTGGGTCTATAGGAACATTAGCCTGCTGGCCTTACTGAGTCTATAGGAACATTAGCCTGCTGGTCTTACTGGGTCTATAGGAACATTAGCCTGCTGGCCTTACTGAGTCTATAGGAACATTAGCCTGCTGGCCTTACTGAGTCTATTGGAACATTAGCCTGCTGGTCTTACTGAGTATATAGGAACATTAGCCTGCTGGCCTTACTGAGTCTACAGGAACATTAGCCTGCTGGTCTTACTGAGTCTATAGGAACGTTAGCCTGCTGGTCTTCCTGGGTCTATAGGAACATTAGCCTGCTGGCCTTACTGAGTCTATAGGAACATTAGCCTGCTGGTCTTATTGAGTTTATAGGAACATTAGCCTGCTGGCCTTACTGAGTCTATAGGAACATTAGCCTGCTGGCCTTACTGGGTGGATAGGAACATTAGCCTGCTGGTCTTACTGAGTGGATAGGAACATTAGCCTGCTGGTCTTACTGAGTCTATAGGAACATTAGCCTGCTGGCCTTACTGAGTCTATAGGAACATTAGCCTGCTGGCCTTACTGAGTCTATAGGAACATTAGCCTGCTGGTCTTACTGAGTCTATAGGAACATTAGCCTGCTGACCTTACTGAGTGGATAGGAACATTAGCCTGTTGGTCTTACTGAGTCTATAGGAACATTAGCCTGCTGGTCTTACTGAGTCTATAGGAACATTAGCCTGCTGGTCTTACTGAGTCTATAGGAACATTAGCCTGCTGGCCTTACTGGGTGGATAGGAACATTAGCCTGCTGGTCTTACTGAGTCTATAGGAACATTAGCCTGCTGACCTTACTGGGTGGTTAGGAACATTAGCCTGCTGGCCTTACTGGGTGGATAGGAACATTAGCCTGCTGGTCTTACTGAGTCTATAGGAACATTAGCCTGCTGGCCTTACTGAGTCTATAGGAACATTAGCCTGCTGACCTTACTGAGTGGATAGGAACATTAGCCTGCTGGTCTTACTGGGTCTATAGGAACATTAGCCTGCTGGTCTTACTGAGTCTATAGGAACATTAGCCTGCTGGTCTTAATGAGTGGATAGGAACATTAGCCTGCTGGTCTTACTGAGTCTATAGGAACATTAGCCTGCTGGTCTTACTGAGTGGATAGGAACATTAGCCTGCTGGTCTTACTGAGTCTATAGGAACATTAGCCTGCTGGCCTTACTGAGTCTATAGGAACATTAGCCTGCTGGCCTTACGGAGTCTATAGGAACATTAGCCTGCTGGTCTTACTGAGTCTATAGGAACATTAGCCTGCTGACCTTACTGAGTGGATAGGAACATTAGCCTGTTGGTCTTACTGAGTCTATAGGAACATTAGCCTGCTGGTCTTACTGAGTCTATAGGAACATTAGCCTGCTGGCCTTACTGAGTCTATAGGAACATTAGCCTGCTGGTCTTACTGAGTGGATAGGAACATTAGCCTGCTGGCCTTACTGAGTCTATAGGAACATTAGCCTGCTGGCCTTACTGAATGGATAGGAACATTAGCCTGCTGGCCTTACTGAGTCTATAGGAACATTAGCCTGCTGGCCTTACTGAGTGGATAGGAACATTAGCCTGCTGGCCTTACTGAGTCTATAGGAACATTAGCCTGCTGGCCTTACTGAGTGGATAGGAACATTAGCCTGCTGGCCTTCCTGAGTCTATAGGAACATTATCCTGCTGGTCTTACTGGGTCTACAGGAACATTAGCCTGCTGGTCTTACTGACTCTATAGGAACA
Source organism: Salvelinus fontinalis (assembly GCF_029448725.1). Classification (NCBI taxonomy): domain Eukaryota; kingdom Metazoa; phylum Chordata; class Actinopteri; order Salmoniformes; family Salmonidae; genus Salvelinus; species Salvelinus fontinalis. The sequence continues at coordinate 7,655,021 of NC_074690.1, forward strand.
TTAGCCTGCTGGCCTTACTGAGTGGATAGGAACATTAGCCTGCTGGCCTTACTGAGTCTATAGGAACATTAGCCTGCTGGCCTTACTGAGTGGATAGGAACATTAGCCTGCTGGCCTTCCTGAGTCTATAGGAACATTATCCTGCTGGTCTTACTGGGTCTACAGGAACATTAGCCTGCTGGTCTTACTGAGTCTATAGGAACATTAGCCTGCTGGCCTTACTGAGTCTATTGGAACATTAGCCTGCTGGTCTTACTGAGTCTATAGGAACATTAGCCTGCTGGTCTTACTGAGTCTATAGGAACATTAGCCTGCTGGCCTTACTGAGTCTATTGGAACATTAGCCTGCTGGTCTTACTGGGTCTATAGGAACATTATCCTGCTGGCCTTACTGAGTCTATAGGAACATTAGCCTGCTGGTCTTACTGGGTCTATAGGAACATTAGCCTGCTGGCCTTACTGAGTCTATTGGAACATTAGCCTGCTGGTCTTACTGAGTCTATAGGAACATTAGCCTGCTGGTCTTACTGAGTCTATAGGAACATTAGCCTGCTGGCCTTACTGAGTCTATTGGAACATTAGCCTGCTGGTCTTACTGGGTCTATAGGAACATTAGCCTGCTGGCCTTACTGAGTCTATAGGAACATTAGCCTGCTGGTCTTACTGGGTCTATAGGAACATTAGCCTGCTGGCCTTACTGAGTCTATAGGAACATTAGCCTGCTGGTCTTACTGGGTCTATAGGAACATTAGCCTGCTGGCCTTACTGGGTCTATAGGAACATTAGCCTGCTGGCCTTACTGAGTCTATAGGAACATTAGCCTGCTGGTCTTACTGAGTATATAGGAACATTAGCCTGCTGGCCTTACTGAGTCTATTGGAACATTAGCCTGCTGGTCTTACTGAGTCTATAGGAACATTAGCCTGCTGGTCTTACTGAGTCTATAGGAACATTAGCCTGCTGGTCTTACTGAGTCTATAGGAACATTAGCCTGCTGGCCTTACTGAGTCTATTGGAACATTAGCCTGCTGGTCTTACTGGGTCTATAGGAACATTAGCCTGCTGGCCTTACTGAGTCTATAGGAACATTAGCCTGCTGGTCTTACTGGGTCTATAGGAACATTAGCCTGCTGGCCTTACTGAGTCTATTGGAACATTAGCCTGCTGGTCTTACTGAGTCTATAGGAACATTAGCCTGCTGGTCTTACTGAGTCTATAGGAACATTAGCCTGCTGGCCTTACTGAGTCTATTGGAACATTAGCCTGCTGGTCTTACTGGGTCTATAGGAACATTAGCCTGCTGGCCTTACTGAGTCTATAGGAACATTAGCCTGCTGGTCTTACTGGGTCTATAGGAACATTAGCCTGCTGGCCTTACTGAGTCTATAGGAACATTAGCCTGCTGGTCTTACTGGGTCTATAGGAACATTAGCCTGCTGGCCTTACTGAGTCTATAGGAACATTAGCCTGCTGGCCTTACTGAGTCTATTGGAACATTAGCCTGCTGGTCTTACTGAGTATATAGGAACATTAGCCTGCTGGCCTTACTGAGTCTACAGGAACATTAGCCTGCTGGTCTTACTGAGTCTATAGGAACATTAGCCTGCTGGTCTTACTGGGTCTATAGGAACATTAGCCTGCTGGCCTTACTGAGTCTATAGGAACATTAGCCTGCTGGTCTTATTGAGTCTATAGGAACATTAGCCTGCTGGCCTTACTGAGTCTATAGGAACATTAGCCTGCTGGCCTTACTGGGTGGATAGGAACATTAGCCTGCTGGTCTTACTGAGTCTATAGGAACATTAGCCTGCTGGCCTTACTGAGTCTATAGGAACATTAGCCTGCTGACCTTACTGAGTGGATAGGAACATTAGCCTGTTGGTCTTACTGAATCTATAGGAACATTAGCCTGCTGGTCTTACTGAGTCTATAGGAACATTAGCCTGCTGGCCTTACTGGGTCTATAGGAACATTAGCCTGCTGGCCTTACTGAGTCTATAGGAACATTAGCCTGCTGGTCTTACTGAGTGGATAGGAACATTAGCCTGCTGGCCTTACTGAGTCTATAGGAACATTAGCCTGCTGGCCTTACTGAATGGATAGGAACATTAGCCTGCTGGCCTTACTGAGTCTATAGGAACATTAGCCTGCTGGCCTTACTGAGTGGATAGGAACATTAGCCTGCTGGCCTTACTGAGTGGATAGGAACATTAGCCTGCTGGCCTTCCTGAGTCTATAGGAACATTATCCTGCTGGTCTTACTGGGTCTACAGGAACATTAGCCTGCTGGTCTTACTGACTCTATAGGAACATTAGCCTGCTGGCCTTACTGAGTGGATAGGAACATTAGCCTGCTGGCCTTACTGAGTCTATAGGAACATTAGCCTGCTGGCCTTACTGAGTGGATAGGAACATTAGCCTGCTGGCCTTACTGAGTGGATAGGAACATTAGCCTGCTGGCCTTCCTGAGTCTATAGGAACATTATCCTGCTGGTCTTACTGGGTCTACAGGAACATTAGCCTGCTGGTCTTACTGAGTCTATAGGAACATTAGCCTGCTGGCCTTACTGAGTCTATTGGAACATTAGCCTGCTGGTCTTACTGAGTCTATAGGAACATTAGCCTGCTGGTCTTACTGAGTCTATAGGAACATTAGCCTGCTGGCCTTACTGAGTCTATTGGAACATTAGCCTGCTGGTCTTACTGGGTCTATAGGAACATTAGCCTGCTGGCCTTACTGAGTCTATAGGAACATTAGCCTGCTGGTCTTACTGGGTCTATAGGAACATTAGCCTGCTGGCCTTACTGAGTCTATTGGAACATTAGCCTGCTGGTCTTACTGAGTCTATAGGAACATTAGCCTGCTGGTCTTACTGAGTCTATAGGAACATTAGCCTGCTGGCCTTACTGAGTCTATTGGAACATTAGCCTGCTGGTCTTACTGGGTCTATAGGAACATTAGCCTGCTGGCCTTACTGAGTCTATAGGAACATTAGCCTGCTGGTCTTACTGGGTCTATAGGAACATTAGCCTGCTGGCCTTACTGAGTCTATAGGAACATTAGCCTGCTGGTCTTACTGGGTCTATAGGAACATTAGCCTGCTGGCCTTACTGAGTCTATAGGAACATTAGCCTGCTGGCCTTACTGAGTCTATTGGAACATTAGCCTACTGGTCTTACTGAGTATATAGGAACATTAGCCTGCTGGCCTTACTGAGTCTACAGGAACATTAGCCTGCTGGTCTTACTGAGTCTATAGGAACATTAGCCTGCTGGTCTTACTGGGTCTATAGGAACATTAGCCTGCTGGCCTTACTGAGTCTATAGGAACATTAGCCTGCTGGTCTTATTGAGTCTATAGGAACATTAGCCTGCTGGCCTTACTGGGTGGATAGGAACATTAGCCTGCTGGTCTTACTGAGTGGATAGGAACATTAGCCTGCTGGTCTTACTGAGTCTATAGGAACATTAGCCTGCTGGCCTTACTGAGTCTATAGGAACATTAGCCTGCTGGCCTTACTGAGTCTATAGGAACATTAGCCTGCTGGTCTTACTGAGTCTATAGGAACATTAGCCTGCTGACCTTACTGAGTGGATAGGAACATTAGCCTGTTGGTCTTACTGAATCTATAGGAACATTAGCCTGCTGGTCTTACTGAGTCTATAGGAACATTAGCCTGCTGGTCTTACTGAGTCTATAGGAACATTAGCCTGCTGACCTTACTGGGTGGATAGGAACATTAGCCTGCTGGCCTTACTGGGTGGATAGGAACATTAGCCTGCTGGTCTTACTGAGTCTATAGGAACATTAGCCTGCTGACCTTACTGGGTGGATAGGAACATTAGCCTGCTGGCCTTACTGGGTGGATAGGAACATTAGCCTGCTGGTCTTACTGAGTCTATAGGAACATTAGCCTGCTGGTCTTACTGAGTCTATAGGAACATTAGCCTGCTGGCCTTACTGAGTCTATTGGAACATTAGCCTGCTGGTCTTACTGGGTCTATAGGAACATTAGCCTGCTGGCCTTACTGAGTCTATAGGAACATTAGCCTGCTGGTCTTACTGGGTCTATAGGAACATTAGCCTGCTGGCCTTACTGAGTCTATAGGAACATTAGCCTGCTGGTCTTACTGGGTCTATAGGAACATTAGCCTGCTGGCCTTACTGAGTCTATAGGAACATTAGCCTGCTGGCCTTACTGAGTCTATTGGAACATTAGCCTGCTGGTCTTACTGAGTATATAGGAACATTAGCCTGCTGGCCTTACTGAGTCTACAGGAACATTAGCCTGCTGGTCTTACTGAGTCTATAGGAACATTAGCCTGCTGGTCTTACTGGGTCTATAGGAACATTAGCCTGCTGGTCTTACTGAGTCTATAGGAACATTAGCCTGCTGGCCTTACTGAGTCTATAGGAACATTAGCCTGCTGGCCTTACTGGGTGGATAGGAACATTAGCCTGCTGGTCTTACTGAGTGGATAGGAACATTAGCCTGCTGGTCTTACTGAGTCTATAGGAACATTAGCCTGCTGGCCTTACTGAGTCTATAGGAACATTAGCCTGCTGGCCTTACTGAGTGGATAGGAACATTAGCCTGCTGGCCTTCCTGAGTCTATAGGAACATTATCCTGCTGGTCTTACTGGGTCTACAGGAACATTAGCCTGCTGGTCTTACTGACTCTATAGGAACATTAGCCTGCTGGCCTTACTGAGTGGATAGGAACATTAGCCTGCTGGCCTTACTGAGTCTATAGGAACATTAGCCTGCTGGCCTTACTGAGTGGATAGGAACATTAGCCTGCTGGCCTTCCTGAGTCTATAGGAACATTATCCTGCTGGTCTTACTGGGTCTACAGGAACATTAGCCTGCTGGTCTTACTGAGTCTATAGGAACATTAGCCTGCTGGCCTTACTGAGTCTATTGGAACATTAGCCTGCTGGTCTTACTGAGTCTATAGGAACATTAGCCTGCTGGTCTTACTGAGTCTATAGGAACATTAGCCTGCTGGCCTTACTGAGTCTATTGGAACATTAGCCTGCTGGTCTTACTGGGTCTATAGGAACATTAGCCTGCTGGCCTTACTGAGTCTATAGGAACATTAGCCTGCTGGTCTTACTGGGTCTATAGGAACATTAGCCTGCTGGCCTTACTGAGTCTATTGGAACATTAGCCTGCTGGTCTTACTGAGTCTATAGGAACATTAGCCTGCTGGTCTTACTGAGTCTATAGGAACATTAGCCTGCTGGCCTTACTGAGTCTATTGGAACATTAGCCTGCTGGTCTTACTGGGTCTATAGGAACATTAGCCTGCTGGCCTTACTGAGTCTATAGGAACATTAGCCTGCTGGTCTTACTGGGTCTATAGGAACATTAGCCTGCTGGCCTTACTGAGTCTATAGGAACATTAGCCTGCTGGTCTTACTGGGTCTATAGGAACATTAGCCTGCTGGCCTTACTGAGTCTATAGGAACATTAGCCTGCTGGCCTTACTGAGTCTATTGGAACATTAGCCTGCTGGTCTTACTGAGTATATAGGAACATTAGCCTGCTGGCCTTACTGAGTCTACAGGAACATTAGCCTGCTGGTCTTACTGAGTCTATAGGAACATTAGCCTGCTGGTCTTACTGGGTCTATAGGAACATTAGCCTGCTGGCCTTACTGAGTCTATAGGAACATTAGCCTGCTGGTCTTATTGAGTCTATAGGAACATTAGCCTGCTGGCCTTACTGAGTCTATAGGAACATTAGCCTGCTGGCCTTACTGGGTGGATAGGAACATTAGCCTGCTGGTCTTACTGAGTGGATAGGAACATTAGCCTGCTGGTCTTACTGAGTCTGTAGGAACATTAGCCTGCTGGCCTTACTGAGTCTATAGGAACATTAGCCTGCTGGCCTTACTGAGTCTATAGGAACATTAGCCTGCTGGTCTTACTGAGTCTATAGGAACATTAGCCTGCTGACCTTACTGAGTGGATAGGAACATTAGCCTGTTGGTCTTACTGAATCTATAGGAACATTAGCCTGCTGGTCTTACTGAGTCTATAGGAACATTAGCCTGCTGGTCTTACTGAGTCTATAGGAACATTAGCCTGCTGACCTTACTGGGTGGATAGGAACATTAGCCTGCTGGCCTTACTGGGTGGATAGGAACATTAGCCTGCTGGTCTTACTGAGTCTATAGGAACATTAGCCTGCTGACCTTACTGGGTGGATAGGAACATTAGCCTGCTGGCCTTACTGGGTGGATAGGAACATTAGCCTGCTGGTCTTACTGAGTCTATAGGAACATTAGCCTGCTGGTCTTACTGAGTCTATAGGAACATTAGCCTGCTGGCCTTACTGAGTCTATTGGAACATTAGCCTGCTGGTCTTACTGGGTCTATAGGAACATTAGCCTGCTGGCCTTACTGAGTCTATAGGAACATTAGCCTGCTGGTCTTACTGGGTCTATAGGAACATTAGCCTGCTGGCCTTACTGAGTCTATAGGAACATTAGCCTGCTGGTCTTACTGGGTCTATAGGAACATTAGCCTGCTGGCCTTACTCAGTCTATAGGAACATTAGCCTGCTGGCCTTACTGAGTCTATTGGAACATTAGCCTGCTGGTCTTACTGAGTATATAGGAACATTAGCCTGCTGGCCTTACTGAGTCTACAGGAACATTAGCCTGCTGGTCTTACTGAGTCTATAGGAACATTAGCCTGCTGGTCTTACTGGGTCTATAGGAACATTAGCCTGCTGGCCTTACTGAGTCTATAGGAACATTAGCCTGCTGGTCATATTGAGTCTATAGGAACATTAGCCTGCTGGCCTTACTGAGTCTATAGGAACATTAGCCTGCTGGCCTTACTGGGTGGATAGGAACATTAGCCTGCTGGTCTTACTGAGTGGATAGGAACATTAGCCTGCTGGTCTTACTGAGTCTATAGGAACATTAGCCTGCTGGCCTTACTGAGTCTATAGGAACATTAGCCTGCTGGCCTTACTGAGTCTATAGGAACATTAGCCTGCTGGTCTTACTGAGTCTATAGGAACATTAGCCTGCTGACCTTACTGAGTGGATAGGAACATTAGCCTGTTGGTCTTACTGAATCTATAGGAACATTAGCCTGCTGGTCTTACTGAGTCTATAGGAACATTAGCCTGCTGGCCTTACTGGGTCTATAGGAACATTAGCCTGCTGGCCTTACTGAGTCTATAGGAACATTAGCCTGCTGGTCTTACTGAGTGGATAGGAACATTAGCCTGCTGGCCTTACTGAGTCTATAGGAACATTAGCCTGCTGGCCTTACTGAATGGATAGGAACATTAGCCTGCTGGCCTTACTGAGTCTATAGGAACATTAGCCTGCTGGCCTTACTGAGTGGATAGGAACATTAGCCTGCTGGCCTTACTGAGTCTATAGGAACATTAGCCTGCTGGCCTTACTGAGTGGATAGGAACATTAGCCTGCTGGCCTTCCTGAGTCTATAGGAACATTATCCTGCTGGTCTTACTGGGTCTACAGGAACATTAGCCTGCTGGTCTTACTGACTCTATAGGAACATTAGCCTGCTGGCCTTACTGAGTGGATAGGAACATTAGCCTGCTGGCCTTACTGAGTGGATAGGAACATTAGCCTGCTGGCCTTCCTGAGTCTATAGGAACATTATCCTGCTGGTCTTACTGGGTCTACAGGAACATTAGCCTGCTGGTCTTACTGAGTCTATAGGAACATTAGCCTGCTGGCCTTACTGAGTCTATAGGAACATTAGCCTGCTGGCCTTACTGAGTGGATAGGAACATTAGCCTGCTGGCCTTCCTGAGTCTATAGGAACATTATCCTGCTGGTCTTACTGGGTCTACAGGAACATTAGCCTGCTGGTCTTACTGAGTCTATAGGAACATTAGCCTGCTGGCCTTACTGAGTCTATTGGAACATTAGCCTGCTGGTCTTACTGAGTCTATAGGAACATTAGCCTGCTGGTCTTACTGAGTCTATAGGAACATTAGCCTGCTGGCCTTACTGAGTCTATTGGAACATTAGCCTGCTGGTCTTACTGGGTCTATAGGAACATTAGCCTGCTGGCCTTACTGAGTCTATAGGAACATTAGCCTGCTGGTCTTACTGGGTCTATAGGAACATTAGCCTGCTGGCCTTACTGAGTCTATTGGAACATTAGCCTGCTGGTCTTACTGAGTCTATAGGAACATTAGCCTGCTGGTCTTACTGAGTCTATAGGAACATTAGCCTGCTGGCCTTACTGAGTCTATTGGAACATTAGCCTGCTGGTCTTACTGGGTCTATAGGAACATTAGCCTGCTGGCCTTACTGAGTCTATAGGAACATTAGCCTGCTGGTCTTACTGGGTCTATAGGAACATTAGCCTGCTGGCCTTACTGAGTCTATAGGAACATTAGCCTGCTGGTCTTACTGGGTCTATAGGAACATTAGCCTGCTGGTCTTACTGGGTCTATAGGAACATTAGCCTGCTGGCCTTACTGAGTCTATAGGAACATTAGCCTGCTGGTCTTATTGAGTCTATAGGAACATTAGCCTGCTGGCCTTACTGAGTCTATAGGAACATTAGCCTGCTGGCCTTACTGGGTGGATAGGAACATTAGCCTGCTGGTCTTACTGAGTCTATAGGAACATTAGCCTGCTGGCCTTACTGAGTCTATAGGAACATTAGCCTGCTGGCCTTACTGAGTCTATAGGAACATTAGCCTGCTGGTCTTACTGAGTCTATAGGAACATTAGCCTGCTGACCTTACTGAGTGGATAGGAACATTAGCCTGTTGGTCTTACTGAATCTATAGGAACATTAGCCTGCTGGTCTTACTGAGTCTATAGGAACATTAGCCTGCTGGCCTTACTGGGTCTATAGGAACATTAGCCTGCTGGCCTTACTGAGTCTATAGGAACATTAGCCTGCTGGTCTTACTGAGTGGATAGGAACATTAGCCTGCTGGCCTTACTGAGTCTATAGGAACATTAGCCTGCTGGCCTTACTGAATGGATAGGAACATTAGCCTGCTGGCCTTACTGAGTCTATAGGAACATTAGCCTGCTGGCCTTACTGAGTGGATAGGAACATTAGCCTGCTGGCCTTACTGAGTCTATAGGAACATTAGCCTGCTGGCCTTACTGAGTGGATAGGAACATTAGCCTGCTGGCCTTCCTGAGTCTATAGGAACATTATCCTGCTGGTCTTACTGGGTCTACAGGAACATTAGCCTGCTGGTCTTACTGACTCTATAGGAACATTAGCCTGCTGGCCTTACTGAGTGGATAGGAACATTAGCCTGCTGGCCTTACTGAGTCTATAGGAACATTAGCCTGCTGGCCTTACTGAGTGGATAGGAACATTAGCCTGCTGGCCTTCCTGAGTCTATAGGAACATTATCCTGCTGGTCTTACTGGGTCTACAGGAACATTAGCCTGCTGGTCTTACTGAGTCTATAGGAACATTAGCCTGCTGGCCTTACTGAGTCTATTGGAACATTAGCCTGCTGGTCTTACTGAGTCTATAGGAACATTAGCCTGCTGGTCTTACTGAGTCTATAGGAACATTAGCCTGCTGGCCTTACTGAGTCTATTGGAACATTAGCCTGCTGGTCTTACTGGGTCTATAGGAACATTAGCCTGCTGGCCTTACTGAGTCTATAGGAACATTAGCCTGCTGGTCTTACTGGGTCTATAGGAACATTAGCCTGCTGGCCTTACTGAGTCTATTGGAACATTAGCCTGCTGGTCTTACTGAGTCTATAGGAACATTAGCCTGCTGGTCTTACTGAGTCTATAGGAACATTAGCCTGCTGGCCTTACTGAGTCTATTGGAACATTAGCCTGCTGGTCTTACTGGGTCTATAGGAACATTAGCCTGCTGGCCTTACTGAGTCTATAGGAACATTAGCCTGCTGGTCTTACTGGGTCTATAGGGACATTAGCCTGCTGGCCTTACTGAGTCTATAGGAACATTAGCCTGCTGGTCTTACTGGGTCTATAGGAACATTAGCCTGCTGGCCTTACTGAGTCTATAGGAACATTAGCCTGCTGGCCTTACTGAGTCTATTGGAACATTAGCCTGCTGGTCTTACTGAGTATATAGGAACATTAGCCTGCTGGCCTTACTGAGTCTACAGGAACATTAGCCTGCTGGTCTTACTGAGTCTATAGGAACATTAGCCTGCTGGTCTTACTGGGTCTATAGGAACATTAGCCTGCTGGCCTTACTGAGTCCATAGGAACATTAGCCTGCTGGTCTTATTGAGTCTATAGGAACATTAGCCTGCTGGCCTTACTGAGTCTATAGGAACATTAGCCTGCTGGCCTTACTGGGTGGATAGGAACATTAGCCTGCTGGTCTTACTGAGTGGATAGGAACATTAGCCTGCTGGTCTTACTGAGTCTATAGGAACATTAGCCTGCTGGCCTTACTGAGTCTATAGGAACATTAGCCTGCTGGCCTTACTGAGTCTATAGGAACATTAGCCTGCTGGTCTTACTGAGTCTATAGGAACATTAGCCTGCTGACCTTACTGAGTGGATAGGAACATTAGCCTGTTGGTCTTACTGAATCTATAGGAACATTAGCCTGCTGGTCTTACTGAGTCTATAGGAACATTAGCCTGCTGGTCTTACTGAGTCTATAGGAACATTAGCCTGCTGACCTTACTGGGTGGATAGGAACATTAGCCTGCTGGCCTTACTGGGTGGATAGGAACATTAGCCTGCTGGCCTTACTGGGTGGATAGGAACATTAGCCTGCTGGTCTTACTGAGTCTATAGGAACATTAGCCTGCTGACCTTACTGGGTGGATAGGAACATTAGCCTGCTGGCCTTACTGGGTGGATAGGAACATTAGCCTGCTGGTCTTACTGAGTCTATAGGAACATTAGCCTGCTGGTCTTACTGAGTCTATAGGAACATTAGCCTGCTGGCCTTACTGAGTCTATTGGAACATTAGCCTGCTGGTCTTACTGGGTCTATAGGAACATTAGCCTGCTGGCCTTACTGAGTCTATAGGAACATTAGCCTGCTGGTCTTACTGGGTCTATAGGAACATTAGCCTGCTGGCCTTACTGAGTCTATAGGAACATTAGCCTGCTGGTCTTACTGGGTCTATAGGAACATTAGCCTGCTGGCCTTACTGAGTCTATAGGAACATTAGCCTGCTGGCCTTACTGAGTCTATTGGAACATTAGCCTGCTGGTCTTACTGAGTATATAGGAACATTAGCCTGCTGGCCTTACTGAGTCTACAGGAACATTAGCCTGCTGGTCTTACTGAGTCTATAGGAACATTAGCCTGCTGGTCTTACTGGGTCTATAGGAACATTAGCCTGCTGGCCTTACTGAGTCTATAGGAACATTAGCCTGCTGGTCTTATTGAGTCTATAGGAACATTAGCCTGCTGGCCTTACTGAGTCTATAGGAACATTAGCCTGCTGGCCTTACTGGGTGGATAGGAACATTAGCCTGCTGGTCTTACTGAGTGGATAGGAACATTAGCCTGCTGGTCTTACTGAGTCTATAGGAACATTAGCCTGCTGGCCTTACTGAGTCTATAGGAACATTAGCCTGCTGGCCTTACTGAGTGGATAGGAACATTAGCCTGCTGGCCTTACTGAGTCTATAGGAACATTAGCCTGCTGGCCTTACTGAGTGGATAGGAACATTAGCCTGCTGGCCTTCCTGAGTCTATAGGAACATTATCCTGCTGGTCTTACTGGGTCTACAGGAACATTAGCCTGCTGGTCTTACTGAGTCTATAGGAACATTAGCCTGCTGGCCTTACTGAGTCTATTGGAACATTAGCCTGCTGGTCTTACTGAGTCTATAGGAACATTAGCCTGCTGGTCTTACTGAGTCTATAGGAACATTAGCCTGCTGGCCTTACTGAGTCTATTGGAACATTAGCCTGCTGGTCTTACTGGGTCTATAGGAACATTAGCCTGCTGGCCTTACTGAGTCTATAGGAACATTAGCCTGCTGGTCTTACTGTGTCTATAGGAACATTAGCCTGCTGGCCTTACTGAGTCTATTGGAACATTAGCCTGCTGGTCTTACTGAGTCTATAGGAACATTAGCCTGCTGGTCTTACTGAGTCTATAGGAACATTAGCCTGCTGGCCTTACTGAGTCTATTGGAACATTAGCCTGCTGGTCTTACTGGGTCTATAGGAACATTAGCCTGCTGGCCTTACTGAGTCTATAGGAACATTAGCCTGCTGGTCTTACTGGGTCTATAGGAACATTAGCCTGCTGGCCTTACTGAGTCTATAGGAACATTAGCCTGCTGGTCTTACTGGGTCTATAGGAACATTAGCCTGCTGGCCTTACTGAGTCTATAGGAACATTAGCCTGCTGGCCTTACTGAGTCTATTGGAACATTAGCCTGCTGGTCTTACTGAGTATATAGGAACATTAGCCTGCTGGCCTTACTGAGTCTATAGGAACATTAGCCTGCTGGTCTTATTGAGTCTATAGGAACATTAGCCTGCTGGCCTTACTGAGTCTATAGGAACATTAGCCTGCTGGCCTTACTGGGTGGATAGGAACATTAGCCTGCTGGTCTTACTGAGTGGATAGGAACATTAGCCTGCTGGTCTTACTGAGTCTATAGGAACATTAGCCTGCTGGCCTTACTGAGTCTATAGGAACATTAGCCTGCTGGCCTTACTGAGTCTATAGGAACATTAGCCTGCTGGTCTTACTGAGTCTATAGGAACATTAGCCTGCTGACCTTACTGAGTGGATAGGAACATTAGCCTGTTGGTCTTACTGAATCTATAGGAACATTAGCCTGCTGGTCTTACTGAGTCTATAGGAACATTAGCCTGCTGGTCTTACTGAGTCTATAGGAACATTAGCCTGCTGACCTTACTGGGTGGATAGGAACATTAGCCTGCTGGCCTTACTGGGTGGATAGGAACATTAGCCTGCTGGTCTTACTGAGTCTATAGGAACATTAGCCTGCTGACCTTACTGGGTGGATAGGAACATTAGCCTGCTGGCCTTACTGGGTGGATAGGAACATTAGCCTGCTGGTCTTACTGAGTCTATAGGAACATTAGTCTGCTGGCCTTACTGAGTCTATAGGAACATTAGCCTGCTGACCTTACTGAGTGGATAGGAACATTAGCCTGCTGGTCTTACTGGGTCTATAGGAACATTAGCCTGCTGGTCTTACTGAGTCTATAGGAACATTAGCCTGCTGGCCTTACTGAGTCTATAGGAACATTAGCCTGCTGGCCTTACTGAGTCTATAGGAACATTAGCCTGCTGGGGTTACTGAGTCTATAGGAACATTAGCCTGCTGGCCTTACTGGGTCTATAGGAACAGTAGCCTGCTGGCCTTACTGAGTCTATAGGAACATTAGCCTGCTGGTCTTACTGAGTGGATAGGAACATTAGCCTGCTGGCCTTACTGAGTCTATAGGAACATTAGCCTGCTGGCCTTACTGAATGGATAGGAACATTAGCCTGCTGGCCTTACCGAGTCTATAGGAACATTAGCCTGCTGGCCTTACTGAGTGGATAGGAACATTAGCCTGCTGGCCTTACTGAGTCTATAGGAACATTAGCCTGCTGGCCTTACTGAGTGGATAGGAACATTAGCCTGCTGGCCTTCCTGAGTCTTTAGGAACATTATCCTGCTGGTCTTACTGGGTCTACAGGAACATTAGCCTGCTGGTCTTACTGAGTGAATAGGAACAATAGCCTGCTGGTCTTACTGAGTCTATAGGAACATTAGCCTGCTGGCCTTACTGGGTCTACAGGAACATTAGCCTGCTGGTCTTACTGAGTCTATAGGAACATTAGCCTGCTGGCCTTACTGAGTCTATTGGAACATTAGCCTGCTGGTCTTACTGAGTCTATAGGAACATTAGCCTGCTGGTCTTACTGAGTCTATAGGAACATTAGCCTGCTGGCCTTACTGAGTCTATTGGAACATTAGCCTGCTGGTCTTACTGGGTCTATAGGAACATTAGCCTGCTGGCCTTACTGAGTCTATAGGAACATTAGCCTGCTGGTCTTACTGGGTCTATAGGAACATTAGCCTGCTGGCCTTACTGAGTCTATAGGAACATTAGCCTGCTGGTCTTACTGGGTCTACAGGAACATTAGCCTGCTGGTCTTACTGAGTGAATAGGAACAATAGCCTGCTGGTCTTACTGAGTCTATAGGAACATTAGCCTGCTGGCCTTACTGGGTCTACAGGAACATTAGCCTGCTGGTCTTACTGAGTCTATAGGAACATTAGCCTGCTGGCCTTACTGAGTCTATTGGAACATTAGCCTGCTGGTCTTACTGAGTCTATAGGAACATTAGCCTGCTGGTCTTAATGAGTCTATAGGAACATTAGCCTGCTGGCCTTACTGAGTCTATTGGAACATTAGCCTGCTGGCCTTACTGAGTCTATAGGAACATTAGCCTGCTGGTCTTATTGAGTCTATAGGAACATTAGCCTGCTGGCCTTACTGAGTCTATAGGAACATTAGCCTGTTGGCCTTACTGGGTGGATAGGAACATTAGCCTGCTGGTCTTACTGAGTGGATAGGAACATTAGCCTGCTGGTCTTACTGAGTCTATAGGAACATTAGCCTGCTGGCCTTACTGAGTCTATAGGAACATTAGCCTGCTGGCCTTACTGAGTCTATAGGAACATTAGCCTGCTGGTCTTACTGAGTCTATAGGAACATTAGCCTGCTGACCTTACTGAGTGGATAGGAACATTAGCCTGTTGGTCTTACTGAGTCTATAGGAACATTAGCCTAATGGTCTTACTGAGTCTATAGGAACACTAGCCTGCTGGTCTTACTGAGTCTATAGGAACATTAGCCTGCTGGCCTTACTGGGTGGATAGGAACATTAGCCTGCTGGTCTTACTGAGTCTATAGGAACATTAGCCTGCTGACCTTACTGGGTGGATAGGAACATTAGCCTGCTGGCCTTACTGGGTGGATAGGAACATTAGCCTGCTGGTCTTACTGAGTCTATAGGAACATTAGCCTGCTGGCCTTACTGAGTCTATAGGAACATTAGCCTGCTGACCTTACTGAGTGGATAGGAACATTAGCCTGCTGGTCTTACTGGGTCTATAGGAACATTAGCCTGCTGGTCTTACTGAGTCTATAGGAACATTAGCCTGCTGGTCTTAATGAGTGGACAGGAACATTAGCCTGCTGGTCTTACTGAGTCTATAGGAACATTAGCCTGCTGGCCTTACTGAGTCTATAGGAACATTAGCCTGCTGGCCTTACTGAGTCTATAGGAACATTAGCCTGCTGGTCTTACTGAGTCTATAGGAACATTAGCCTGCTGGCCTTACTGGGTCTATAGGAACATTAGCCTGCTGGCCTTACTGAGTCTATAGGAACATTAGCCTGCTGGCCTTACTGAGTGGATATGAACATTAGCCTGCTGGCCTTACTGAGTCTATAGGAACATTAGCCTGCTGGCCTTACTGAGTGGATAGGAACATTAGCCTGCTGGCCTTACTGAGTCTATAGGAACATTAGCCTGCTGGCCTTACTGAGTGGATAGGAACATTAGCCTGCTGGCCTTACTGAGTCTATAGGAACATTAGCCTGCTGGCCTTACTGAGTGGATAGGAACATTAGCCTGCTGGCCTTACTGAGTCTATAGGAACATTAGCCTGCTGGCCTTACTGAGTGGATAGGAACATTAGCCTGCTGGCCTTACTGAGTCTATAGGAACATTAGCCTGCTGGCCTTACTGAGTGGATAGGAACATTAGCCTGCTGGCCTTACTGAGTCTATAGGAACATTAGCCTGCTGGCCTTACTGAGTCTGTAGGAACATTAGCCTGCTGGCCTTACTGAGTGGATAGGAACATTAGCCTGCTGGCCTTACTGAGTCTATAGGAACATTAGCCTGCTGGCCTTACTGAGTGGATAGGAACATTAGCCTGCTGGCCTTACTGAGTCTATAGGAACATTAGCCTGCTGGCCTTACTGAGTGGATAGGAACATTAGCCTACTGGCCTTACTGAGTCTATAGGAACATTAGCCTGCTGGCCTTACTGAGTGGATAGGAACATTAGCCTGCTGGCCTTACTGAGTCTATAGGAACATTAGCCTGCTGGCCTTACTGAGTCTATAGGAACATTAGCCTGCTGGTCTTACTGGATCTATAGGAACATTAGCCTGCTGACCTTACTGAGTGGATAGGAACATTAGCCTGTTGGTCTTACTGAGTCTATAGGAACATTAGCCTGCTGGCCTTACTGAGTCTATAGGAACATTAGCCTGCTGGTCTTACTGAGTCTATAGGAACATTAGCCTGCTGGCCTTACTGAGTCTATAGGAACATTAGCCTGCTGGCCTTACTGAGTCTATAGGAACATTAGCCTGCTGGTCTTACTGAGTCTATAGGAACATTAGCTTGCTGGCCTTACTGAGTCTATAGGAACATTAGCCTGCTGGTCTTACTGAGTCTATAGGAACATTAGCCTGCTGGTCTTACTGAGTCTATAGGAACATTAGCCTGCTGGTCTTACTGAGTCTATAGGAACATTAGCCTGCTGGTCTTACTGGGTCTATAGGAACATTAGCCTGCTGGTCTTACTGAGTCTATAGGAACATTAGCCTGCTGGTCTTACTGAGTCTATAGGAACATTAGCCTGCTGGTCTTACTGAGTCTATAGGAACATTAGCCTGCTGGTCTTACTGAGTCTATATTAACATTAGCCTGCTGGCCTTACTGAATCTATAGGAACATTAGCCTGCTAATCTTACTGAGTCTATAGGAACATTAGCCTGCTGGCCTTACTGAGTCTATAGGAACATTAGCCTGCTGGCCTTACTGAGTCTATAGGAACATTAGCCTGCTGGCCTTACTGAGTCTATAGGAACATTAGCCTGCTGGTCTTACTGAGTGGATAGGAACATTAGCCTGCTGGTCATACTGAGTCTATAGGAACATTAGCCTGCTGGTCTTACTGAGTGGATAGGAACATTAGCCTGCTGGTCTTACTGAGTGGATGGGAACATTAGCCTGCTGGTCTTACTGAGTGGATAGGAACATTAGCCTGCAGGTCTTACTGAGTCTATAGGAACATTAGCCTGCTGGTCTTACTGGGTGGATAGGAACATTAGCCTGCTGGCCTTACTGAGTGGATAGGAACATTAGCCTGCTGGTCTTACTGAGTCTATGGGAACATTAGCCTGCTGGTCTTACTGAGTCTATAGGAACATTAGCCTGCTGGTCTTACTGGGTGGATAGGAATATTAGCCTGCTGGTCTTACTGAGTGGATAGGAACATTAGCCTGCTGGCCTTACTGAGTCTATAGGAACATTAGCCTGCTGGTCTTACAGAGTCTATAGGAACATTAGCCTGCTGGTCTTACTGGGTGGATAGGAATATTAGCCTGCTGGTCTTACTGAGTGGATAGGAACATTAGCCTGCTGGCCTTCCTGAGTCTATAGGAACATTAGCCTGCTGGTCTTACTGGGTCTACAGGAACATTAGCCTGCTGGTCTTACTGAGTGGATAGGAACATTAGCCTGCTGGTCTTACTGAGTCTATAGGAACATTAGCCTGCTGGCCTTACTGAGTGGATAGGAACATTAGCCTGCTGGTCTTACTGAGTCTATAGGAACATTAGCCTGCTGGCCTTACTGGGTCTATAGGAACATTAGCCTGCTGGCCTTACTGAGTCTATAGGAACATTAGCCTGCTGGCCTTACTGAGTGGATAGGAACATTAGCCTGCTGGCCTTACTGAGTCTATAGGAACATTAGCCTGCTGGCCTTACTGAGTGGATAGGAACATTAGCCTGCTGGCCTTACTGAGTCTATAGGAACATTAGCCTGCTGGCCTTACTGAGTGGATAGGAACATTAGCCTGCTGGCCTTACTGAGTCTATAGGAACATTAGCCTGCTGGCCTTACTGAGTGGATAGGAACATTAGCCTGCTGGCCTTACTGAGTCTATAGGAACATTAGCCTGCTGGCCTTACTGAGTGGATAGGAACATTAGCCTGCTGGCCTTACTGAGTCTATAGGAACATTAGCCTGCTGGCCTTACTGAGTGGATAGGAACATTAGCCTGCTGGCCTTACTGAGTCTATAGGAACATTAGCCTGCTGGCCTTACTGAGTCTGTAGGAACATTAGCCTGCTGGCCTTACTGAGTGGATAGGAACATTAGCCTGCTGGCCTTACTGAGTCTATAGGAACATTAGCCTGCTGGCCTTACTGAGTGGATAGGAACATTAGCCTGCTGGCCTTACTGAGTCTATAGGAACATTAGCCTGCTGGCCTTACTGAGTGGATAGGAACATTAGCCTACTGGCCTTACTGAGTCTATAGGAACATTAGCCTGCTGGCCTTACTGAGTGGATAGGAACATTAGCCTGCTGGCCTTACTGAGTCTATAGGAACATTAGCCTGCTGGCCTTACTGAGTCTATAGGAACATTAGCCTGCTGGTCTTACTGGATCTATAGGAACATTAGCCTGCTGACCTTACTGAGTGGATAGGAACATTAGCCTGTTGGTCTTACTGAGTCTATAGGAACATTAGCCTGCTGGCCTTACTGAGTCTATAGGAACATTAGCCTGCTGGTCTTACTGAGTCTATAGGAACATTAGCCTGCTGGCCTTACTGAGTCTATAGGAACATTAGCCTGCTGGCCTTACTGAGTCTATAGGAACATTAGCCTGCTGGTCTTACTGAGTCTATAGGAACATTAGCTTGCTGGCCTTACTGAGTCTATAGGAACATTAGCCTGCTGGTCTTACTGAGTCTATAGGAACATTAGCCTGCTGGTCTTACTGAGTCTATAGGAACATTAGCCTGCTGGTCTTACTGAGTCTATAGGAACATTAGCCTGCTGGTCTTACTGGGTCTATAGGAACATTAGCCTGCTGGTCTTACTGAGTCTATAGGAACATTAGCCTGCTGGTCTTACTGAGTCTATAGGAACATTAGCCTGCTGGTCTTACTGAGTCTATAGGAACATTAGCCTGCTGGTCTTACTGAGTCTATATTAACATTAGCCTGCTGGCCTTACTGAATCTATAGGAACATTAGCCTGCTAATCTTACTGAGTCTATAGGAACATTAGCCTGCTGGCCTTACTGAGTCTATAGGAACATTAGCCTGCTGGCCTTACTGAGTCTATAGGAACATTAGCCTGCTGGCCTTACTGAGTCTATAGGAACATTAGCCTGCTGGTCTTACTGAGTGGATAGGAACATTAGCCTGCTGGTCATACTGAGTCTATAGGAACATTAGCCTGCTGGTCTTACTGAGTGGATAGGAACATTAGCCTGCTGGTCTTACTGAGTGGATGGGAACATTAGCCTGCTGGTCTTACTGAGTGGATAGGAACATTAGCCTGCAGGTCTTACTGAGTCTATAGGAACATTAGCCTGCTGGTCTTACTGGGTGGATAGGAACATTAGCCTGCTGGCCTTACTGAGTGGATAGGAACATTAGCCTGCTGGTCTTACTGAGTCTATGGGAACATTAGCCTGCTGGTCTTACTGAGTCTATAGGAACATTAGCCTGCTGGTCTTACTGGGTGGATAGGAATATTAGCCTGCTGGTCTTACTGAGTGGATAGGAACATTAGCCTGCTGGCCTTACTGAGTCTATAGGAACATTAGCCTGCTGGTCTTACAGAGTCTATAGGAACATTAGCCTGCTGGTCTTACTGGGTGGATAGGAATATTAGCCTGCTGGTCTTACTGAGTGGATAGGAACATTAGCCTGCTGGCCTTCCTGAGTCTATAGGAACATTAGCCTGCTGGTCTTACTGGGTCTACAGGAACATTAGCCTGCTGGTCTTACTGAGTGGATAGGAACATTAGCCTGCTGGTCTTACTGAGTCTATAGGAACATTAGCCTGCTGGCCTTACTGGGTCTACAGGAACATTAGCCTGCTGGTCTTACTGAGTCTATAGGAACATTAGCCTGCTGGCCTTACTGAGTCTATTGGAACATTAGCCTGCTGGTCTTACTGAGTCTATAGGAACATTAGCCTGCTGGTCTTACTGAGTCTATAGGAACATTAGCCTGCTGGCCTTACTGAGTCTATTGGAACATTAGCCTGCTGGTCTTACTGGGTCTATAGGAACATTAGCCTGCTGGCCTTACTGAGTCTATAGGAACATTAGCCTGCTGGTCTTACTGGGTCTATAGGAACATTAGCCTGCTGGCCTTACTGAGTCTATAAGAACATTAGCCTGCTGGTCTTACTGGGTCTATAGGAACATTAGCCTGCTGGCCTTACTGAGTCTATAGGAACATTAGCCTGCTGGCCTTACTGAGTCTATTGGAACATTAGCCTGCTGGTCTTACTGAGTATATAGGAACATTAGCCTGCTGGCCTTACTGAGTCTACAGGAACATTAGCCTGCTGGTCTTACTGAGTCTATAGGAACATTGGCCTGCTGGTCTTACTGGGTCTATAGGAACATTAGCCTGCTGGCCTTACTGAGTCTATAGGAACATTAGCCTGCTGGTCTTATTGAGTCTATAGGAACATTAGCCTGCTGGCCTTACTGAGTCTATAGGAACATTAGCCTGCTGGCCTTACTGGGTGGATAGGAACATTAGCCTGCTGGTCTTACTGAGTGGATAGGAACATTAGCCTGCTGGTCTTAATGAGTCTATAGGAACATTAGCCTGCTGGCCTTACTGAGTCTATAGGAACATTAGCCTGCTTGCCTTACTGAGTCTATAGGAACATTAGCCTGCTGGTCTTACTGAGTCTATAGGAACATTAGCCTGCTGACCTTACTGAGTGGATAGGAACATTAGCCTGTTTGTCTTACTGAGTCTATAGGAACATTAGCCTGCTGGTCTTACTGAGTCTATAGGAACATTAGCCTGCTGGTCTTACTGAGTCTATAGGAACATTAGCCTGCTGGCCTTACTGGGTGGATAGGAACATTAGCCTGCTGGTCTTACTGAGTCTATAGGAACATTAGCCTGCTGACCTTACTGGGTGGATAGGAACATTAGCCTGCTGGCCTTACTGGGTTGATAGGAACATTAGCCTGCTGGTCTTACTGAGTCTATAGGAACATTAGCCTGCTGGCCTTACTGAGTCTTTAGGAACATTAGCCTGCTGACCTTACTGAGTGGATAGGAACATTAGCCTGCTGGTCATACTGGGTCTATAGGAACATTAGCCTGCTGGTCTTACTGAGTCTATTAACATTAGCCTGCTGGTCTTAATGAGTGGATAGGAACATTAGCCTGCTGGTCTTACTGAGTCTATAGGAACATTAGCCTGCTGGTCTTACTGAGTGGATAGGAACATTAGCCTGCTGGTCTTACTGAGTCTATAGGAACATTAGCCTGCTGGCCTTACTGAGTCTATAGGAACATTAGCCTGCTGGCCTTACTGAGTCTATAGGAACATTAGCCTGCTGGTCTTACTGAGTCTATAGGAACATTAGCCTGCTGGCCTTACTGGGTCTATAGGAACATTAGCCTGCTGGCCTTACTGAGTCTATAGGAACATTAGCCTGCTGGTCTTACTGAGTGGATAGGAACATTAGCCTGTTGGCCTTACTGAGTCTATAGGAACATTAGCCTGCTGGTCTTACTGAGTCTATAGGAACATTAGCCTGCTGGTCTCACTGAGTTTATAGGAACATTAGCCTGCTGGCCTTACTGAGTCTATAGGAACATTAGCCTGCTGGCCTTACTGGGTCTATAGGAACATTAGCCTGCTGGCCTTACTGAGTCTATAGGAACATTAGACTGCTGGTCTTACTGAGTCTATAGGAAAATTAGTCTGCTGGTCTTACTGAGTGGATAGGAACATTAGCCTGCTGGTCTTACTGGGTGGATAGGAACATTAGCCTGCTGGCCTTACTGAGTCTATAGGAACATTAGCCTGCTGGTCTTACTGAGTCTATAGGAACATTAGCTTGCTGGCCTTACTGAGTCTATAGGAACATTAGCCTGCTGGTCTTACTGAGTCTATAGGAACATTAGCCTGCTGGTCTTACTGAGTCTATAGGAACATTAGCCTGCTGGTCTTACTGAGTCTATAGGAACATTAGCCTGCTGGTCTTACTGAGTCTATAGGAACATTAGCCTGCTGGTCTTACTGAGTCTATAGGAACATTAGCCTGCTGGTCTTACTGAGTCTATAGGAACATTAGCCTGCTGGTCTTACTGAGTCTATAGGAACATTAGCCTGCTGGTCTTACTGAGTCTATAGGAACATTAGCCTGCTGGCCTTACTGAATCTATAGGAACATTAGCCTGCTGGTCTTACTGAGTCTATAGGAACATTAGCCTGCTGGCCTTACTGAGTCTATAGGAACATTAGCCTGCTGGCCTTACTGAGTCTATAGGAACATTAGCCTGCTGGTCTTACTGAGTCTATAGGAACATTAGCCTGCTGGTCTTACTGAGTGGATAGGAACATTAGCCTGCTGGTCATACTGAGTCTATAGGAACATTAGCCTGCTGGTCTTACTGAGTGGATAGGAACATTAGCCTGCTGGTCTTACTGAGTGGATAGGAACATTAGCCTGCTGGTCTTACTGAGTGGATAGGAACATTAGCCTGCAGGTCTTACTGAGTCTATAGGAACATTAGCCTGCTGGTCTTACTGGGTGGATAGGAACATTAGCCTGCTGGCCTTACTGAGTGGATAGGAACATTAGCCTGCTGGTCTTACTGAGTCTATGGGAACATTAGCCTGCTGGTCTTACTGAGTCTATAGGAACATTAGCCTGATGGTCTTACTGGGTGGATAGGAATATTAGCCTGCTGGTCTTACTGAGTGGATAGGAACATTAGCCTGCTGGCCTTACTGAGTCTATAGGAACATTAGCCTGCTGGTCTTACTGAGTCTATAGGAACATTAGCCTGCTGGTCTTACTGGGTGGATAGGAATATTAGCCTGCTGGTCTTACTGAGTGGATAGGAACATTAGCCTGCTGGCCTTCCTGAGTCTATAGGAACATTAGCCTGCTGGTCTTACTGGGTCTACAGGAACATTAGCCTGCTGGTCTTACTGAGTCTATTAACATTAGCCTGCTGGTCTTAATGAGTGGATAGGAACATTAGCCTGCTGGTCTTACTGAGTCTATAGGAACATTAGCCTGCTGGTCTTACTGAGTGGATAGGAACATTAGCCTGCTGGTCTTACTGAGTCTATAGGAACATTAGCCTGCTGGCCTTACTGAGTCTATTGGAACATTAGCCTGCTGGTCTTACTGAGTCTATAGGAACATTAGCCTGCTGGCCTTACTGGGTCTACAGGAACATTAGCCTGCTGGTCTTACTGAGTCTATTAACATTAGCCTGCTGGTCTTAATGAGTGGATAGGAACATTAGCCTGCTGGTCTTACTGAGTCTATAGGAACATTAGCCTGCTGGTCTTACTGAGTGGATAGGAACATTAGCCTGCTGGTCTTACTGAGTCTATAGGAACATTAGCCTGCTGGCCTTACTGAGTCTATAGGAACATTAGCCTGCTGGCCTTACTGAGTCTATAGGAACATTAGCCTGCTGGTCTTACTGAGTCTATAGGAACATTAGCCTGCTGGCCTTACTGGGTCTATAGGAACATTAGCCTGCTGGCCTTACTGAGTCTATAGGAACATTAGCCTGCTGGTCTTACTGAGTGGATAGGAACATTAGCCTGTTGGCCTTACTGAGTCTATAGGAACATTAGCCTGCTGGTCTTACTGAGTCTATAGGAACATTAGCCTGCTGGTCTCACTGAGTTTATAGGAACATTAGCCTGCTGGCCTTACTGAGTCTATAGGAACATTAGCCTGCTGGCCTTACTGGGTCTATAGGAACATTAGCCTGCTGGCCTTACTGAGTCTATAGGAACATTAGCCTGCTGGTCTTACTGAGTCTATAGGAAAATTAGTCTGCTGGTCTTACTGAGTGGATAGGAACATTAGCCTGCTGGTCTTACTGGGTGGATAGGAACATTAGCCTGCTGGCCTTACTGAGTCTATAGGAACATTAGCCTGCTGGTCTTACTGAGTCTATAGGAACATTAGCCTGCTGGTCTTACTGAGTGGATAGGAACATTAGCCTGCTGGTCTTACTGAGTCTATAGGAACATTAGCCTGCTGGCCTTACTGGGTCTACAGGAACATTAGCCTGCTGGTCTTACTGAGTCTATAGGAACATTAGCCTGCTGGCCTTACTGAGTCTATTGGAACATTAGCCTGCTGGTCTTACTGAGTCTATAGGAACATTAGCCTGCTGGTCTTACTGAGTCTATAGGAACATTAGCCTGCTGGCCTTACTGAGTCTATTGGAACATTAGCCTGCTGGTCTTACTGGGTCTATAAGAACATTAGCCTGCTGGCCTTACTGAGTCTATAGGAACATTAGCCTGCTGGTCTTACTGGGTCTATAGGAACATTAGCCTGCTGGCCTTACTGAGTCTATAGGAACATTAGCCTGCTGGTCTTACTGGGTCTATAGGAACATTAGCCTGCTGGCCTTACTGAGTCTATAGGAACATTAGCCTGCTGGCCTTACTGAGTCTATTGGAACATTAGCCTGCTGGTCTTACTGAGTATATAGGAACATTAGCCTGCTGGCCTTACTGAGTCTACAGGAACATTAGCCTGCTGGTCTTACTGAGTCTATAGGAACATTGGCCTGCTGGCCTTACTGGGTCTATAGGAACATTAGCCTGCTGGCCTTACTGAGTCTATAGGAACATTAGCCTGCTGGTCTTATTGAGTCTATAGGAACATTAGCCTGCTGGCCTTACTGAGTCTATAGGAACATTAGCCTGCTTGCCTTACTGGGTGGATAGGAACATTAGCCTGCTGGTCTTACTGAGTGGATAGGAACATTAGCCTGCTGGTCTTACTGAGTCTATAGGAACATTAGCCTGCTGGCCTTACTGAGTCTATAGGAACATTAGCCTGCTGGCCTTACTGAGTCTATAGGAACATTAGCCTGCTGGTCTTACTGAGTCTATAGGAACATTAGCCTGCTGACCTTACTGAGTGGATAGGAACATTAGCCTGTTGGTCTTACTGAGTCTATAGGAACATTAGCCTGCTGGTCTTACTGAGTCTATAGGAACATTAGCCTGCTGGTCTTACTGAGTCTATAGGAACATTAGCCTGCTGGCCTTACTGGGTGGATAGGAACATTAGCCTGCTGGTCTTACTGAGTCTATAGGAACATTAGCCTGCTGACCTTACTGGGTGGATAGGAACATTAGCCTGCTGGCCTTACTGGGTGGATAGGAACATTAGCCTGCTGGTCTTACTGAGTGGATAGGAACATTAGCCTGCTGGTCTTACTGGGTCTATAGGAACATTAGCCTGCTGGCCTTACTGAGTCTATAGGAACATTAGCCTGCTGGTCTTACTGAGTCTATAGGAAAATTAGTCTGCTGGTCTTACTGAGTGGATAGGAACATTAGCCTGCTGGTCTTACTGGGTGGATAGGAACATTAGCCTGCTGGCCTTACTGAGTCTATAGGAACATTAGCCTGCTGGTCTTACTGAGTCTATAGGAACATTAGCCTGCTGGTCTTACTGAGTGGATAGGAACATTAGCCTGCTGGTCTTACTGAGTCTATAGGAACATTAGCCTGCTGGCCTTACTGGGTCTACAGGAACATTAGCCTGCTGGTCTTACTGAGTCTATAGGAACATTAGCCTGCTGGCCTTACTGAGTCTATTGGAACATTAGCCTGCTGGTCTTACTGAGTCTATAGGAACATTAGCCTGCTGGTCTTACTGAGTCTATAGGAACATTAGCCTGCTGGCCTTACTGAGTCTATTGGAACATTAGCCTGCTGGTCTTACTGGGTCTATAAGAACATTAGCCTGCTGGCCTTACTGAGTCTATAGGAACATTAGCCTGCTGGTCTTACTGGGTCTATAGGAACATTAGCCTGCTGGCCTTACTGAGTCTATAGGAACATTAGCCTGCTGGTCTTACTGGGTCTATAGGAACATTAGCCTGCTGGCCTTACTGAGTCTATAGGAACATTAGCCTGCTGGCCTTACTGAGTCTATTGGAACATTAGCCTGCTGGTCTTACTGAGTATATAGGAACATTAGCCTGCTGGCCTTACTGAGTCTACAGGAACATTAGCCTGCTGTTCTTACTGAGTCTATAGGAACATTGGCCTGCTGGCCTTACTGGGTCTATAGGAACATTAGCCTGCTGGCCTTACTGAGTCTATAGGAACATTAGCCTGCTGGTCTTATTGAGTCTATAGGAACATTAGCCTGCTGGCCTTACTGAGTCTATAGGAACATTAGCCTGCTTGCCTTACTGGGTGGATAGGAACATTAGCCTGCTGGTCTTACTGAGTGGATAGGAACATTAGCCTGCTGGTCTTACTGAGTCTATAGGAACATTAGCCTGCTGGCCTTACTGAGTCTATAGGAACATTAGCCTGCTGGCCTTACTGAGTCTATAGGAACATTAGCCTGCTGGTCTGACTGAGTCTATAGGAACATTAGCCTGCTGACCTTACTGAGTGGATAGGAACATTAGCCTGTTGGTCTTACTGAGTCTATAGGAACATTAGCCTGCTGGTCTTACTGAGTCTATAGGAACATTAGCCTGCTGGTCTTACTGAGTCTATAGGAACATTAGCCTGCTGGCCTTACTGGGTGGATAGGAACATTAGCCTGCTGGTCTTACTGAGTCTATAGGAACATTAGCCTGCTGACCTTACTGGGTGGATAGGAACATTAGCCTGCTGGCCTTACTGGGTGGATAGGAACATTAGCCTGCTGGTCTTACTGAGTGGATAGGAACATTAGCCTGCTGGTCTTACTGAGTCTATAGGAACATTAGCCTACTGGCCTTACTGGGTCTACAGGAACATTAGCCTGCTGGTCTTACTGAGTCTATAGGAACATTAGCCTGCTGGCCTTACTGAGTCTATTGGAACATTAGCCTGCTGGTCTTACTGAGTCTATAGGAACATTAGCCTGCTGGTCTTACTGAGTCTATAGGAACATTAGCCTGCTGGCCTTACTGAGTCTATTGGAACATTAGCCTGCTGGTCTTACTGGGTCTATAAGAACATTAGCCTGCTGGCCTTACTGAGTCTATAGGAACATTAGCCTGCTGGTCTTACTGGGTCTATAGGAACATTAGCCTGCTGGCCTTACTGAGTCTATAGGAACATTAGCCTGCTGGTCTTACTGGGTCTATAGGAACATTAGCCTGCTGGCCTTACTGAGTCTATAGGAACATTAGCCTGCTGGCCTTACTGAGTCTATTGGAACATTAGCCTGCTGGTCTTACTGAGTATATAGGAACATTAGCCTGCTGGCCTTACTGAGTCTACAGGAACATTAGCCTGCTGGTCTTACTGAGTCTATAGGAACATTGGCCTGCTGGCCTTACTGGGTCTATAGGAACATTAGCCTGCTGGCCTTACTGAGTCTATAGGAACATTAGCCTGCTGGTCTTATTGAGTCTATAGGAACATTAGCCTGCTGGCCTTACTGAGTCTATAGGAACATTAGCCTGCTTGCCTTACTGGGTGGATAGGAACATTAGCCTGCTGGTCTTACTGAGTGGATAGGAACATTAGCCTGCTGGCCTTCCTGAGTCTATAGGAACATTAGCCTGCTGGTCTTACTGGGTCTACAGGAACATTAGCCTGCTGGTCTTACTGAGTGGATAGGAACATTAGCCTGCTGGTCTTACTGAGTCTATAGGAACATTAGCCTGCTGGCCTTACTGGGTCTACAGGAACATTAGCCTGCTGGTCTTACTGAGTCTATAGGAACATTAGCCTGCTGGCCTTACTGAGTCTATTGGAACATTAGCCTGCTGGTCTTACTGAGTCTATAGGAACATTAGCCTGCTGGTCTTACTGAGTCTATAGGAACATTAGCCTGCTGGCCTTACTGAGTCTATTGGAACATTAGCCTGCTGGTCTTACTGGGTCTATAGGAACATTAGCCTGCTGGCCTTACTGAGTCTATAGGAACATTAGCCTGCTGGTCTTACTGGGTCTATAGGAACATTAGCCTGCTGGCCTTACTGAGTCTATAAGAACATTAGCCTGCTGGTCTTACTGGGTCTATAGGAACATTAGCCTGCTGGCCTTACTGAGTCTATAGGAACATTAGCCTGCTGGCCTTACTGAGTCTATTGGAACATTAGCCTGCTGGTCTTACTGAGTATATAGGAACATTAGCCTGCTGGCCTTACTGAGTGGATAGGAACATTAGCCTGCTGGTCTTACTGAGTCTATAGGAACATTGGCCTGCTGGTCTTACTGGGTCTATAGGAACATTAGCCTGCTG
The DNA here is from genome assembly GCF_029448725.1 of Salvelinus fontinalis. Lineage (NCBI taxonomy): Eukaryota > Metazoa > Chordata > Actinopteri > Salmoniformes > Salmonidae > Salvelinus > Salvelinus fontinalis. The sequence goes on from NC_074690.1 coordinate 7,683,280, forward strand.
GCCTTACTGAGTCTATAGGAACATTAGCCTGCTGGTCTTATTGAGTCTATAGGAACATTAGCCTGCTGGCCTTACTGAGTCTATAGGAACATTAGCCTGCTGGCCTTACTGGGTGGATAGGAACATTAGCCTGCTGGTCTTACTGAGTGGATAGGAACATTAGCCTGCTGGTCTAATTGAGTCTATAGGAACATTAGCCTGCTGGCCTTACTGAGTCTATAGGAACATTAGCCTGCTGGCCTTACTGAGTCTATAGGAACATTAGCCTGCTGGTCTTACTGAGTCTATAGGAACATTAGCCTGCTGACCTTACTGAGTGGATAGGAACATTAGCCTGTTTGTCTTACTGAGTCTATAGGAACATTAGCCTGCTGGTCTTACTGAGTCTATAGGAACATTAGCCTGCTGGTCTTACTGAGTCTATAGGAACATTAGCCTGCTGGCCTGACTGGGTGGATAGGAACATTAGCCTGCTGGTCTTACTGAGTCTATAGGAACATTAGCCTGCTGACCTTACTGGGTGGATAGGAACATTAGCCTGCTGGCCTTACTGGGTTGATAGGAACATTAGCCTGCTGGTCTTACTGAGTCTATAGGAACATTAGCCTGCTGGCCTTACTGAGTCTATAGGAACATTAGCCTGCTGACCTTACTGAGTGGATAGGAACATTAGCCTGCTGGTCTTACTGGGTCTATAGGAACATTAGCCTGCTGGTCTTACTGAGTCTATTAACATTAGCCTGCTGGTCTTAATGAGTGGATAGGAACATTAGCCTGCTGGTCTTACTGAGTCTATAGGAACATTAGCCTGCTGGTCTTACTGAGTGGATAGGAACATTAGCCTGCTGGTCTTACTGAGTCTATAGGAACATTAGCCTGCTGGCCTTACTGAGTCTATAGGAACATTAGCCTGCTGGCCTTACTGAGTCTATAGGAACATTAGCCTGCTGGTCTTACTGAGTCTATAGGAACATTAGCCTGCTGGCCTTACTGGGTCTATAGGAACATTAGCCTGCTGGCCTTACTGAGTCTATAGGAACATTAGCCTGCTGGTCTTACTGAGTGGATAGGAACATTAGCCTGTTGGCCTTACTGAGTCTATAGGAACATTAGCCTGCTGGTCTTACTGAGTCTATAGGAACATTAGCCTGCTGGTCTCACTGAGTTTATAGGAACATTAGCCTGCTGGCCTTACTGAGTCTATAGGAACATTAGCCTGCTGGCCTTACTGGGTCTATAGGAACATTAGCCTGCTGGCCTTACTGAGTCTATAGGAACATTAGCCTGCTGGTCTTACTCAGTCTATAGGAAAATTAGTCTGCTGGTCTTACTGAGTGGATAGGAACATTAGCCTGCTGGTCTTACTGGGTGGATAGGAACATTAGCCTGCTGGCCTTACTGAGTCTATAGGAACATTAGCCTGCTGGTCTTACTGAGTCTATAGGAACATTAGCCTGCTGGTCTTACTGAGTGGATAGGAACATTAGCCTGCTGGTCTTACTGAGTCTATAGGAACATTAGCCTGCTGGCCTTACTGGGTCTACAGGAACATTAGCCTGCTGGTCTTACTGAGTCTATAGGAACATTAGCCTGCTGGCCTTACTGAGTCTATTGGAACATTAGCCTGCTGGTCTTACTGAGTCTATAGGAACATTAGCCTGCTGGTCTTACTGAGTCTATAGGAACATTAGCCTGCTGGCCTTACTGAGTCTATTGGAACATTAGCCTGCTGGTCTTACTGGATCTATAAGAACATTAGCCTGCTGGCCTTACTGAGTCTATAGGAACATTAGCCTGCTGGTCTTACTGGGTCTATAGGAACATTAGCCTGCTGGCCTTACTGAGTCTATAGGAACATTAGCCTGCTGGTCTTACTGGGTCTATAGGAACATTAGCCTGCTGGCCTTACTGAGTCTATAGGAACATTAGCCTGCTGGCCTTACTGAGTCTATTGGAACATTAGCCTGCTGGTCTTACTGAGTATATAGGAACATTAGCCTGCTGGCCTTACTGAGTCTACAGGAACATTAGCCTGCTGGTCTTACTGAGTCTATAGGAACATTGGCCTGCTGGCCTTACTGGGTCTATAGGAACATTAGCCTGCTGGCCTTACTGAGTCTATAGGAACATTAGCCTGCTGGTCTTATTGAGTCTATAGGAACATTAGCCTGCTGGCCTTACTGAGTCTATAGGAACATTAGCCTGCTTGCCTTACTGGGTGGATAGGAACATTAGCCTGCTGGTCTTACTGAGTGGATAGGAACATTAGCCTGCTGGTCTTACTGAGTCTATAGGAACATTAGCCTGCTGGCCTTACTGAGTCTATAGGAACATTAGCCTGCTGGCCTTACTGAGTCTATAGGAACATTAGCCTGCTGGTCTTACTGAGTCTATAGGAACATTAGCCTGCTGACCTTACTGAGTGGATAGGAACATTAGCCTGTTGGTCTTACTGAGTCTATAGGAACATTAGCCTGCTGGTCTTACTGAGTCTATAGGAACATTAGCCTGCTGGTCTTACTGAGTCTATAGGAACATTAGCCTGCTGGCCTTACTGGGTGGATAGGAACATTAGCCTGCTGGTCTTACTGAGTCTATAGGAACATTAGCCTGCTGACCTTACTGGGTGGATAGGAACATTAGCCTGCTGGCCTTACTGGGTGGATAGGAACATTAGCCTGCTGGTCTTACTGAGTGGATAGGAACATTAGCCTGCTGGTCTTACTGAGTCTATAGGAACATTAGCCTGCTGGCCTTACTGGGTCTACAGGAACATTAGCCTGCTGGTCTTACTGAGTCTATAGGAACATTAGCCTGCTGGCCTTACTGAGTCTATTGGAACATTAGCCTGCTGGTCTTACTGAGTCTATAGGAACATTAGCCTGCTGGTCTTACTGAGTCTATAGGAACATTAGCCTGCTGGCCTTACTGAGTCTATTGGAACATTAGCCTGCTGGTCTTACTGGGTCTATAAGAACATTAGCCTGCTGGCCTTACTGAGTCTATAGGAACATTAGCCTGCTGGTCTTACTGGGTCTATAGGAACATTAGCCTGCTGGCCTTACTGAGTCTATAGGAACATTAGCCTGCTGGTCTTACTGGGTCTATAGGAACATTAGCCTGCTGGCCTTACTGAGTCTATAGGAACATTAGCCTGCTGGCCTTACTGAGTCTATTGGAACATTAGCCTGCTGGTCTTACTGAGTATATAGGAACATTAGCCTGCTGGCCTTACTGAGTCTACAGGAACATTAGCCTGCTGGTCTTACTGAGTCTATAGGAACATTGGCCTGCTGGCCTTACTGGGTCTATAGGAACATTAGCCTGCTGGCCTTACTGAGTCTATAGGAACATTAGCCTGCTGGTCTTATTGAGTCTATAGGAACATTAGCCTGCTGGCCTTACTGAGTCTATAGGAACATTAGCCTGCTTGCCTTACTGGGTGGATAGGAACATTAGCCTGCTGGTCTTACTGAGTGGATAGGAACATTAGCCTGCTGGTCTTACTGAGTCTATAGGAACATTAGCCTGCGGGCCTTACTGAGTCTATAGGAACATTAGCCTGCTGGTCTTACTGAGTCTATAGGAACATTAGCCTGCTGGTCTTACTGAGTCTATAGGAACATTAGCCTGCTGACCTTACTGAGTGGATAGGAACATTAGCCTGTTGGTCTTACTGAGTCTATAGGAACATTAGCCTGCTGGTCTTACTGAGTCTATAGGAACATTAGCCTGCTGGTCTTACTGAGTCTATAGGAACATTAGCCTGCTGGCCTTACTGGGTGGATAGGAACATTAGCCTGCTGGTCTTACTGAGTCTATAGGAACATTAGCCTGCTGACCTTACTGGGTGGATAGGAACATTAGCCTGCTGGCCTTACTGGGTGGATAGGAACATTAGCCTGCTGGTCTTACTGAGTCTATAGGAACATTAGCCTGCTGGCCTTACTGAGTCTATAGGAACATTAGCCTGCTGACCTTACTGAGTGGATAGGAACATTAGCCTGCTGGTCTTACTGGGTCTATAGGAACTTTAGCCTGCTGGTCTTACTGAGTCTATAGGAACATTAGCCTGCTGGTCTTAATGAGTGGATAGGAACATTAGCCTGCTGGTCTTACTGAGTCTATAGGAACATTAGCCTGCTGGTCTTACTGAGTGGATAGGAACATTAGCCTGCTGGTCTTACTGAGTCTATAGGAACATTAGCCTGCTGGCCTTACTGAGTCTATAGGAACATTAGCCTGCTGGCCTTACTGAGTCTATAGGAACATTAGCCTGCTGGTCTTACTGAGTCTATAGGAACATTAGCCTGCTGGCCTTACTGGGTCTATAGGAACATTAGCCTGCTGGCCTTACTGAGTCTATAGGAACATTAGCCTGCTGGTCTTACTGAGTGGATAGGAACATTAGCCTGTTGGCCTTACTGAGTCTATAGGAACATTAGCCTGCTGGTCTTACTGAGTCTATAGGAACATTAGCCTGCTGGTCTTACTGAGTTTATAGGAACATTAGCCTGCTGGCCTTACTGAGTCTATAGGAACATTAGCCTGCTGGCCTTTCTGGGTCTATAGGAACATTAGCCTGCTGGCCTTACTGAGTCTATAGGAACATTAGCCTGCTGGTCTTACTGAGTCTATAGGAACATTATTCTGCTGGTCTTACTGAGTGGATAGGAACATTAGCCTGCTGGTCTTACTGGGTGGATAGGAACATTAGCCTGCTGGCCTTACTGAGTCTATAGGAACATTAGCCTGCTGGTCTTACTGGGTGGATAGGAACATTAGCCTGCTGGTCTTACTGAGTGGATAGGAACATTAGCCTGCTGGTCTTACTGAGTCTATAGGAACATTAGCCTGCTGGCCTTACTGAGTCTATAGGAACATTAGCCTGCTGGCCTTACCGAGTCTATAGGAACATTAGCCTGCTGGCATTACCGAGTCTATAGGAACATTAGCCTGCTGGTCTTACTGAGTCTATAGGAACATTAGCCTGCTGACCTTACTGAGTGGATAGGAACATTAGCCTGTTGGTCTTACTGAGTCTATAGGAACATTAGCCTGCTGGTCTTACTGAGTCTATAGGAACATTAGCCTGCTGGTCTTACTGAGTCTAAAGGAACATTAGCCTGCTGGCCTTACTGGGTGGATAGGAACATTAGCCTGCTGACCTTACTGAGTCTATAGGAACATTAGCCTGCTGACCTTACTGGGTGGATAGGAACATTAGCCTGCTGGCCTTACTGGGTGGATAGGAACATTAGCCTGCTGGTCTTACTGAGTCTATAGGAACATTAGCCTGCTGGCCTTACTGAGTCTATAGGAACATTAGCCTGCTGACCTTACTGAGTGGATAGGAACATTAGCCTGCTGGTCTTACTGGGTCTATAGGAACATTAGCCTGCTGGTCTTACTGAGTCTATAGGAACATTAGCCTGCTGGTCTTAATGAGTGGATAGGAACATTAGCCTGCTGGTCTTACTGAGTCTATAGGAACATTAGCCTGCTGGTCTTACTGAGTGGATAGGAACATTAGCCTGCTGGTCTTACTGAGTCTATAGGAACATTAGCCTGCTGGCCTTACTGAGTCTATAGGAACATTAGCCTGCTGACCTTACTGAGTCTATAGGAACATTAGCCTGCTGGTCTTACTGAGTCTATAGGAACATTAGCCTGCTGGCCTTACTGGGTCTATAGGAACATTAGCCTGCTGGCCTTACTGAGTCTATAGGAACATTAGCCTGCTGGTCTTACTGAGTGGATAGGAACATTAGCCTGCTGGTCTTACTGAGTCTATAGGAACATTAGCCTGCTGGTCTTACTGAGTCTATAGGAACATTAGCCTGCTGGTCTTACTGAGTTTATAGGAACATTAGCCTGCCTGCCTTACTGAGTCTATAGGAACATTAGCCTGCTGGCCTTACTGGGTCTATAGGAACATTAGCCTGCTGGCCTTACTGAGTCTATAGGAACATTAGCCTGCTGGTCTTACTGAGTCTATAGGAACATTAGCCTGCTGGTCTTACTGAGTGGATAGGAACATTAGCCTGCTGGTCTTACTGGGTGGATAGGAACATTAGCCTGCTGGCCTTACTGAGTCTATAGGAACATTAGCCTGCTGGTCTTACTGAGTCTATAGGAACATTAGCCTGCTGGTCTTACTGAGTCTATAGGAACATTAGCCTGCTGGTCTTACTGAGTCTATAGGAACATTAGCCTGCTGGTCTTACTGAGTCTATAGGAACATTAGTCTGCTGGTCTTACTGAGTCTATAGGAACATTAGCCTGCTGGTCTTACTGAGTCTATAGGAACATTAGCCTGCTGGCCTTACTAGGTGGATAGGAACATTAGCCTGCTGGCCTTACTGAGTCTATAGGAACATTAGCCTGCTGGTCTTACTGGGTGGATAGGAACATTAGCCTGCTGGTCTTACTGAGTCTATAGGAACATTAGCCTGCTGGTCTTACTGGGTGGATAGGAACATTAGCCTGCTGGTTTTACTGAGTCTATAGGAACATTAGCCTGCTGGTCTTACTGGGTGGATAGGAACATTAGCCTGCTGGTCTTACTGAGTGGATAGGAACATTATCCTGCTGGTCTTACTGAGTCTATAGGAACATTAGCCTGCTGGTCTTACTGAGTCTATAGGAACATTAGCCTGCTGGTCTTACTGAGTCTATAGGAACATTAGCCTGCTGGTCTTACTGAGTCTATAGGAACATTAGCCTGCTGGTCTTACTGAGTCTATAGGAACATTAGCCTGCTGGTCTTACTGAGTCTATAGGAACATTAGCCTGCTGGTTTTACTGGGTCTATAGGAACATTAGCCTGCTGGTGTTACTGAGTGGATAGGAACATTAGCCTGCTGGCCTTACTGGGTCTATAGGAACATTAGCCTGCTGGCCTTACTGAGTCTATAGGAACATTAGCCTGCTGGCCTTACTGGGTCTATAGGAACATTAGCCTGCTGGCCTTACTGAGTCTATAGGAACATTAGCCTGCTAGCCTTACTGAGTCTACAGGAACATTAGCCTGCTGGTCTTACTGGGTGGATAGGAACATTAGCCTGCTGGTCTTACTGAGTCTATAGAAACATTAGCCTGCTGGCCTTACTGAGTCTATAGGAACATTAGCCTGCTGGTCTTACTGAGTGGATAGGAACATTAGCCTGCTGGTCTTACTGGGTCTATAGGAACATTAGCCTGCTGGTCTTACTGGGTCTATAGGAACATTAGCCTGCTGGTTTTACTGAGTCTATAGGAACATTAGCCTGCTGGTCTTACTGAGTCTATAGGAACATTAGCCTGCTGGTCGTACTGAGTGGATAGGAACATTAGCCTGCTGGTCTTACTGAGTATATAGGAACATTAGCCTGCTGGTCTTAATGAGTGGATAGGAACATTAGCCTGCTGGCCTTACTGAGTCTATAGGAACATTAGCCTGCTGGTCTTACTGAGTCTATAGGAACATTAGCCTGCTGGTCTTACTGAGTCTATAGGAACATTAGCCTGCTGGTCTTACTGAGTGGATAGGAACATTAGCCTGCTGGCCTTACTGAGTGGATAGGAACATTAGCCTGCTGGTCTTACTGAGTCTATAGGAACATTAGCCTGCTGGTCTTACTGAGTCTATAGGAACATTAGCCTGCTGGCCTTACTGGGTGGATAGGAACATTAGCCTGCTGGCCTTACTGAGTCTATAGGAACATTAGCCTGTTGGTCTTACTGAGTCTATAGGAACATTAGCCTGCTGGTCTTACTGAGTGGATAGGAACATTAGCCTGCTGGTCTTACTGAGTCTATAGGAACATTAGCCTGCTGGTCTTACTGAGTCTATAGGAACATTAGCCTGCTGGCCTTACTGGGTGGATAGGAACATTTGCCTGCTGGCCTTACTGAGTCTATAGGAACATTAGCCTGTTGGTCTTACTGAGTCTATAGGAACATCATCCTGCTGGCCTTACTGAGTGGATAGGAACATCAGCCTGCTGGCCTTACTGATTGGATAGGAACATTAGCCCAAGCTATTTAGGAGGGATATCACACCAGGCACAAATGATTGTCTAGTTGTTTTTTTCCTGCTGAGGGGTGCCCCATACATGCGCCCACAGGGGAGTAGTTCAAAGTCCAGGAACAGGGGGTGGCTTGGGTCTAAAATGATTTTGTGAGCCTCTCGGAGGGCCCTGACCTTAAAGATCTCATCCAGGCCTGTCTGTTTGACTCCAAGTACCTTGCTTGCTGTGGTGATAATCCTTCTCAGCATATTTCTCTGTCTGACAGTGGCATTGCCAAACCAACAAACAATACAACAAGTTAAAATACTCTCAATGAAAGATTTGTAAAACTGAGTCAGTATAGTACAGTCTACATTAAAAGATCCCAGCTTTTTGAGAAAGTACAGTCTCTGTTGGCTCTTTTTGTAGATCTGGTCGGTACATTTACACCACTGAAGCTTATTGTCCAAGAGGACACCCAGATATTTATATTCCTCTACCATATCTATATTCTAACTTCTGATAGATGTTGCAGAGGTAGGTGTTGTACTCTTCCTGAAGTCTATGGACATCTCTTTGGTCTTGTTTGTATTGAGTACCAAGTGTGATTCCTCACAACACTCTACAAAGTCATCTAGGACCGGGACATGATGTTCCTCGTCATCACGCAACAGACTGATCAAGGCAGTGTCATCAGCGAACTTAACGAGGTGTCTGTAAGGATGGAAATGACCGTGGCGATGATGGAGGATGATTTTCTTGGGCGATAATAAGGTGATATGTATGTGAGGTATTCTAGGTCGGGTGAATAAAATGACTTGAGCTCCTATATGTTCCTAGAATTACACCATGAGTCATTAATCATGAAACACACACCTCCGCCCTCTGCTTCCCGGAGAGATATTTATTCCTGTCTGCGCGACGTACTGAGAATCCTGCTGGTTTTATCAATTCCGACAGAGTATCCCGAGAGAGCTATGTTTCCGTCAAACAAAGTATGTTACAGGCCCCAATGTCTCTCTGGAAAGAAAACCTTGCTCTAAGCTCATCAACTCTCTTATCCAAAGATTATTATTGAGTAATAAACTCTGAAGCTGTGGGTGGTGTTCGCACCTCCTAAGTCGAACCAACAGGCCGCCTCGAGTGCCTCTCCTCCGATGTTTTGGGTCGGCCTCTGGAATAAGTTCAGTTGCTCTGGGGAGAACAAAGGATCTGTTCCAGGGAAGACGTATTCCTGGTCGTAATACTGGTAGTTCTGGTGAGTTATCGTTGCTCTAATATCCAGTACCCGGCTGTATGTATTAACACAAAACATTTCCTGAGCTGATAATGTAAAAAATAGTATATAAAAAAACAAAATACTGCAAAGATTCCTAAGAGCTAGTCGCGATGCTGCTATCTCCGTCGGCGCCATCGTCTACATAATATAGATATACACAATATATACTACATATATCCATCCTTTACTCTGCCTGCATGTACATATCTACCTCAAATACCTTATTATTATCTATCCTGATGCCTAGTCACTTTACTTTGCTTTCATGTACATATCTACCTAATATACCTTATTAATATTATCTATGCTGATGCCTAATCACTTTACCCTGTCTTCATGTACATAGCTACCTCAAACACCTTATAAATATCTATCCGGATGCCTAGTCACTTTACCCTGCCTTCAGCCTTTACCCTGCATGCACATTGATACCTGTATATAGCTCCATTCTTGTGTATTTTATTGCTCATGTTATTTTCTATTTTATTTATTATTATTTGTTTTTAATTCTGCATTGTAGGGAAAGGTTCAGAGGCAAGCATTTCAATGTAAAGTCTACACCAGTTGAAAGAAACGTTTCGATCCTGCAAGGATCTTCGTCAGGTTATTTCTCGGTAGTGTGTGTAGGGGCCACTTACCTCTAAACCCTTCAGTGAGGGCCCCATCAGCACCACAGGCCGCATGGTAGGAACCACGTCATAGGCTGCCACCTGCTCCCCCTACAGTAATGACAACACATGAAACAGTAAGTAACCAATCAGATACAGGAAGAGGAAACCAATGCAGCTGCAGAATTGGCCAAGGATTCGGTGCATCACAGACATGAAAACTTGTGAGTTTAAAACATAGTAATTTAATGAAGTACAACATTTGTTTTGCACAATGTTAATATGCTGGCAATGTTTGTAAGTGAGAATGTTGTCAAGTACAGTATATATTTAAAAAATGAACTATGTTTTATGTAGACAATATTCTGAAGCCAAAAAATAAAGGTAATTCAGGAGCACCACAATACTTCACCCAATGCTCTACCAAGGGTTTTCAACACACATCTCTCACCTACTACAGTAGCTACTGTAAGTCAATCTATTGTGCTTCAAACAATGTGTAAGACGGTTACTTAGGTTTTCAAACCTTCTCAAACAGCCAAATTCATACTCTTAGAGGAGGTGCTCCCACAATATTGGATTTGTACAAAAATAAGTTGTGATGCAGTCTCCTTTACTTTGAGCCAGAAGAGATTGACAACCATGAGACAGCCTATAGGGAGGAGGTCAGAGACCTGGCCCTGTGGTGCCAGGACAACAACCTCTACCTCAATGTGATCAAGACAAAGGAGATAATTGTGGACTACAGGAAAAGGAGGACCGAACCAACAAACTAACATGGTCCAAACACACCAAGACAGTCGTGAAGAGGGCACGACAATGTCTATTCCCCCCCCAGGAGACTGAAAAGATTGTGCATGGGTCCTCAGATCCTTAAAAAGTCCTACAGCTGTACCACCGAGAGCATCCTGACTGGTTGCATCACCGCCTTGTATGGCAACTGCTTGGCATTCGACCGCAATGCGCTACAGAGGGAGGTGCGTATGGCCCAGTACATCACTGCAGCCAAGCTTTCTGACTATTCAGAACCTCTATACCAGGCGGTCTCAGAGGAAGACCTTAAAAATTGTCAAAGACTCCAGCCACCCTAGTCATAGACTGTTCTTCCATTCTTCTCAAACATTTTAGAAAAAGCTGGTGCGCAGAAACTCACTGCATTCCTGAAGACAAACAATGTATATGAAATACTTCATTCTGGTTTTAGAGCCCATCATTGCACTGAGACTGTACTTGTGAAGGTGGTAAATTACCTTTTAATGGCGTCAGACTGAGGCTCTGCATCTGTCCTCGTGCTCCTAGACCTTAGTGCTGCTTTTGATATCATCATCACCACATTCTTTTGGAGAGATTGGAAACCCAAATTGGTCTGTCGGAAAGATATCAGTTTGTCTCTGTGAATGGTTTGTCCTCTGACAAATCAACTGTAAATTTCGGTGTTCCTCAATGTTCCGTTTTAGGACTACTATTGTTTTCACTATATATTTTACCTCTTGGGGACGTATTTCGAAAACATAATGTTAACTTTCACTGCTATGCGGATGACACACAGCGGTACATTTCAATGAAACATGGTGAAGCCCCAAAATTTCCCTCGCTGGAAGCCTGTGTTTCAGGAAGTGGATGGCTGCAAACTCTCTACTTTTAAACTCGGACAAAACAGAGATGCTTGTTCTAGGTCCCAAGAAACAAAGAGATCTTCTGTTGAATCTGACAATTAATCTTGATGGTTGTACAGTCGTCTCAAATAAAACTGTGAAGGACCTCGGCGTTACTCGGGACCCTGATCTCTCTTTTGACGAACATATCAAGACTGTTTCAAGAAAAGCTTTTTCCATCTACGTAACATTGCAAAAATCAGAAACATTCTGTCCAAAATTGATGCAGAAAAATGAATCCATGCTTTTGTTACTTCTCGGTTAGACTACTGCAATGCTCTACTTTCCGGCTACCCGGATAAAGCACAGAATAAACTTCAGTTAGTGCTAAATACGGCTGCTAGAATCCTGACTAGAACCCAAACATTTTATCATATTACTCCAGTGCTAGCTTCCCTACACTGGCTTCTTGTTAAGGCAAGGGCTGATTTCAAGGTTTTACTGCTAACCTACAAAGCATTACATGGGCTTGCTCCTACCTATCTTTCCGATTTGGTCCTGCCGTACATACCTACACGTACGCTACGGTCACAAGATGCAGGCCTCCTAATTGTCCCTAGAATTTCTAAGCAAACAGCTGGAGGCAGGGCTTTCTCCTATAGAGCTCAATTTTTATGGAATGGTCTGCCTACCCATGTGAGAGACACAGACTCGGTCTCAACCTTTAACCTGTCTTGGACTGGGGTTCCGCCAACAGCCAATGAAATTGCAGGGCGCCAAATTCAATCAACAGAAATCTCATAATTAAATTTTCTCAAACATACAAGTATTAGACACCATTTTAAATAAAGATTCTCGTTAATCCAACCACAGTGTCCGATTTCAAAAAAGCTTTTCGGCGAAAGCAGAAAGCATACAGCAATTATCCAACCAAAGAGAAGAGTCACAAAAAGCAGAAATACTGATAAAATGAATCACTAACCTTTGATATTCTTCATCAGAAGACACTCCCGGGACAACATGTTACACAATACATGTATTGTTCGATCAAGTTCATATTTATATCCAAAAACCTCAGTTTACATTTGGCTTTGCCTCCAAAACATCCCGTGAATTTGCACAGAGCCACATCAAATCACAGAAATACTCATAATAAACATTGATAAAAGAGACAAGTGTTATTCACAGATTTAACGATATACTTCTCCTTAATGCAACCGCTGTGTCAAATTTCAAAAAAACTTTACGGAAAAAGCAAACCATGCAATAATAGGGCGCTCAGACAACAAATCAAGCCAAAGAGATATCCGCCATGTTGGAGTCAACAGAAGTCAGAAATAGCATTATAAATATTCACTTACCTTTGATGATCTTCATCAGAATGCACTCCCAGGAATCCCAGTTCCACAATAAATGTTTGTTTTGTTCTATAATGTCCATCATTTATGTCCAAATACCTCCTTTTTGTTTGCGCGTTTAGCCCAGAAATCAAAATTCATGAGGCGCGATCACTAGGTGCAGATGAAAAGTCAAAAAGTTCCATTACAGTCCGTAGAAACATGTCAAACGATGTATAGAATCAATCATTACGATGTTAACATAAATCTTCAATAATGTTCCAACCGGAGAATTCCTTTGTCGGTGGAATTGCAATGGAAAGCAAGCTAACTATCACGTGAACACGCGTGGCCAGCTCGTGGCTCTCTGGCAGACCTCTAACTCAATCCCCTCTCATTCGCCCGGACTTCTCAGTAGAAGCCTCAAACAAGGTTCTAAAGACTGTTGACATCTAGTGGAAGCCTTAGGAAGTGCAATATGACCCCATAGACACTGTATTTGGATAAGCAAACCAACAAACCTCAGATTTCCCACTTCCTGGTTGGATTCTTTCTCAGGTTTTTGCCTGCCATATAAGTTCTGTTATACTCACAGACATCATTCAAACAGTTTTAGAGTGTTGTCTATCCAAATCTACTGATTATATGCATAGTCTAGCTTTTATGGCTGAGTAGCAGGCAGTTTAATTTGGGCACGCTTTTCATCCAAAATTCCCAATGCTGCCCCCTACCCTAGTGAAGTTAAGTCATCCAAGCTTAAGAAGCAGGAGCAGCATCTCCTGCTTGTTCAGAGTGAGCGGTCTGTCTACCAGAAGATGGTTGCTGACTGCAAGACCACATGTCAAGACCTGCAGTTTTCTCTCGGGGGAACAACTGAACCAGCAAGACATCAGGATGCATTACAGCTTGGATTTTGCTCAACATTTCCTCCTTTATACAGAGTGAACACTTTGTCTGAGATTTCTGGTGTTGTGAAGGACAGCACAGTGACAGGGGTAATATCCCACAGCCGGTTGGACTGGAGGATGGTACGGTGCTGGTGGAAAGCTATGGCTAGCAACAACTCCTGACTCCATACTTCAGGCCGCTGCCACAGATCAAGCAGTACCAGCACTTCAAGTGAATATCATTTTCATGCATTGTATGAGGTTATTCTTGTTATCTGAACTTAGGAGGTCAATTGATGTTATGCAAGGTTGTAATGTCTTCTCAATGTATTTGTCTATTTTCCTGTTTTACAGCTTTGATGCTCTAGAGCCTGGTGTTGTCTCCAAGCAGCGTGCGGACTCAGTCAGGACCAGGTTCCATCCTTCCTCCCATAGATGTACCACCTGGACTGGACACAACTAGACAAACTGATCTTTTTGAGAAGATCAGGGAGTTTTGAGACAACTGCAGTTTATGACATTCCATTTTGTAGCTCTGAGTCTACTTTTATGCAATTAAAAAAAAATATATATATTTTGCTACATAAGTCCGAATCAAGGCGGTGATTTATCTTTCTAAATTAAATCAACCTTTTCCCCCTCATTCAGTTATGCCTATTTTAAATTCAATTGTGTAGTTAGGTGCCCAATTATTACCCATTTTGTCATTCACTCAGTAGGGAGAAGCATTAGCGCCTGGCTGGGTACCAACGTCCTACAGCACATTGTCTAGGAGGATTAAGTTTGGAATAGGTGTGAAACAAACTAGTTTTACTTTTCTGTTTGTGATTTAAAAATTATGACTCTAATGAGCAGCGTAAAATACAAACATTTAGGAAAAGTCAGTGAAGGAGCAGGACAGTTTTTATTTTGTATTTACAAAATCAAACGTCAGTGGCCATTGGCCTACGGCAGTTCTAGCTTTTGCTCATTTGCATAGTTAATTATTTAATTCCAGCTTTCATTTCAGAATTTTTTTAATGTCTTTGTTTACTGCACTGTTTTATCATTTACATACGGTCACGTATATTTTGTCTTAGCTGTGATTTAATGTAACAAATCAAACATTCAACCTTGTAAACAATTTATTTAGACCTGGCGTTTATTTGAAACAGGCATTTATTTGCTGAAATGTGTGCCGTTGCCCGGCTATTGAAAGGGACAGGTGGCTATTTGAGAATCGCCGTTTAATTGAAGTTGTATTATATGTGTAGAATTTACCATGGATAGTCAAAAGGAATTGTCTGCAGTTTTCAGAAGGTGAATAGCTCAATTGATTGTGACAGTCTTACATTGTAATATATGAGTCAATTCCCGTTGAAAGCAAAGTAAAAGGAAATGATTTTAAGTCATTGACTTTTGAAGGTTTTACAACTTAGCCATAGAGACTAAACAAAGATATCCCCATGTACACTAGAGCAGTGGCTTTCATGGACATTTTACAGCCTAAAGCGTTGCAGAGTTATGCATCATATACATTTATATAATCCTGGTTTGGTGGAGGGCATTAGCCCTCTCCCCACCCGTAGAGCTGTGCCACTGCACTGGCTGTGCAATGCATGGCAGAGTTGTTAGTTTGGCACTGTTGATCGGCACACATTTGGAGAGAAATTTCACATTGAGCTTTAACCAAAGCCAACCATTTTTACGCTGACCGGCAAGAAAATAACACACACTAACATACAAACACACTTACCGACTTCTTTTGAGCTTGTGCAACTGTGGGAAGAAAGAAGACAGAAGTGAAAACATCCATCATGCTCATACTATACTACACCTACCCTTAACATACTATACTACACCTTCCCCTAACATACTATACTACACCTACCCCTAACATACTATACTACACCTACCCCTAACATACTATACTACACCTACCCCTAACATACTATACTACACCTACCCCTAACATACTATACTACACCTACCCCTAACATACTATACTACACCTACCCCTAACATACACAGTACTACACCTAACCCTAACAGCCACAATACTACACCTAACCCGAACAGTCAGACACTATAATACACCTAACCCTAACAGCCAGAATAATACACCTAATCTCACCATTAGAAACAATAATACACATTTCAATGAAACATACTTCCAAAAACAATTCACGTTTCAATTAATAAAAGCAGAAGAAATACAATAATGCACACATCAATGAATTAAAACCCAAACTAAATAACCTCACCAGTTGAAGGAGGAGTGTACTTTTTATTTGTGTCTTGAGAAACTGCTGCTTTACTGAAAGAAGAAAAGTGAGGAACTCATCTTAGGCATCGTAGTCATGTTTATTACAGCAGCAGTAATTTAAGCAATACAAGTAGCAGTAACAGTAGTAATAATGGTAGTAGTAACAGTAGTAATAATGGTAGTAGTAACAGTAGTAATAATGGTAGTAGTAATGGTAGTAACAGTAGTAATAATGGTAGTAGTGACAGCAGTAATAATAGTAAAAATGGTAGTAGTAACAGTAGAAATAAGGGTAGTAGTAACAGTAGTAATAATGGTAGTAGTGACAGTAGTAATAATGGTAGTAGTGACAGTAGTAATAATGGTAGTAACAGTAGTAATAATGGTAGTAGTGACAGTAGTAATAATGGTAGTATTGACAGTAGTAATAATAGTAAAAATGGTAGTGGTAACAGTAGAAATAATGGTAGTAGTAACAGTAGTAATAATGGTAGTAGTGACAGTAGTAATAATAGTAAAAATGGTAGTAGTAACAGTAGAAATAATGGTAGTAGTAATGGTAGTAGTAATGGTAGTAGTAACGGTAGTAATAATGGTAGCAGTAACAGTAATAATAATAGTAGTAGTAACAGTAGTAGTAGTAGTAACAGTAGTAATAATGGTAGTAGTAATAGTAGTAGTAGTAGTAACAGTTGTAGTAGTATGAGTAATAGTAGTAATAATGGTAGTAGTAACAGTAGCAATAATAGTAATAATGGTAGTAGTAACAGTAGTAACAATGGTAGTAGTAACAGTAGTAATAATGGTAGTAGTGACAGTAGTAATAATGGCAGTAGTAACAGTAGTAATAATGGTAGTAGTAACAGTAGTAATAATGGCAGTTGTGACAGTAGTAGTAGTACGAGTAATAGTAGTAATAATGGTAGTAGTAACAGTAGTAATAATGGTAGTAGTGACAGTAGTAATAATGGTAGTAGTGACAGTAGTAATAATGGTAGTAGTACCAGTAGTAATAATGGTAGTAGTAACAGTAGTAATAATGGTAGTAGTAACAGTAGTAATAATGCTAGTATTAACAGTTGTAATAACGGTAGTAGTAATAGTAGTAGTAGTATGAGTAATAGTAGTAATAATGGTAGTAGTAACAGTAGCAATAATATTAATAATGGTAGTAGTAACAGTAGTAATAATGGCAGCAGTGACAGTAGAAATAATGGTAGTGGTAACAGTAGTAATAATGGTAGTAGTAACAGTAGTAATAATGGTAGTAGTAACAGTAGTAATAATGGTAGTGGAAACAGTAGTAATACTGGTAGTAGTGACAGTAGTAATAATGGTAGTAGTGACAGTAGTAATAATGGTAGCAGTTAAAGTAGTAGTAGTAGTAACCGTAGTAATAATGGTAGTAGTAACAGTAGTAATAATAGTAGTAGTAACAGTAGTAGTAGTAGTAACAGTAGTAATAATGGTAGTAGTGACAGTAGTAATAATGGTAGTAGTAACAGTAGTAATAATGGTAGTAGTAACAGTAGTAATAATAGTAGTAGTGACAGTAGTAGTAGTAGTAACAGTAGTAATAATGGTAGTAGTAACAGTAGTAATAATGGTAGTAGTAACAGTAGTAATCGTAGTAACAGTAGGAATAATGGTAGTAGTAACAGTAGTAATAATGGTAGTAGTGACAGTAGTAATAATGGTAGTAGTAACAGTAGTAATAATGGTAGTAGTAACAGTAGTAATAATGGTAGTAGTAACAGTAGCAATAATGGTAGTAGTAACAGTAACAATAATGGTAGTAGTGACAGTAGTAATAATAGTAAAAATGGTAGTAGTAACAGTAGAAATAATGGTAGTAGTAACAGTAGTAATAATGGTAGTAGTGGCAGTAGTAATAATGATAGTAGTGACAGTAGTAATAATGGTAGTAGTAATGGTAGTAGTAACAGTAGTAATAATGGTAGTAGTAACAGTAGTAATAATGGTAGCAGTGACAGTAGTAATAATGCTAGTAGTAACAGTAGTAATAATGGTAGTGGTAACAGTAGTAATAATGGTAGTAGTAATAGTAGTAGTAGTAACAGTAGTAGTAGTATGAGTAATAGTAGTAATAATGATAGTAGTAACAGTAGCAATAATAGTAATAATGGTAGTTGTGACAGTAGTAATAATGGTGGTAGTGACAGTAGTAATAATGGTAGCAGTAACAGTAGTAATAATGGTAGTGGTAACAGTAGTAACAATGGTTGTAGTGCCAGTAGTAATAATGGTAGTAGTACCGGTAGTAATAATGGTAGTAGTAACAGTAGTAATAATGGTAGTAGTAACAGTAGTAATAATGGTAGTATTAACAGTTGTAATAATGGTAGTAGTAGTAATAGTAGTAGTAGTAACAGTAGTAGTAGTATGAGTAATAGTATTAATAATGGTAGTAGTAACAGTAGCAATAATAGTAATAATGGTAGTAGTAACAGTAGTAATAATGGTAGCAGTGGCAGTAGAAATAATGGCAGTGGTAACAGTAGTAATAATGGTAGTAGTAACAGTAGTAATAATGGTAGTGGTAACAGTAGTAATAATGGTAGTAGTGACAGTAGTAATAATGTTAGTAGTGACAGTAGTAATAATGGTAGTAGTGACAGTAGTAATAATGGTAGTAGTAACAGTAGTAATAATGGTAGTAGTAACAGTAGTAATAATGGTAGTAGTAACAGTAGTAATAATGGCAGTAGTAACAGTAGTAAAAATGGCAGTAGTAACAGTAGTAATAATGGTAGTAGTAACAGTAGTAATAATGGTAGTAGTACCAGTAGTAATAATGGTAGTAGTGACAGTAGCAATAATAGTAAAAATGGTAGTAGTAACAGTAGAAATAATGGTAGTAGTAACAGTAGTAGTAGTAGTATGAGTAATAGTAGTAATAATGGTAGTAGTAATAGTGGTAATAATAGCAGTAGTAATAGTACTACTAATAGCAGTACTAATAGTAGTACTAATAGCAGTAGTAATAGTAATAATATCAGTAGTAATAGTAGTAATAATAGCAGTAGTAACAGTAGTACTAATAGCAGTAGTAATAGTAGTAATAATAGCAGTAGTAATAGTAGTAATAATAGCAGTAGTAATAGTAGTAGTAATAGCAGTAGTAGTAGTAGTACTACTGGTAGTAGTAATAGCAGTATTAATGGTAGTGACAAAAGCGGTAGTAATAGTAGTAATACTAGTAGTAGTAATAGTAGCAATAATTGTAGTTGTAATAGTATAAATAATGGTAGTATTACTAGTAGTAACAATAACAGTAGTTATAGTAGTACTACTGGTAGTAGTAATAGCAGTAGTAATAGTAGTAATAATAGCAGTAGTAATAGTAGTATAAGTAATAGTAGCGATAATGGCAGTAGTAATGGTAGTAACAGTAGCATAAGTAATAGTAGCAATACTGGTAGTAGTGGTAGTAGTAATAATGGTAGTAGTGATAGTAGTATGAGTAATGGTAGTAATACTGGTATTAGTAATAGTGGTAGTAGTAGTACGAGCAGTACTAATGGTACCGGTGATGGTAGTAATAATGGGGTTAGTAATAGTAGTAATGAGGGCAGTAGTAATATTAGTAATAGTAGTAATAATGGTAGTAGCAATATTAGTAATACTGACAGTAGTAATAATAGTAATACGGGTGGCAGTAATAATGGTAGTAGTAATAGTAGTAATAATGGTAGTAGCAATATTAGTAATACTGACAGTAGTACCAATATTAATACGGGTGGCAGTAATAATGGTAGTAGTAATAGTGGTATTAATGGTGGTAGTAATAGTAGTAATAATTGTAGTAGCAATAATGGTAGTAGTGGTAGTAGTTGTAGTGGTAGTAGTATGAGTAATAGTAGTAATAGTAGTAATTGTGGTCCCATGTGGCTCAGTTGGTAGAGCATGGCGCTTGCAACGCCAGGGTTGTGGGTTCAATTCCCACGGGGGGACCAGGATGAATATGTATGAACTTTCCAATGTGTAAGTCGCTCTGGATAAGAGCGTCTGCTAAATGACTTAAATGTAAATGTATTAGTGCGAGTAGTAATACCGGTAGTAGTAATATCCTTATTACTACTATTACTACTGCCAGTATTACCTCTCACTAATACTACGATTACTAAATAGTAGTATTGGTGAGAGGTAATACTGGTAGTAGTAATAGTAGTAATAATGGTAGTAGTAATTAGTAGTAGTAGTAATAACAGTAGTACTAGTAGTAGAAATAGCAGTAGGGATGGTACTAGTAATGATAGTAAAAAAAGTAGTAGGAATAATATAACTGATAGTAGTAATATTAGTATAAGTAATAGTAGTAATAATAGTATAAGTAATAGTGGTAGTAGCAATAGTTGTAATAGTAGTATAAGTAATAATAGTACTAATTGTAGTAGTGATATTAGTAATAATGGTTGTGGTAATAGAAGTACAGATAGCAGTAGTGATGGTAGTAGTAATGATAGTAACAGTAGTAGTGGGAATAATGGAAGTGATAGTAGTAATAGTAGAAGTTGTAGTAATATCAGACATAGTTGTAGTAGTAATAGTAGTAGTAGCAGTAGTCGCAGTAGTAGTAGTAGCAGTAGTAGTAGTAACAGTAGTAGTAGTAGTAGTAGTAATAACAGTAGTAGTAGTAATAGCATTAGATATGGCCGTAGTGATGGTAGTAGTAATAACAGCCATAGTTGTAGTAGTAGTAGTAGTAGTAGTAGTAGTAGTAGTAGTAGTAGTAGTAGTAGTAGTAGTAGTAGCAGTAGTAGCAATAGTAGCAATAGTAGTAGTAACAGTAGTAGTAGTAATAGCATTAGATATGGCCGTAGTGATGGTAGTAGTAATAGCAACAGTAGTAGTAAGAATAAAAGTAGTGATATTAGTAATAGTAGAATAAGTAGTAATGGTAGTAGTGATATTAGTAGTAGTAGTAGTAGTAATAATACTGGTAGTAGGTATAGTAGTATTAATAGTAGTAGTCATATTAGTAATACTGGACGCAGTAGTAGTAGTAATCATTTTAGGAGTAATAGTGGTAGTGGTGATAGTAGCAAATGTAGTAATAATGGTAGTAGTAGTAGTCGTGATTGCTGTAGTCATAGTAGTAATAGTAGTAGTAGTAGTAGAGATATCAGTAGTGACGGTAGAAGTAATAATAGTAACAGTAGTAGTAGGAATAATAGTAGTGATATGAATAATATTAGAAGTAATAGTAGAAGTAGTAATAGCAGTAATAACAGTAGTAGTTGTAATACGATTACTAATAGTACTAGTAATAGTAGTAGTAGTAGTAGTAATATTAGTAACAGTAGTAGTAGCAGCAGCAGCAGTAGAGGAGATGTGTGTCCATCATCATGCAAAGACATCATCAAACCGTGCAACAGAAAAGTGTACCATATACACTTGGTTTGTTGTTTTCATGAAGTTGTTTTCATTAAATCGTTTTTAATCATAGCTAAAGTATTGCAACGGTTTCCTCGACGCAGTCAGCCGTCAATGCTGGGACCGCAAGTTTGTGTCCCGAATTCCTGTTAAGTAGCATTTAGCTGTTAGCCATCATGAAAATGGAACAGGCTAATGCTAGCAGTGCTAGCCGACCTGTGTTTTTATCCACAGCTGGGCATAAATGCTTCTGGTGTGAGATGATTTCCACACAGTCACAAGTTGAAGATAAGGTCTGCCCTATATGCACCACCATCAAGCAGATAAGGGAAAAGATCCTCCAGCTGTTAGCTCGGCTGCTCTCTAAGTACACCAATCTTGCTGTAACCCAGGCAAACTGAATCTCAGTTTTAAATGCCTCCTATAGCAAAGCTGTCTGATTAGGGCAGTGTTGATCTGTACCAATCCAACAGACAGATGTTCAGCTCCATGGCCCACTCCGTGGACACTCGCAAGGCGTAGGAGATCGGGGCAGTCTGGCCACCTTTCATCTATCCAATCCAGCTATCAAACAGCTTTGTCACGCTTGAGACGGACCTACAGATCCTGGGTGTTTACCAGCCGACGCTGTGGCACCCAGTTAAACATGTAGTTTAAGTATAACATGTCTGTCTTCAGACTGTAGTGCCGTTGTTAGTGAAGCCTCCCCCCGGACCACAGTTTTTTCAAACTCTATCAGAAAACTGAAGAAGGATGGGGGGACAGCCTCTATTTTTACTAATGCTCTCAGCTGTAAGGGCATTTCCTTTGAGCATTTTTGTTTATTTATTTCACCTTTATTTAACCAGGTAGGCTAGTTGAGAACAAGTTCTCATTTACAACTGCGACCTGGACAAGATAAAGCAAAGCAGTGCGACAAAAACAACAACACAGAGTTACACATGGGATAAACAAACGGACAGTCAATAACACAATAGAAAAATCTATGTACAGAGTGTGCAAATAAAGGAAGATTAGGTAGGTACATGCAATAAATAGTAAATAGTGGCGAAATAATTACAATTTAGCATTAACACTGTTGTGATAGATGTGCAGATGATGATGTGCAAGTAGAGATATTGGGTGCAAAAGAGCAAAAAACTAAATAACAATATGGGGATGAGGTAGTTGGGTGGGATATTTACAGACTGGCTGTGTACAGGTACAGTGATGGGTAAGCTGCTCTGACAGCTGATGCTTAAAGTTAGTGAGGAAGTTAGTGAGGGAGATATAAGACTCCAGCTTCAGTGATTTTTGCAATTCGTTCCAATAATTGGCAGCAGAGAACTTGAAGGAAAGACAGCCAAAGCAGATGTTGGCTTTGGGGATGGCCAGTGAAATATACCTGCTGGAGCACGTGCTACGGGTGGGTGTTGCTATGGTGACCAGTGAGCTAAGATAAGGCGGGGCTTTACCTAGCAAAGACTTATAGATGACCTGGAGACAGTGGGTTTGGCGACGAATATGTAGCGAGGGCCAGCCAACGAGAGCGTACAGGTCGCAGTGGTGGGTAGTATATGGGGCTTTGGTGACAAAACGGATGGCACTGTGATAGACTACATCCAATTTGCTGAGTAGAGTGTTGGAGGCTATTTTGTAAACGACATCGCCGAAGTCGAGTATTGGTAGGATAGTCAGTTTTACAAGGGTATGTTTGGCAGCATGAGTGAAGGAATCTTTGTTGAGAAATATGCCGATTGTAGATTTAATTTTGGATTGGAGATACTTAATGTGCCTCTGGAATGAGAGATTGCAGTCTAACCAAACACCTAGGTATTTGTAGTTGTCCACGTATTCTAAGTCAGATTCATCCAGAGTAGTGATGCTAGTTGGGCGGGCGGGTGCGGGCAGCAATTGGTTGAGGAGCATGCATTAAGTTTCATAGCATTTAAGAGCAGTCGGAGGCCACGGAAGGAGTGTTGTATGGCATTTAAGCTCGATTGGAGGTTTGTTAACACAGTGTCCAAAGAAGGGCCAGATGTATACAGAATGCTCAGAGGTGGATCAGCTTAGAGGTGGATCAGGGAATCACCCGCAGCAAGAGCGACATCATTGATATATACAGAGAAAAGAGTCGGCCCGAGAATTGAACCCTGTGCTACCCCCACGGAGACTGCCAGAGGTCCAGACAACAGGCCCTCCGATTTGACACTGAACTCTATCTGAGAAGTAGTTGGTGAACTAGACAAGGCAGTCATTTGAGAAACCAAGGGCCGGAGTCACTTAGGTAGCCTGTTTTCCCCATTTTGGTTGTGGGTGATTGTTTTCTGTTTTGTACATATTCCTTACAGAACTGTTTCGTTTTCGTTCTCGCTCTTTATTATTTTTGTCATTTCAGTGTTCAGTTTATTTTGTTTATTAAAATGAACACTTACCACGCTGCACCTTGGTCCTCTTCTCCTTCACCAGATGAAAACCTTTACACAGTGGGTACAACATCTCCAATGCACTTCTTTATAAACTCACTCACAGAGCCAGCGTATAGATCGATGTTGTTCTTCGAGGCTGACTGGATCATATCCCAGTCCACGTGATCAAAACAATCTTGAATCATGGATTCCGATTGGTCTGACCTGTGTTGAATGGTTCTAGTCACTGGTACATCCTGTTTGAGTTTCTGCCTATATGACGGTAGGAGCAAGATGGCGTCGTGGTCGGATTTGCCGAAGGGAGGGCGGGGGAGGAGTTGGTATGCATCGCAGAAGGTAGAGTAGCAGTGATTGAGTGTATTACCCCCACGCGTACTGCAATCAATATGCTGATAGAATTTAGGTAGCCTTGTTCTCAAATTTGCTTTGTTAAAATCCCCAGCTACAATAAATGCAGCCTCAGGATATATGGTTTCCAGTTTACTTAGAGTCCAGTGAAGTTCCTTGAGGGCCGTCGTGGTGTCTCTTTGAGGGGGAATGTACACAGCTGTGATGATAACTGACAAGAATTCTCGGTCGGGTGAGCAGAAGGACTTGAGTTCCTGTATGTTGTTATGATTACACCATGAGTCATTAATCATGAAGCATACACCCCTGCCCTTCCTCTTCCCAGAGAGGTGTTTATCTCTGTCGGCGCGATGCATGAAGAAGCCCGGTGGCTGAACCGACTCTGACAACATATCCCGAGAGAGCCATGTTTCCATGAAACAGAGAATGTTACATTCTCTGAAGTCTCTCTGGAAGGCAACCCTTGCTCGAATAGTAGTAGTAATAGTAGTTATAGTAGTAATAGTAGAAGTAGTAGTGACAGTAGTAGTAGTAGTAGTAGTAGTGGCAGCCACAGCAGTAGTAGTAGTGACAGTAGTAGTAGTAGTAGTAGTAGCAGTGGCAGTAGTAGGAGTAGTAGTAGTACCAGTACTAGTAGTAGTAGTAGTAGCAGTAGTAGTAGTAGTGACAGTAGTAGTAGTAGTAGTAGTAGTAGTAGCAGCAGCAGCAGCATTAGTAGTAGCAGCAGCAGCACCATTAGTAGTAGCAGCAACATATTTAGATGTGGAAGTAGTAGCAGCAGTAGTGGTAAGGATGTAGTAGTACCTGTAGTAACAGCAGTAGTAGCAGTCGTGCTAGTATCAGTAGTAGTAGATGCAGCAATAATAGTAGTAGATGCAGTAGTAGTAGTAGTAGTAGATGAAGCGGAAGTAGAAGTAGTATATTTAGCAGCAGCAGTAGTAGTAGATTTAGCAGCGGCAGTAGTAGTAGTAGTAGTAGTAGTAGTAGTAGATGCAGCAGTAGTAGTAGTTGAAGCAGTAGTAGTAGTAGTATATTTAGCAGCAGCAGTAGTAGTAGATTTAGCAGCGGCAGTAGTAGTAGATTTAGCAGCGGCAGTAGTAGTAGTAGATGTGGCAGTAGTAATGGTAGTAGTAGGTGATGTAGCAATAGTAGTAGTAGTAGTAATACAAGCAGTAGTGGTAGTTAAGATGGCATTGGAGAAGAGTGTATTTTGTTCGTTAATTTGCATTATTTGTAACTTATTTTGTAACTATTTTTGTACATAATGTTGCCACTACCGTGTCTTATGACCGAAAATAACTTCTGGACATCAGGACTGCGATTACTCACCACTGACTGGCAGAATCGTTTTTTTCCTTTAACGAGTCTGACGAGCCCGACGTGAATGATATACTGCTCTCCCGGGAACAGACCCAGATCCCTGTGATTTGCGTGAAGAGAAGACGGAGAAAAAGAGGCCAAAGGGCGGGCTGCCTTCTGAGAATTTGTAGGCGATTGAATAAACCCCCACTTCGTTCCTTTCTGCTAGCAGACGTGCAATCTTTGGAGAATAAAATAGACGACCTACGCGGAAGATTAAACTACCAACGGGACATTCAAAACTGTAATATCTTCACGGAATCGTGGCTGAACGACGACTATATCAACATACAGCTGGCTGGTTATACGCTGTACTGGCAGGATAGAACAGCGGCGTCTGGTAAGACAAGGGGTGGCAGACTATGTATTTGTGTAAATAACAGCTGGTGCACGATATCTAAGGAAGATTCTAGCTATTGCTCGCCTGAGGTAGAGTTTCTTATGATAAGCTTTAGACCACACTATCTACCTAGAGAGTTTTCATCTGTATTGTTTGTAGCTGTTTACATATCACCACAGTCAGAGGTTGGCACTAAGACAGCAATGAATGAGCTGTATTCCGCCATAAGCAAACAAGAAAACGCTCACCCAGAGGCGGCGGTCCTAGGAGCCGGGACTTTAATGCAGGAAACTTAAATTTGTTTTACCTCATTTCTATCAGCATGTTAATTAAATGTACAACCAGAAGGAAAAAACCCCGGACCACCTTTAGTCCACACACAGAGATGCATACAAAGCTCTCCCTCGCCCTCCATTTGGCAAATCTGACCATAATTCTATCCTCCTAATTCCTGCTTACAAGCAAAAACTAAAGCAGGAAGCAACAGTGACTAACTCAGTACGGAAGCGGTCAGATGACGTGGATGCTATGCTACAGGACTGTTTTGTAGCACAGACTGGGATATGTTCTGGAATTCATCAGATGGCATTGAGGAGTACACCACATCAGTCATTGGCTTCATCAATAAGTGCATCGATGATGTCGTCCCCACAGTGACCTTACGTACATACCACAACCAGAAACCATGGATTACAGGCAACATCCGCACTGAGCTAATGGCTAGAGCTGCCGCTTTCAAGGAGCGGGAGTCTAACCTGGAAGCTTATAAGAAATCCTGCTATGCCTTCCGACGAACCATCGAACAGGCAAAGCGTCAATTTAGGATCAAGATCGAATCGTACTACACCGGCTCTGATGCTTGTTGGATGTGGCAGGGCTTGCAAACGATTACAGACTACAAAGGGAAGCACACCCGAGAGCTGACCAGTGACACGAGCCTACCAGACAAGCTAAACTACTTCTATGCTCGCTTAGAGGCAAATAACACTGAAACACGCATGAAAGCACCAGCTGTTCCGGAAGACTGTACTGCGAGCATGCGCTGACCAACTGGCAAGTGTCTTCACTGACATTTTCAATCTCTCCCTGTCCGAGTCTGTAATACTAACATATTTTAAGCAGATCACCATAGTCCATGTGCCCAATAACACTAAGGTAACCTGCCTAAATGACTACCGACCCGTAGCACTCACGTCTGAAGCCATTAATTGCTTTGAATGGCTGGTCATGGCTCACATCAACACCATTATCCAAGAAACCCTAGACCCACTCTAATTTCTATACCGCCCGAACAGATCCACAGATGATGCAATCTCTAGTGCACTCCACACTGCCCTTTCTCACCTGGACAAAAGGAACACCTACGTGAGAATGCTGTTCATTGACTACAGCTCAGCGTTCATCACCATAGTGCCCTCAAAGCTCATCAATAAGCTAAGGACCCTGGGACTAAACACCTCCCTCTGCAACTGGATCCTGGACTTCCTGACGGGCCGTCCCCAGGTGGTAAGGGTAGGTAACAACATATCCGCCACGCTGATCCTCAACACAGGAGCCCCTCAGGGGTGTGTGCTTGGGCCCTCCTGTACTCCCTGTTCACTCATGACTGCGTGGCCAGGCACGACTCCAACACCATCATTAAGCTTGCCTATAGCACAACAGTGGTAGGCCTGAGCACCGACAACGATGAGACAGCCTATAGGGAGGTCAGAAACCTGCCCATGTGGTACCAGGACAACAACCTCTCCCTCAACCTGATCAAGACAAAGGAGATGATTGTGGACTACAGGAAAAGGAGGACCGAGCACGCCCCCATTCTCATCCACGGGGCTGCAGTGGAGCAGGTTGATAGATTCAAGTTCCTTGGTGTCCACATCACCAACAAACTAACATGGTCCAAGCACACCAAGACAGTCGTGAAGAGGGCACAACAAAACATATTCCCCCTCAGGAGACTGAACAGATTTGGCATGGGTCCTCAGATCCTCTACAATAGACTGACGAGTTTCAGAAGAAAGTACTTTGTTTCTGGCCATTTTGAGCCTGTAATTGAACCCACAAATGCTGATGCTCCAGATACTCAACTAGCCTAAAGAAGGCCAGTTTTACTGATTTTTTAATCAGAACAACAGTTTTCAGCTGTGCTAACATAATTGCAAAAGGGTTTTCTAATGATCAATTAGCCATTTAAAATGATAAATGTTTGCCCTACAGCCATTTCTGCTGAATCAAAAGAATTTGTAAAAAACAGATTTCGACAGAAATATGGCTGAGACGCAAAGATAATTCAAGGAGAGGGGGTACAAAAATGGTCAGATTAATATTGCCATTGAGAAAATTCAAAACAAAACGAGACATGACCTTTTCAAGATCAGTCTCGCAAAAATTAGCATTCTTGCGTTTTAACTACCCGCTATTCAAAGTGCTCTGAACAAATTTAGGTAATAGTTCACAAGCATAGGCAAATTCTAAGATCCGATGATAGTATCAGTAATGTGTTTTCGGACCGTCTCTTGGTCGTATTTTTGCGGGACAGAAATCACAGAGATCAATTGGTAAACTCTGATTAACCACCCCAAGATATCCCTGCACAACGTCTATTTGCGCCCCTACTGGATGGAAACTACAAGTGTAATGGCTGTGCTCAACGCAATGGCACTTATAAATGTAGATCTTTCAAACTCCCCCAAACAGGGAAACAGATCCCAATCAAAGGTGTTATCACGTGCTCCACTAAGGCAGTTGTTTATCTTATAACTTGTCCTAGTATTAAAAATTATGTGGGTAAAACAATGCGCAAATTAAAAGTGCGTATCTCGGAGCATCGTAGCACCATTGTAGCACCAAAAACTTGATTTACCCAGTTGTGGCCCACTTTTTGGAATAAAACCACTCGATTTTGTCTCTATGTTATATCGGCATCGAACATGTCACCCTCCCTAGGAGAGGGGGTGACCGCTACAATTTATTGTTAAAACGAGAGGCTGACTGGATTTTTAATTTAAAGACCCTTACTCCCTTCGGTCTCAACGTAGACTTTGATCTGAAGCCATTCTTGTGATTATTGTGATTTTGCCGTTGTATATGTTTTGTAGGCTAATGTAGCCAAATGGTATCTAAGATCGTACGCTAGCCATTTATATTTTTTGTATGCTATTTTAATAGATGAGAATTAACCAATGATGTCAGGCTACACCCATCCATGATCAGACACCTGTGTGTATCTCTTGACAGTATATAAATGAGTCATCCTGCAGTGCTTTTCATTATACCCTGATGAAGACAGTGTGTCTGTCAAAATGTTGGACATAAATATTTTTGCATCTGAGTTCCTAGGGTCCACTCCGCTAGCCAGCACCTCGCCTAAATAGGTGTGCGTTTCTTTCGCCTCTAGATTAAATTTGTATTAACTAACACAACGTTCCATTGGAACACAGGACTGATGGTTGCTGATAATGGGCCTCTGTACACCTATGTAGATATTCCATCCATAAATCTGCCGTTTCCAGCTACAATAGTCATTTACAACATTAACAATGTCTACACAGTATTTCTGATCAATTTGGTGTTATTTTAATGGACAAAAAAATGTGCTTTTCTTTTAAAAAAACAAGGACATTTCTAAATGACCCCAAACTTTTAAACAGTAGTGTACATATTACCTCGACTAACCGGTGCCCCCGCACATTGACTCTGTACCAGTACCCCCTGTATATAGTCTCATTACTAACCGGTGCCCCCACACATTGACTCTGTACCCCCTGTATATAGTCTCATTACTAACCGGTGCCCCCACACATTGACTCTGTACCCCCTGTATATAGTCTCATTACTAACCGGTGCCCGTGCACATTGATTCTGTACCGGTACCCCCCTGTATACAGTCTCATTACTAACCGGTGCCCCCTCATATTGACTCTGTACCGGTACCCCCTGTATACAGTCTCATTACTAACCGGTGCCCCCTCATATTGACTCTGTACCGGTAACCCCCTGTATATAACCTCCTTACTAACCGGTGCCCCCACACATGGACTCTGTACCCCCTGTATATAGTCTCATTACTAACCGGTGCCCCCACACATGGACTCTGTACCCCCTGTACATAGCCTCATTACTAACCAGTGCCCCCACACATGGACTCTGTACCGGTACCCCCTGTATATAGTCTCATTACTAACCGGTGCCCGTGCACCTTGACTCTGTACCGGTACCCCCCTGTATATGGCCTCATTACTAACCGGTGCCCCCTCACATTGACTCTGTATCGGTAACCCCTGTATATAGCCTCATTACTAACCGGTGCCCGTGCACATTGACTCTGTACCGGTAACCCCTGTATATAGTCTCATTACTAACCGGTGCACCCACACATGGACTCTGACTCTGTACCCCCTGTATATAGTCTCATTACTAACCGGTGTCCCCACACATGGACTCTGTACCCCCTGTATATAGCCTCATTACTAACCGGTGCTCCCGCACATTGATGCTTTACCGGTACCCCCCTGTATATAGTCTCATTACTAACCGGTGCCCCCTCACATTGACTCTCTACCGGTAACCCCCTGTATATAACCTCATTACTAACCGGTGTCCCCACACATTGACTCTGTACCGGTAACCCCCTGTATATAGTCTCATTACTAACCGGTGCCCCCTCACATTGACTCTGTACCGGTAACCCCCTGTATATAGTCTCATTACTAACCGGTGCCCTCACACATGGACTCTGTACCCCCTGTATATAGTCTCATTACTAACCAGTGCCCTCACACATTGACTCTGTACCCCCTGTATATAGTCTCATTACTAACCGGTGCCCTCACACATGGACTCTGTACCCCCTGTATATAGTCTCATTACTAACCGGTGCCCTCACACATGGACTCTGTACCCCCTGTATATAGCCTCATTACAAACCGGTGCCCCCACACATTGACTCTGTACCGGTACCCCCTGTATATAGTCTCATTACTAACCGGTGTCCCCACACATGGACTCTGTACCCCCTGTATATAGTCTCATTACTAACCGGTGCCCCCACACATGGACTCTGTACCCCCTGTATATAGTCTCATTACTAACCGATGCCCCCACACATTGACTCTGTACCGGTACCCCCTGTATATAGTCTCATTACTAACCGGTGCCCCCACACATTGACTCTGTACCCCCTGTATATAGTCTCATTACTAACCGGTGCCCCCACACATGGACTCTGTACCCCCTGTATATAGTCTCATTACTAACCGGTGTCCCCGCACATTGACTCTGTACCCCCTGTATATAGTCTCATTACTAACCGGTGCCCCCACACATGGACTCTGTACCCCCTGTATATAGTCTCATTACTAACCGGTGCTCCCGCACATTGATGCTGTACCGGTATCAACCTGTATATAGTCTCACTATTGTTATTTTGCTGCTGCTCTTTAATTACTTGTTACTTTTATTTCTTATTCTTACCCGTATGCTTTTAAACTTTTAAACTTAAACTCCCCGTACCTCTGATACCTCCTTTTTCCCACCTCCCACACATGCGGTGACCTCACCCATTGTGACCAGCATGTCCAGAGATACAACCTCTCTTATCATCACCCAGTGCCTGGGCTTGCCTCTGCTGTACCCGTGCCCCACCATACCCCTGTCTGCACATTATGCCCAGAATCTATTCTACCACGCCCATAAATCTGCTCCTTTTATTCCTTGTCCCCAACGCTCTAGGCGACCAGTTTTGGTAGCCTTTAGCCGCACCCTCATCCTACTACTCCTCTGTTCCTCAGGTGATGTGGAGGTAAACCCAGGCCCTGCATGTCCCCAGTCACCCTCATTTGTTGACTTCTGTGATCGAAAAAGCCTTGGCCTTATGCATGTCAACATCAGAAGCCTCCTCCCTAAGTTTGCCTTACTCACCGCTTTAGCACACTCTGCCAACCCTGATGTCCTTGCCGTTTCCGAATCCTGGCTTAGGAAGGCCACCAAAAATTCTGAGATTTCCATACCCAACTATAACACTTTCCGTCAAGATAGAACTGCCAAAGGGGGAGGAGTTGCAATCTACTGCAGAGATAGCCTGCAAAGTTCTGTCATACTTTCCAGGTCTATGCCCAAACAGTTCGAACTTATAATTTTAAAAATTAATCTCTCCAGAAATAAGTCTCTCACTGTTGCCGCCTGCTACCAACCCCCCTCAGCTCCCAGCTGTGCCCTGGACACCATCTGTGAATTGATCGCCCCCCATCTAGCTTCAGAGTTTGTTCTGTTAGGTGACCTAAACTGGGATATGCTTAACACCCCGGCAGTCCTACAGTCTAAGCTAGATGCCCTCAATCTCACACAAATCATCAAGGAACCCACCAGGTACAACCCTAAATCCGTAAACATGGGCACCCTAATAGACATTATCCTGACCAACTTGCCCTCCAAATACACCTCTGCTGTCTTCAATCAAGATCTCAGTGATCACTGCCTCATTGCCTGTATCCGCTACGGGTCCGCGGTCAAACGACCACCCCTCATCACTGTCAAACGCTCCCTAAAACACTTCTGCGAGCAGGCCTTTCTAATCAACCTGGCCCGGGTACCCTGGAAGGATATTGACCTCATCCCGTCAGTTGAGGATGCCTGGTCATTCTGTAAAAGTTACTTCCTCACCATATTAGACAAGCATGCTCCGTTCAAAAAATGCAGAACTAAGAACAGATATAGCCCTTGGTTCACTCCAGACCTGACTGCCCTCGACCAGCACAAAAACATCCTGTGGCGAACTGCAATAGCATCGAAGAGTACCCGCGATATGCAACTGTTCAGGGAAGTCAGGAACCAATACACGCAGTCAGTCAGGAAAGCAAAGGCCAGCTTTTTCAAGCAGAAATTTGCATCCTGTAGCTCTAACTCCAAAAAGTTCTGGGATACTGTAAAGTCCATGGAGAACAAGAGTACCTCCTCCCAGCTGCCCACTGCACTGAGGCTAGGTAACACGGTCACCACCGATAAATCCGTGATAATCGAAAACTTCAACAAGCATTTCTCACCGGCTGGCCATGCCTTCCTCCTGGCGACTCCAACCTTGGCCAACAGCTCCGCCCCCCCCCCCCCCGCTGCTACTCGCCCAAGCCTCCCCAGGTTCTCCTTTACCCAAATTCAGATAGCAGATGTTCTGAAAGAGCTGCAAAACCTGGACCCATACAAATCAGCTGGGCTTGACAATCTGGACCCCCTGTTTCTGAAACTGTCCGCCGTCATTGTCGCACCCCCTATTACCAGCCTGTTCAACTTCTCCTTCGTATTATCTGAGATCCCCAAGGATTGGAAAGCTGCCGCGGTCATCCCCCTCTTCAAAGGGGGAGACACCCTGGACCCAAACTGTTACAGACCTATATCCATCCTGCCCTGCCTATCTAAGGTCTTTGAAAGCCAAGTCAACAAACAGATCACTGACCATCTCGAATCCCACCGTACTTTCTTTCCTGTGCAATCCGGTTTCCGAGCCGGTCACGGGTGCACCTCAGCCACGCTCAAGGTACTAAACGATATCATAACCGCTATCGATAAAAGACAGTACTTTGCAGCCGTCTTCATCGACCTGGCCAAGGCTTTCGACTCACCATATTCTTATCGGCAGACTCAGTAGCCTCGGTTTTTCTAATGACTGCCTTGCCTGGTTCACCAACTACTTTGCAGACAGAGTTCAGTGTGTCAAATCGGAGGGCATGTTGTCCGGTCCTCTGGCAGTCTCTATGGGGGTACCACAGGGTTCAATTCTCAGGCCGACTCTTTTCTCTGTATATATCAATGATGTTGCTCTTGCTGCGGGCGATTCCCTGATCCACCTCTACGCAGACGACACCATTCTGTATACTTCTGGCCCTTCCTTGTAGCAGCAGTATTAGCAGTAGTAGTAATAGCAGCAGTATTAATAGTAGTTGTAGTAGTACTAGTAGTAATAGTAATAGTAGCAGCAGTAGTAGTAATTGTATCCGCAGTAGTAGTAGCAGTATCAATCAATCAATCAAATGCATTTATAAAGCCCTTTTTTTATCAGCCGATGTCACAAAGTGCTGAACAGAAACCCAGCCTTAAACCCTAAACAGCAAGCAATGCAGATGTAGAAGCACAGTACCAGTAGCTACCAGCAGGGTTAGAGTGTCAAGGGTCAGGATCAGGCTTATGGCTGTGTACCTGGCCAGAGCTTTGGCAGCTTTCCTGGCCTGGACGTCTCTCCTGATCAGGATGGTCTCCAGGTTGGTTGGACTGGGAATGAACCCCACCACTCCATCCTCTTTCACCGGACGCCCAAGCCACCAGTCACTATTAAACTTCTGTTCAGACAAGGCAGGGAACTGGATTTATTATTAATAATAATAATAATAATATTAATACATGGGACTTATTTAGCGCTTTTCAACGACCCAAATGTGCTTTACAAGTGTTAAAAACACAGGAGTCAAAACATCAGACTAAACAAGACATGAATAAAGAGAGGGGTGGGCTCAGAGAAGGAGTGTGATGCATCCCCATAACCATCATCATTATTATCATCACCACCACATTATCATCATCATCATCACTATCAGAGAGTTAGGGGTTAGGGGTTACACTCTAACCTCTTTGACGTGTAGAAAGTCTCTGGCCTCGAAGGTGACAGCCTGGCCTGGTACTGGGATGTTGTCGTCGTCTGCCGGTATGTAATAGAAGTTACACCGCACAGCAAACGCCACAGGCTTGTACTGGTAACAGGGAAGACAACAGACTTGTACTGGTAACAGGGAAGACAACAGACTTGTACTGGTAACAGAGAAGACAACAGACTTGCACTGGTAACAGAGAAGACAACAGACTTGTAATGGTAACAGAGAAGACAACAGACTTGTACTGGTAACAGAGAAGACAACAGACTTGTACTGGTAACAGGGAAGACAACAGACGTACTGGTAACAGGGAAGACAACAGACGTACTGGTAACAGGGAAGACAACATACTTGTACTGGTAACAGGGAAGACAACAGACTTGTACTGGTAACAGAGAAGACAACAGACTTGTACTGGTAACAGGGAAGACAACAGACGTACTGGTAACAGAGAAGACAACAGACTTGTACTGGTAACAGAGAAGACAACAGACTTGTACTGGTAACAGGGAAGACAACAGACTTGTACTGGTAACAGGGAAGACAACAGACTTGTACTGGTAACAGGGAAGACAACAGGCTTGTACTGGTAACAGAGAAGACAACAGACGTACTGGTAACAGAGAAGACAACAGACTTGTACTGGTAACAGAGAAGACAACAGACTTGTACTGGTAACAGGGAAGACAACAGACTTGTACTGGTAACAGAGAAGACAACAGACTTGTACTGGTAACAGGGAAGACAACAGACTTGTACTGGTAACAGGGAAGACAACAGACTTGTACTGGTAACAGAGAAGACAACAGACTTGTACTGGTAACAGAGAAGACAACAGACTTGTACTGGTAACAGGGAAGACAACAGACTTGTACTGGTAACAGAGAAGACAACAGACTTGTACTGGTAACAGGGAAGACAACAGACGTACTGGTAACAGAGAAGACAACAGACTTGTACTGGTAACAGAGAAGACAACAGACTTGTACTGGTAACAGGGAAGACAACAGACTTGTACTGGTAACAGGGAAGACAACAGACTTGTACTGGTAACAGGGAAGACAACAGGCTTGTACTGGTAACAGAGAAGACAACAGACGTACTGGTAACAGAGAAGACAACAGACTTGTACTGGTAACAGAGAAGACAACAGACTTGTACTGGTAACAGGGAAGACAACAGACTTGTACTGGTAACAGAGAAGACAACAGACTTGTACTGGTAACAGGGAAGACAACAGACTTGTACTGGTAACAGGGAAGACAACAGACTTGTACTGGTAACAGAGAAGACAACAGACTTGTACTGGTAACAGAGAAGACAACAGACTTGTACTGGTAACAGGGAAGACAACAGACTTGTACTGGTAACAGAGAAGACAACAGACTTGTACTGGTAACAGGGAAGACAACATACGTACTGGTAACAGAGAAGACAACAGACTTGTACTGGTAACAGAGAAGACAACAGACTTGTACTGGTAACAGAGAAGACAACAGACTTGTACTGGTAACAGGGAAGACAACAGACTTGTACTGGTAACAGAGAAGACAACAGACTTGTACTGGTAACAGGGAAGACAACAGACTTGTACTGGTAACAGGGAAGACAACAGACGTACTGGTAACAGGGAAGACAACAGACTTGTACTGGTAACAGGGAAGACAACATACGTACTGGTAACAGAGAAGACAACAGACTTGTACTGGTAACAGGGAAGACAACAGACTTGTACTGGTAACAGGGAAGACAACATACGTACTGGTAACAGAGAAGACAACAGACTTGTACTGGTAACAGAGAAGACAACAGACTTGTACTGGTAACAGAGAAGACAACAGACTTGTACTGGTAACAGGGAAGACAACAGACTTGTACTGGTAACAGGGAAGACAACAGACTTGTACTGGTAACAGGGAAGACAACAGACTTGTACTGGTAACAGAGAAGACAACAGACTTGTACTGGTAACAGAGAAGACAACAGACTTGTACTGGTAACAGGGAAGACAACAGACTTGTACTGGTAACAGAGAAGACAACAGACTTGTACTGGTAACAGGGAAGACAACAGACGTACTGGTAACAGAGAAGACAACAGACTTGTACTGGTAACAGAGAAGACAACAGACTTGTACTGGTAACAGGGAAGACAACAGACTTGTACTGGTAACAGGGAAGACAACAGACTTGTACTGGTAACAGGGAAGACAACAGGCTTGTACTGGTAACAGAGAAGACAACAGACGTACTGGTAACAGAGAAGACAACAGACTTGTACTGGTAACAGAGAAGACAACAGACTTGTACTGGTAACAGGGAAGACAACAGACTTGTACTGGTAACAGAGAAGACAACAGACTTGTACTGGTAACAGGGAAGACAACAGACTTGTACTGGTAACAGGGAAGACAACAGACTTGTACTGGTAACAGAGAAGACAACAGACTTGTACTGGTAACAGAGAAGACAACAGACTTGTACTGGTAACAGGGAAGACAACAGACTTGTACTGGTAACAGAGAAGACAACAGACTTGTACTGGTAACAGGGAAGACAACATACGTACTGGTAACAGAGAAGACAACAGACTTGTACTGGTAACAGAGAAGACAACAGACTTGTACTGGTAACAGAGAAGACAACAGACTTGTACTGGTAACAGGGAAGACAACAGACTTGTACTGGTAACAGAGAAGACAACAGACTTGTACTGGTAGCAGGGAAGACAACAGACTTGTACTGGTAACAGGGAAGACAACAGACGTACTGGTAACAGGGAAGACAACAGACTTGTACTGGTAACAGGGAAGACAACATACGTACTGGTAACAGAGAAGACAACAGACTTGTACTGGTAACAGGGAAGACAACAGACTTGTACTGGTAACAGGGAAGACAACATACGTACTGGTAACAGAGAAGACAACAGACTTGTACTGGTAACAGAGAAGACAACAGACTTGTACTGGTAACAGAGAAGACAACAGACTTGTACTGGTAACAGGGAAGACAACAGACTTGTACTGGTAACAGGGAAGACAACAGACTTGTACTGGTAACAGAGAAGACAACAGACTTGTACTGGTAACAGAGAAGACAACAGACTTGTACTGGTAACAGGGAAGACAACAGACTTGTACTGGTAACAGGGAAGACAACAGACTTGTACTGGTAACATAGAGAAGACAACAGACTTGTACTGGTTAAACAGGGAAGACAACAGACTTGTACTGGTAACAGGGAAGACAACAGACTTGTACTGGTAACAGGGAAGACAACAGACGTACTGGTAACAGAGAAGACAACAGACTTGTACTGGTAACAGAGAAGACAACAGACTTGTACTGGTAACAGGGAAGACAACAGACTTGTACTGGTAACAGGGAAGACAACAGACTTGTACTGGTAACAGGGAAGACAACAGACTTGTACTGGTAACAGGGAAGACAACAGACTTGTACTGGTAACAGGGAAGACAACAGACTTGTACTGGTAACAGGGAAGACAACAGACTTGTACTGGTAACAGGGAAGACAACAGACTTGTACTGGTAACAGGGAAGACAACAGACTTGTACTGGTAACAGGGAAGACAACAGACTTGTACTGGTAACAGGGAAGACAACAGACTTGTACTGGTAACAGGGAAGACAACAGACTTGTCCTGGTAACAGAGAAGACAACAGACGTACTGGTAACAGGGAAGACAACAGACGTACTGGTAACAGGGAAGACAACATACTTGTACTGGTAACAGGGAAGACAACAGACTTGTACTGGTAACAGGGAAGACAACAGACTTGTACTGGTAACAGAGAAGACAACAGACTTGTACTGGTTAAACAGAGAAGACAACAGACTTGTACTGGTAACAGAGAAGACAACAGACTTGTACTGGTAACAGAGAAGACAACAGACTTGTACTGGTAACAGGGAAGACAACAGACTTGTACTGGTTAAACAGAGAAGACAACAGACTTGTACTGGTAACAGAGAAGACAACAGACTTGTACTGGTAACAGAGAAGACAACAGACTTGTACTGGTAACAGGGAAGACAACAGACTTGTACTGGTTAAACAGGGAAGACAACAGACTTGTACTGGTAACAGGGAAGACAACAGACTTGTACTGGTAACAGAGAAGACAACAGACTTGTACTGGTAACAGAGAAGACAACAGACTTGTACTGGTAACAGGGAAGACAACAGACTTGTACTGGTAACAGGGAAGACAACAGGCTTGTACTGGTAACAGAGAAGACAACAGACGTACTGGTAACAGAGAAGACAACAGACTTGTACTGGTAACAGAGAAGACAACAGACTTGTACTGGTAACAGGGAAGACAACAGACTTGTACTGGTAACAGAGAAGACAACAGACTTGTACTGGTAACAGGGAAGACAACAGACTTGTACTGGTAACAGGGAAGACAACAGACTTGTACTGGTAACAGAGAAGACAACAGACTTGTACTGGTAACAGAGAAGACAACATACTTGTACTGGTAACAGGGAAGACAACAGACTTGTACTGGTAACAGAGAAGACAACAGACTTGTACTGGTAACAGGGAAGACAACAGACGTACTGGTAACAGAGAAGACAACAGACTTGTACTGGTAACAGAGAAGACAACAGACTTGTACTGGTAACAGGGAAGACAACAGACTTGTACTGGTAACAGGGAAGACAACAGACTTGTACTGGTAACAGGGAAGACAACAGGCTTGTACTGGTAACAGAGAAGACAACAGACGTACTGGTAACAGAGAAGACAACAGACTTGTACTGGTAACAGAGAAGACAACAGACTTGTACTGGTAACAGGGAAGACAACAGACTTGTACTGGTAACAGAGAAGACAACAGACTTGTACTGGTAACAGGGAAGACAACAGACTTGTACTGGTAACAGGGAAGACAACAGACTTGTACTGGTAACAGAGAAGACAACAGACTTGTACTGGTAACAGAGAAGACAACAGACTTGTACTGGTAACAGGGAAGACAACAGACTTGTACTGGTAACAGAGAAGACAACAGACTTGTACTGGTAACAGGGAAGACAACATACGTACTGGTAACAGAGAAGACAACAGACTTGTACTGGTAACAGAGAAGACAACAGACTTGTACTGGTAACAAAGAAGACAACAGACTTGTACTGGTAACAGGGAAGACAACAGACTTGTACTGGTAACAGAGAAGACAACAGACTTGTACTGGTAACAGGGAAGACAACAGACTTGTACTGGTAACAGGGAAGACAACAGACGTACTGGTAACAGGGAAGACAACAGACTTGTACTGGTAACAGGGAAGACAACATACGTACTGGTAACAGAGAAGACAACAGACTTGTACTGGTAACAGGGAAGACAACAGACTTGTACTGGTAACAGGGAAGACAACATACGTACTGGTAACAGAGAAGACAACAGACTTGTACTGGTAACAGAGAAGACAACAGACTTGTACTGGTAACAGAGAAGACAACAGACTTGTACTGGTAACAGGGAAGACAACAGACTTGTACTGGTAACAGGGAAGACAACAGACTTGTACTGGTAACAGAGAAGACAACAGACTTGTACTGGTAACAGAGAAGACAACAGACTTGTACTGGTAACAGGGAAGACAACAGACTTGTACTGGTAACAGGGAAGACAACAGACTTGTACTGGTAACATAGAGAAGACAACAGACTTGTACTGGTTAAACAGGGAAGACAACAGACTTGTACTGGTAACAGGGAAGACAACAGACTTGTACTGGTAACAGGGAAGACAACAGACGTACTGGTAACAGAGAAGACAACAGACTTGTACTGGTAACAGAGAAGACAACAGACTTGTACTGGTAACAGGGAAGACAACAGACTTGTACTGGTAACAGGGAAGACAACAGACTTGTACTGGTAACAGGGAAGACAACAGACTTGTACTGGTAACAGGGAAGACAACAGACTTGTACTGGTAACAGGGAAGACAACAGACTTGTACTGGTAACAGGGAAGACAACAGACTTGTACTGGTAACAGGGAAGACAACAGACTTGTACTGGTAACAGGGAAGACAACAGACTTGTACTGGTAACAGGGAAGACAACAGACTTGTACTGGTAACAGGGAAGACAACATACTTGTACTGGTAACAGGGAAGACAACAGACTTGTACTGGTAACAGGGAAGACAACAGACTTGTACTGGTAACAGAGAAGACAACAGACTTGTACTGGTTAAACAGAGAAGACAACAGACTTGTACTGGTAACAGAGAAGACAACAGACTTGTACTGGTAACAGAGAAGACAACAGACTTGTACTGGTAACAGGGAAGACAACAGACTTGTACTGGTCAAACAGAGAAGACAACAGACTTGTACTGGTAACAGAGAAGACAACAGACTTGTACTGGTAACAGAGAAGACAACAGACTTGTACTGGTAACAGGGAAGACAACAGACTTGTACTGGTTAAACAGGGAAGACAACAGACTTGTACTGGTAACAGGGAAGACAACAGACTTGTACTGGTAACAGAGAAGACAACAGACTTGTACTGGTAACAGAGAAGACAACAGACGTACTGGTAACAGGGAAGACAACAGACGTACTGGTAACAGAGAAGCCAACAGACTTGTACTGGTAACAGGGAAGACAACAGACTTGTACTGGTTAAACAGAGAAGACAACAGACTTGTACTGGTAACAGGGAAGACAACAGACTTGTACTGGTAACAGAGAAGACAACAGACTTGTACTGGTAACAGGGAAGACAACAGACGTACTGGTAACAGAGAAGACAACAGACTTGTACTGGTAACAGGGAAGACAACAGACTTGTACTGGTAACAGAGAAGACAACAGACTTGTACTGGTAACAGGGAAGACAACAGACTTGTACTGGTAACAGGGAAGACAACATACGTACTGGTAACAGAGAAGACAACAGACGTACTGGTAACAGAGAAGACAACAGACTTGTACTGGTAACAGAGAAGACAACAGACGTACTGGTAACAGAGAAGACAACAGACTTGTACTGGTAACAGGGAAGACAACAGACTTGTACTGGTAACAGGGAAGACAACAGACTTGTACTGGTAACAGGGAAGACAACATACGTACTGGTAACAGAGAAGACAACAGACGTACTGGTAACAGGGAAGACAACAGACTTGTACTGGTAACAGAGAAGACAACAGACTTGTACTGGTAACAGAGAAGACAACAGACTTGTACTGGTAACAGAGAAGACAACAGACTTGTACTGGTAACAGAGAAGACAACAGACGTGTACTGGTAACAGGGAAGACAACAGACTTGTACTGGTAACAGGGAAGACAACAGACTTGTACTGGTAACAGGGAAGACAACAGACTTGTACTGGTAACAGGGAAGACAACAGACTTGTACTGGTAACAGGGAAGACAACAGACTTGTACTGGTAACAGGGAAGACAACAGACTTGTACTGGTAACAGGGAAGACAACAGACTTGTACTGGTAACAGGGAAGACAACAGACTTGTACTGGTAACAGAGAAGACAACAGACGTACTGGTAACAGAGAAGACAACAGACTTGTACTGGTAACATAGAAGACAACAGACGTACTGGTAACAGAGAAGACAACAGACTTGTACTGGTAACAGAGAAGACAGACTTGTACTGGTAACAGAGAAGACAACAGACTTGTACTGGTAACAGGGAAGACAACAGACTTGTACTGGTAACAGGGAAGACAGACTTGTACTGGTAACAGAGAAGACAACAGACTTGTACTGGTAACAGGGAAGACAACAGACTTGTACTGGTAACAGAGAAGACAACAGACTTGTACTGGTAACAGGGAAGACAACAGACTTGTACTGGTAACAGAGAAGACAACAGACTTGTACTGGTAACAGAGAAGACAACAGACTTGTACTGGTAACAGGGAAGACAACAGGCTTGTACTGGTAACAGAGAAGACAACAGACGTACTGGTAACAGGGAAGACAACAGACGTACTGGTAACAGAGAAGACAACAGACTTGTACTGGTAACAGGGAAGACAACAGACTTGTACTGGTAACAGGGAAGACAACAGACTTGTACTGGTAACAGGGAAGACAACAGACTTGTACTGGTAACAGAGAAGACAACAGACTTGTACTGGTAACAGGGAAGACAACAGACGTACTGGTAACAGAGAAGACAACAGACGTACTGGTAACAGGGAAGACAACAGACTTGTACTGGTAACAGAGAGAAGAGAGAACATGGGGAGGCAGCCTGGTCTCTGAGTAGACGTAACATAATCAAATGTAAATCAGGTATATTCAAATGAGTATGATATGTTACGTTTGATCTGGTTACATATACCTTTATTAATAAAAAAAGGAAAGAATGGTGGTTGGTCGGATTGGATGGGTGGGGTGGATGCTGGGGTGGAGTGGATGGGTGGGGTGGATGGGTGGATGAGTGGGGTGGATGGGTGGGGTGTATGGGTGGATGGGGTGGATGGGTGGGGTGGATGGGTGGAGTGGATGGGTGGGTGGGGTGGGTGGGGTGGATGGGTGGGGTGGATGGGTCGGGTGGATGGGTGGGGTGGATGGGTGTGGTGGATGGGTGGGGTGGATGGATGGGTGGGTGGGTGGGGTGGATGGCTGGGGTGGATGGGTGGGTGGGTGGGGTGGATGGCTGGGGTGGATGGGTGGGTGGGTGGGGTGGATGGCTGGGGTGGATGGGTGGGTGGGTGGGGTGGATGGCTGGGGTGGATGGGTGGGTGGGTGGGGTGGATGGCTGGGGTGGATGGGTGGGGTGGGTGGGTGGGGTGGATGGGTGGGGTGGATGGGGTGGATGGGTGGGGTGGGTGGGGTGGGTGGGTGGGGTGGATGGCTGGGGTGGATGGGTGGGGTGGATGGCTGGGGTGGGTGGGGTGGGGTGGATGGCTGGGGTGGATGGGTGGGGTGGATGGCTTGGGTGGGGTGGATGGCTTGGGTGGTTGGGGTGGATGGGTGGGGTGGATGGGGTGGATGGGTGGGGTGGATGGGTGGGGTGGATGGGTGGGGTGGATGGGGGGGTGGATGGGGTGGGTGGGGGGGGTGGGTGGGTGGGGTGGATGGGGGGGGTGGATGGGTGGTGGGGTGGATGGGGTGGTGGGGTGGATGGGGGGGGTGGATGGGTGTGGTGGATGGGTGTGGTGGATGGGTGGGGGGGTGGGTGGATGGGTGGGGGGGTGGGTGGGTGGGGTGGGTGGGTGGGGTGGATGGGGGGTGGATGGGTGGGGTGGATGGGTGGGGTGGATGGGGTGGGTGGGGGGGTGGATGGGGGGGGTGGATGGGTGGGGTGGATGGGTGTGGTGGATGGGTGGGGGGGTGGGTGGATGGGTGGGGGGGTGGGTGGGTGGGGTGGGTGGGTGGGGTGGATGGGGGGTGGATGGGTGGGGTGGATGGGTGGGGTGGATGGGGTGGGTGGGGGGGTGGATGGGGGGGGTGGATGGGTGGGGTGTATGGGTGTGGTGGATGGGTGGGTGGGTGGGTGGGTGGGTGGGTGGGGTGGATGGGTGGGGTGGATGGGTTTGGTGGATGGGGGGGTGGATGGGTGTGGTGGATGGGTGGGGTGGATGGGTGGGGTGGATGGCTGGGGTGGATGGGTGGGGTGGGTGGGTGGGGTGGATGGGTGGGGTGGATGGCTGGGGTGGATGGGTAGGGTGGATGGGTGGGGTGGATGGGTGGGGTGGATGGGTGGGGTGGATGGGTAGGGTGGGTGGGTGGGTGGGTGGGGTGGATGGGTGGGTGGGTGGGGTGGGTGGGGTGGATGGGTGGGGTGGATGGGTGGGGTGGGTGGGGTGGATGGGTGGGGTGGATGGGTGAGTGGGTGGGTGGGGTGGGTGGGTGGGTGGGGTGGATGG
The DNA here is from genome assembly GCF_029448725.1 of Salvelinus fontinalis. NCBI lineage: Eukaryota > Metazoa > Chordata > Actinopteri > Salmoniformes > Salmonidae > Salvelinus > Salvelinus fontinalis. The sequence continues at coordinate 7,727,605 of NC_074690.1, forward strand.
GTGGGGTGGATGGCTGGGGTGGATGGGTGGGTGGGGTGGGTGGGTGGGTGGGTGGGATGGGTGGGTGGCTGGGGTGGATGGGTGGGGTGGATTGCTTGGGTGGGTGGGTGGGTGGGGTGGATGGGTGGGGTGGATGGGGTGGATGGGTGGGGTGGATGGGTGGGGTGGATGGGGGGGGTGGATGGGTGGGGTGGATGGGTGGGGTGGATGGGGTGGGTGGGTGGGTGGATGGGGGGGTGGATGGGTGGGGTGGATGGGTGTGGTGGATGGGTGGGGTGGATGGGGTGGGTGGGGGGGTGGGGGGGTGGGTGGGTGGGGTGGATGGGGGGGGTGGATGGGTGGGGTGTACGGGTGGGGTGGATGGGGTGGGTGGGGGGGTGGATGGGGGGGTGGATGGGTGGGGTGTATGGGTGTGGTGGATGGGTGGGTGGGTGGGGTGGATGGCTGGGGTGGATGGGTGGGGTGGGTGGGGTGGGTGGGTGGGGTGGATGGGTGGGGTGGATGGGTTTGGTGGATGGGGGGGTGGATGGGTGTGGTGGATGGGTGTGGTGGATGGGTGGGGTGGTCGGGGTGGGTGGGTGGAGTGGATGGGTGGGGTGGATGGGTTTGGTGGATGGGGGGGTGGATGGGTGTGGTGGATGGGTGGGGTGGATGGGTGGGGTGGATGGGTGGGGTGGATGGGTCGATGGCTGGGGTGGATAGGTGGGGTGGATGGGTGGGTGGGTGGGGTGGATGGCTGGGGTGGATGGCTGGGCGAATAAGGTGAACACATCTAGCAACCCACTCATCATGGGAAACTTTAGCATTTTAGCTAATTTAGCTAATAACTGTTCAACTAGTTACACATTTTTGGCTACTTTCCAAGTACTTAGCATGTTAGCTAACCCTTCCCCTAACACTGACCTTTAACTTGTTAGCTAACCCTTCCCATAACACTGACCTTTAACCTTTTAGCTAACCCTTCCCCTAACACTGACCTTTAACCTTTTAGCTGACCCTTCCCCTAACACTGACCTTTAACCTTTTAGCTAACCCTTCCCCTAACACTGACCTTTAACCTTTTAGCTAACCCTTCCCCTAACACTGACCTTTAACCTTTTAGCTAACCCCTCCCCTAACACTGACCTTTAACCTTTTAGCTAACCCTTCCTCTAACACTGACCTTTAACCTGTTAGCTAACCATTCCCCTAACACTGACCTTTAACCTGTTAGCTAACCCTTCCCCTAACACTGATCTTTAACCTTTTAGCTAACCCTTCCCCTAACACTGACCTTTAACCTTTTAGCTAACCCTTCCCCTAACCTTAACCCTTTAACCTTTTAGCTAACCCTTCCCCTAACCCTTTAACCTGTTAGCTAACCCTTCCCCTAACACTGACCTTTAACCTTTTAGCTAACCCTTCCCCTAACCTTAACCCTTTAACCTTTTAGCTAACCCTTCCCCTAACCCTTTAACCTGTTAGCTAACCCTTCCCCTAACACTGACCTTTAACCTTTTAGCTAACCCTTCCCCTAACCTTAAATTGGGGCCAGAATACAGAATAATATGAAATGCTCTGAGACCAAGTAAGGAAGGAGATAGAAACAATGGCTGGAGGTAGTTAGATTGGGGCCTACCTTGGCCTTCTCCTTTTAGCTAACCTTTCCCCTAACACTGACCTTAAACCTTTTAGCTAACCCTTCCCCTAACCTTAAATTGGGGCCTACCTTGGCTGGAGGTAGTTAGATTGGGGCCTACCTTGGCTGGAGGTAGTTAGATTGGGGCCTACCTTGGCCTTCTCCTTTTAGCTAACCCTTCCCCTAACCTTAAATTGGGGTCTACCTTGGCCTTCTCCTGTTAGCTAACCCTTCCCCTAACCTTAGATTGGGGCCTACCTTGGCCTTCTCCTTTTAGCTAACCCTTCCCCTAACCTTAACCCTTTAACCTGTTAGCTAACCCTTCCCCTAACCTTAGATTGGGGCCTACCTTGGCTGGAGGTAGTTAGATTGGGGCCTACCTTGGCTGGAGGTAGTTAGATTGGGGCCTACCTTGGCTGGAGGTAGTTAGATTGGGGCCTACCTTGGCTGGAGGTAGTTAGATTGGGGCCTACCTTGGCTGGAGGTAGTTAGATTGGGGCCTACCTTGGCCTTCTCCAACTGGACCTGGGCATTCCTCTCCTCATGACCATCTAGGTCCCTCAGGGTCTGGAGAAAAAAGGGAGTCAGAGTTAGACTTGGGATGCTTTAGTTTGTAATGTTGGTGTAATGGAGAATTGGACTTGGGCAGCCTTAGTTTGTAATGATGATGTAGAATTAGACTTGGGCCCACTTAGTTTGTGTTTATTATGTGATGTAGTATTAGACATGGGCTGCTGTAGTTTGTAATGATGATGCAGAATTAGACTTGGGCCCCCTTAGTTTGTGTTGATTATGTGATGTAGTATTAGACATGGGCTGCTGTAGTTTGTAATGATGATGCAGAATTAGACTTGGGCCCCCTTAGTGTGTGTTGATTATGTGATGTAGTATTAGACATGGGCTGCTGTAGTTTGTAATGATGATGCAGAATTAGACTTGGGCCCCCTTAGTTTGTGTTGATTATGTGACGTAGTATTAGACTTGGGATGCTGTAGTTTGTAATGTTGGTGTAATGGAGAATTGGACTTGGGCAGCCTTAGCTTGTAATGATGATGTAGAATTAGACCGGTTTAGTTTGTAATGATGACTTAGAATTAGACTTGGGCAACATTATCTTGTAATGATGATGTGATGTAGAATTAGACTTGATCTGCTTCTGTTTGTAATGATGATTTAGATTTAGACTTGATCTGCTTCTGTTTGTAATGGTGATTTAGAATTAGACATCGGCCACTTTAGTTTGTAATGATGACGTGAAATAAGACTTGGGCTGCTGTAGTCTGTAATGATGATTTAGAATTAGACTTGGGCCGCTTTAGTTTGTCATGATGAAGTGGAATAAGACTTGGGCCGCTTTAGTTTGTCATAATGAAGTGGAATAAGACTTGGGCCGCTTTAGTTTGTCATGATGAAGTGGAATAAGACTTGGTCCGCTTTAGTTTGTAATGATGAAGTGGAATAAGACTTGGGCCGCTTTAGTTTGTAATGATGATTTAGAATTAGACTGGTCCTTTTTTAGTTTGTAATGATGATGTGATTTATATTGTGGATAAAGAGTTTCCTGTCTAACAGAACTCAGAGGGTGTTTTTTAATGGAAGCCTTTCCAACATAATCCAGGAAGAATCAGGAATTCCCCAAGGCAGCTGTCTAGGCCCATTACTTTTTTCAAACTTTACTATCTGGCTTTGAGTAAAGTTTCTATGTATGCGGATGAATCAACACAATACACGTCAGCTACTACAGCGACTGAAATGACTGGTACACTTAACAAAGGGCTGCAGTTAGTTTCAGAGTGGGCGGCAAGGAATAATTTAGCCCTAAATATTTCTAAAACTAAAAGCATTATATTTGGGACAAATCATTCACTTAACCCTAAACCTCTACTAAATCTTGTAATAAATAATGTGGATATTGAGCAAGTTGAAATGACAAAACTGCTTGGAGTAACCCTGGACTGTAAACTGTCATGGTCAAAATATATTGATACAACAGTAGCTAAAATGGGGAGAAGTCTGTCCATAATAAAGCTCTGCTCTGCCTTTTTTAACAGCGCTGTTAACAAGGCAGGTCCTACAGGTCCTAGTTTTGTAGCACCTGGACTACTGTTCAGTTGTGTGGTCAGGTGCCACAAAAAAGGACTTAGGAAAGTTGTAATTGCCTCAGAACAGGGCAGCACTGCTGGCCCTTGGATGTACACAGAGAGCTAATATTAATAATATGCATGTCAATCTCTCTTGTCTCAAAGTGGAGGAGAGATTGACTTCATCACTGCTTGTATGTGTGAGAGGTATTGACATGTTGAATGCACCAAGCTGTCTGAACTGCTGGCGCACAGCTTGGACACCCATGCATACCCCACAAGACATGCCACCAGAGGTCTCTTCACAGTCCCCCAGTCCAGAACAGACTATGGGAGGAGCACAGTACTACATAGAGCCATGACTACATGGAACTCTATTCCACATCAGGTAATTGATGCAGCAGAAGAATCAGATTTAAAAAACAGATAAAAATACATCTTATGGAACAGCGAGGACTGTGAAGTAACACAATCATAAGCACAGACACATGCATGCCCACACAATAACATGCACACTATACACACATGTACACATGGAATTTGCACTGTAGATATGTGGTAGTGGTAGAGTATTTGCCTGAAGACACATAATGTGGCGTGAAATTTGTGAATGTATCATGTTATTAAAATTGTATGAACTGCCTTCATTTTGCTGGACCCCAGGAAGAGTTAGTTCACCCTTTATTTCACCTTTATTTAACCAGGTAGGCCAGTTGAGAACACGTTCTCATTTACAATTGCGACCTGGCCAAGATAAAGCAAAGCAGTTCGACACATACTACAACACAGAGTTACACATGGAGTAAAACAAACATACAGTCAATAATACAGTGAAAAATAAGTCTATATACAATGTGAGCAAGTGAGGTGAGATAAGGGAGGTGAAGGCAAACAAAATATACATATATATAAATAAATAAAAATATAAAAAAAGGCCATGGTGGCGAAGTAAATACAATATAGCAAGTAAAAAAACACTGGAATGGTTGGTTTGCAGTGGAAGAAAGTGCAAAGTAGAGATAGAAATAATGGGGTGCAAAGGAGCAAAAATAAATAAATGAATACAGTAGGTAAAGAGGTAGTTGTTTGGGCTAAATTATAGATGGGCTATGTACAGGTGCAGTAATCTATGAGCTGCTCTGACAGCTGGTGCTTAAAGCTAGTGAGGGAGATAAGTGTTTCCAGTTTCAGAGATTTTTGTAGTTCGTTCCAGTCATTGGCAGCAGAGAACTGGAAGGAGAAGCGGCCAAAGGAAGAATTGGTTTTGGGGGTGACCAGAGAGATATACCTGCTGGAGCGCGTGCTACAGGTAGGTGCTGCTATGGTGACCAGCGAGCTGAGATAAGGGGGGACTTTACCTAGCAGGGTCTTGTAGATGACCTGGAGCCAGTGGGTTTGGCGACGAGTATGAAGTGAGGGCCAGCCAACGAGAGTGTACAGGTCGCAGTGGTGGGTAGTGTATGGGGCTTTGGTGACAAAACGGATGGCACTGTGATAGACTGCATCCAATTGATTGAGTAGGGTTTTGGAGGCTATTTTGTAAATGACATCACCGAAGTCGAGGATTGGTAGGATGGTCAGTTTTACAAGGGTATGTTTGGCAGCATGAGTGAAGGATGCTTTGTTGCGAAAGAGGAAGCCAATTCTAGATTTAACTTTGGATTGGAGATGTTTGATGTGAGTCTGGAAGGAGAGTTTACAGTCTAACCAGACACCTAGGTATTTGTAGTTGTCCACATATTCTAAGTCAGAGCCGTCCAGAGTAGTGATGTTGGACAGGCGGGCAGGTGCAGGCAGCGATCGGTTGAAGAGCATGCATTTAGTTTTACTTGTATTTAAGAGCAGTTGGAGGCCACGGAAGGAGAGTTGTATGGCATTGAAGCTCGCCTGGAGAGTTGTTAACACAGTGTCAAAAGAAGGGCCAGAAGTATACAGAATAGTGTCGTCTGCGTAGAGGTGGATCAGAGACTCACCAGCAGCAAGAGCGACATCATTGATGTATACAGAGAAGAGAGTCGGTCCAAGAATTGAACCCTGTGGCACCCCCATAGAGACTGCCAGAGGCCCGGACAACAGACCCTCCGATTTGACACACTGAACTCGATCAGAGAAGTAGTTGGTGAACCAGGCGAGGCAATCATTAGAGAAACCAAGGCTGTCAAGTCTGCCAATGAGGATGTAGTGATTGACAGAGTCAAAAGCCTTGGCCAGGTCAATGAATACGGCTGCACAGTATTGTTTCCTATCGATGGCGGTTAAGATATCGTTTATGACCTTGAGCGTGGCTAAGGTGCACCCATGACCAGCTCTGAAACCAGATTGCATAGCGGAGAAGGTATGGTGGGATTCGAGATGGTCGGTAATCTGTTTGTTGACTTGGCTTTCGAAGACCTTAGAAAGGCAGGGTAGGATAGATATAGGTCTGTAGCTGTTTGGGTCTAGAGTGTCCCCCCCTTTGAAGAGGGGGATAACCGCAGCTGCTTTCCAATCTTTGGGGATCTCAGACGACACGAAAGAGAGGTTGAAAAGGCTAGTAATAGGGGTGGCAACAATTTCAGCAGATAGTTTTAGAAAGAAAGGGTCCAGATTATCTAGCCCGGCTGATTTGTAAGGGTCCAGATTTTGCAGCTCTTTCAGAACATCAGCTGACTGGATTTGGGACCCCAGGGAGAGTAATGGGGATCCAAAATAAAAACAAATACAAATGTAGAATTTAACTTGGGCCTCTTGAGTTTGTAATCAGGATGTAGAATTAGATTTGGGCCTCTTTAGTTTGGAATGATGATGTGATGTAGAATTAGACTTGGGACGTTTTAGTTTATAATGATAATGTTGAATTAGATTGGGCCACTTTAGTTAGTAATGACGATGTGCTATGGAATGGACTTTAGATTGTAATGGAGTTAAAGTTAGGCTGCTTTACTGTACAGCGATTCTGTGATGTCACTGGGTTATTGCCTGGATTCAATACGATCTCGCTTGTGGACAATGCAGGTTTTAAAGGCAATGTTACCTCTTGATGACACTGCAGGTTTTAAAGGCAATGTTACCTCTTGATGACACTGCAGGTTTTAAAGGCAATGTTACCTCTTGATGACACTGCAGGTTTAAAGGCAATGCTACCTCTTGATGACACTGCAGGTTTTAAAGGCAATGTTAGCTTGTTCACATTCAAGGTAAACTCTGCAGATTATGACTTAATTGTAAATTAATTTTAATTGTCAAACGTTGTATAACACAATCTAATGCAGTCCTGATTGAATGCCAGAACATGTTTTGAGGCAGTGGGCAGGTTTGCTATCTTCCATTTAGAATAGATAGTTGTCAATCTGTTCAAATTCACTTTTTCATCAGAGCTAAATGTTAATCCGACCGTTACAATTGTTCTCGTTATTGTTGCCTCTCTCGCTCCACTGTTATAACTGTTCTTCACTTCCCTGTCTTTCCTTTCTTCTGCTAGAATGTTCTAGATACCTTGCTCCATTTCTGCTAGAAAGAGGAGTCATCTCTGTCTAAAGCCCAGTCAACCCGACCCGCTAAGAGAATTGCCCTATTCAGGTTAATAGAATCAGCCTGCAATAGAACATTGTAGACTGGCCTGTAGACTGGCCTGTAGACTGGCCTGTGGACTGTAATACGACACTGTAGACTGGCCTGTAGACTGTAATACAACACAGTAGACTGGCCTGTAGACACAACACTGTAGACTGGCCTGTAGACACAACACTGTAGACTGGACGGAAGACACAACACTGTAGACTGGCCTGTAGACACAACACAGTAGACTGGCCTGTAGACACAACACTGTAGACTGGCCTGTAGACTGGCCTGTAGACACAACACTGTAGACTGGCCTGTAGACAATAATACAACACAGTAGACTGGCCTGTAGACTGGCCTGTAGACTGTAATACAACACTGTAGACTGGCCTGTAGACACAACACTGTAGACTGGCCTGTAGACACAACACTGTAGACTGGACTGTAGACACAACACTGTAGACTGGCCTGTAGACTGTAATACCACACTGTAGACTGGCCTGTAGACACAACACTGTAGACTGGCCTGTAGACACAACACTGTAGACTGGCCTGTAGACACAACACTGTAGACTGGCCTGTAGACACAACACTGTAGACTGGCCTGTAGACACAACACTGTAGACTGGCCTGTAGACACAACACTGTAGACTGGCCTGTAGACACAACACAGTAGACTGGCCTGTAGACTGTAATACAACACTGTAGACTGGCCTGTAGACACAACACTGTAGACTGGCCTGTAGACTGGCCTGTAGACTGGCCTGTAGACTGGCCTGTAGACTGGCCTGTAGACTGTAATACAACACTGTAGACTGGCCTGTAGACTGGCCTGTGGACTGTAATACAACACTGTAGACTGGCCTGTAGACTGGCCTGTAGACTGTAATACAACACAGTAGACTGGCCTGTAGACTGTAATACAACACTGTAGACTGGCCTGTAGACTGTAACACAACACAGTAGACTGGCCTGTAGACTGTAATACAACACTGTAGACTGGCCTGTAGACTGTAATACAACACAGTAGACTGGCCTGTAGACACAACACTGTAGACTGGCCTGTAGACTGTAATACAACACTGTAGACTGTAATACAACACTGTAGACTGGCCTGTAGACTGTAATACAACACTGTAGACTGGCCTGTAGACACAACACTGTAGACTGGCCTGTAGACACAACACTGTAGACTGGCCTGTAGACTGTAATACAACACTGTAGATTGGCCTGTAGACTGTAATACAACACTGTAGACTGGCCTGTAGACTGTAATACAACACAGTAGACTGGCCTGTAGACTGTAATACAACACTGTAGACTGGCCTGTAGACTGTTATACAACACAGTAGACTGGCCTGTAGACTGTAATACAACACTGTAGATTGGCCTGTAGACTGTAATACAACACTGTAGACTGGCCTGTAGACTGTAATACAACACAGTAGACTGGCCTGTAGACTGTAATACAACACCGTAGACTGGCCTGTAGACTGGCCTGTAGACTGTAATACAACACTGTGACTGGCCTGTAGACTGTAATACAACACTGTAGACTGGCCTGTAGACACAACACTGTAGACTGGCCTGTAGACACAACACTGTAGACTGGCCTGTAGACTGGCCTGTAGACACAACACAGTAGACTGGCCTGTAGACTGTAATACAACACTGTAGACTGGCCTGTAGACTGTAATACAACACTGTAGACTGGCCTGTAGACACAACACTGTAGACTGGCCTGTAGACACAACACTGTAGACTGGCCTGTAGACACAACACAGTAGACTGGCCTGTAGCCACAACACAGTAGACTGGCCTGTAGACTGTAATACAACACTGTAGACTGTAATACAACACTGTAGACTGGCCTGTAGACTGTAATACAACACAGTAGACTGGCCTGTAGACACAACACTGTAGACTGGCCTGTAGACTGTAATACAACACTGTAGACTGGCCTGTAGACACAACACTGTAGACTGGCCTGTAGACACAACACTGTAGACTGGCCTGTAGACTGGCCTGTAGACTGGCCTGTACACTGTAATACAACACAGTAGACTGGCATGTAGACTGTAATACAACACAGTAACCCTAACCCCTAACTCTGTGTTTCAGATAGACCCAGTCCTCCTCCCAGTAACCCTAACCCCTAAGCCTGTGTTTCAGATAGACCAGTCCTCCTCCCTGTAACCCTAACCCTGTGTTTCAGATAGACCCAGTCCTCCTCCCAGTAACCCTAACCCCTAACCCTGTGTTTCAGATAGACCAGTCCTCCTCCCAGTAACCCTAACCCCTAACCCTGTGTTTCAGATAGACCCAGTCCTCCTCCCAGTAACCCTAACCCCTAACCCTGTGTTTCAGATAGACCAGTCCTCCTCCCAGTAACCCTAACCCCTAACCCTGTGTTTCAGATAGACCCAGTCCTCCTCCCAGTAACCCTAACCCCTAACCCTGTGTTTTAGATAGACCCAGTCCTCCTCCCTGTAACCCTAACCCCTAACCCTGTGTTTCAGATAGACCCAGTCCTCCTCCCAGTAACCCAAACCCTGTGTTTCAGATAGACCCAGTCCTCCTCCCAGTAACCCTAACCCTGTGTTTCAGATAGACCCAGTCGTCCTCTAGGTAACCCTAACCCCTAACCCTGTGTTTCAGATAGACCCAGTCCTCCTCCCTGTAACCGTAACCCTGTGTTTCAGATAGACCCAGTCCTCCTCCCAGTAACCCTAACCCCTAACCCTGTGTTTCAGATAGACCCAGTCCTCCTCCCTGTAACCCTAACCCTGTGTTTCAGATAGACCCAGTCCTCCTCCCAGTAACCCTAACCCCTAACCCTGTGTTTCAGATAGACCAGTCCTCCTCCCAGTAACCCTAACCCCTAACCCTGTGTTTCAGATAGACCCAGTCCTCCTCCCAGTAACCCTAACCCATAACCCTGTGTTTCAGATAGACCAGTCCTCCTCCCAGTAACCCTAACCCCTAACCCTGTGTTTCAGATAGACACAGTCCTCCTCCCTTTAACCCTAACCCCTAACCCTGTGTTTCAGATAGACCCAGTCCTCCTCCCAGTAACCCTAACCCTGTGTTTCAGATAGACCCAGTCCTCCTCCCAGTAACCCTAACCCCTAACCCTGTGATTCAGATAGACCCAGTCCTCCTCCCTGTAACCCTAACCCTGTGTTTCAGATAGACCCAGTCCTCCTCCCAGTAACCCTAACCCTGTGTTTCAGATAGACCCAGTCATCCTCCCTGTAACCCCAACCCTGTGTTTCAGATAGACCCAGTCCTCCTCCCAGTAACCCTAACCCCTAACCCTGTGTTTCAGATAGACCCAGTCCTCCTCCCTGTAACCCTAACCCTGTGTTTCAGATAGACCCAGTCCTCCTCCCAGTAACCCTAACCCTGTGTTTCAGATAGACCCAGTCCTCCTCCCTGTAACCCTAACCCTGTGTTTCAGAAAGACCAGTCCTCCTCCCAGTTACCCTAACCCCTAACCCTGTGTTTCAGATAGACCCAGTCCTCCTCCCAGTAACCCTAACCCTGTGTTTCAGATAGACCAGTCCTCCTCCCTGTAACCCTAACCCTGTGTTTCAGATAAACCAGTCCTCCTCCCTGTAACCCTAACCCTGTGTTTCAGATAGACCAGTCCTCCTCCCAGTTACCCTAACCCCTAACCCTGTGTTTCAGATAGACCCAGTCCTCCTCCCTGTAACCCTAACCCTGTGTTTCAGATAGACCCAGTCCTCCTCCCTGTAACCCTAACCCTGTGTTTCAGATAGACCCAGTCCTCCTCCCAGTAACCCTAACCCCTAACCCTGTGTTTCAGATAGACCTAGTCCTCCTCCCAGTAACCCTAACCCCTAAACCTGTGTTTCAGATAGACCCAGTCCTCCTCCCTGTAACCCTAACCCTGTGTTTCAGATAGACCCAGTCCTCCTCCCAGTGACCCTAACCCCTAACCCTGTGTTTCAGATAGACCCAGTCCTCCTCCCAGTGACCCTAACCCCTAACCCTGTGTTTCAGATAGACCCAGTCCTCCTCCCTGTAACCCTAACCCTGTGTTTCAGATAGACCCAGTCCTCCTCCCTGTAACCCTAACCCCTAACCTTGTGTTTCAGATAGACCCAGTCCTCCTCCCAATAACCCTAACCCCTAACCCTGTGTTTCAGATAGACCAGTCCTCCTCCAGTAACCCTAACCCCTAACCCTGTGTTTCAGATAGACCAGTCCTCCTCCCAGTAACCCTAACCCCTAACCCTGTGTTTCAGATAGACCCAGTCCTCCTCCCAGTAACCCTAACCCCTAACCCTGTGTTTCAGATAGACCAGTCCTCCTCCCAGTAACCCTAACCCCTAACCATGTGTTTCAGATAGACCCAGTCCTCCTCCCAGTAACCCTAACCCTGTGTTTCAGATAGACCCAGTCCTCCTCCCAGTAACCCTAACCCCTAACCCTGTGTTTCAGATAGACCCAGTCCTCCTCCCAGTAACCCTAACCCCTAACCCTGTGTTTCAGATAGACCAGTCCTCCTCCCAGTAACCCTAACCCTGTGTTTCAGATAGACCCAGTCCTCCTCCCTGTAACCCTAACCCTGTGTTTCAGATAGACCAGTCCTCCTCCCAGTTACCCTAACCCCTAACCCTGTGTTTAAGATAGACCCAGTCCTCCTCCCTGTAACCCTAACCCTGTGTTTCAGATAGACCCAGTCCTCCCAGTAACCCTAACCCCTAACCCTGTGTTTCAGATAGACCAGTCCTCCTCCCTGTAAACCTAACCCTGTGTTTCAGATAGACCAGTCCTCCTCCCTGTAACCCTAACCCTGTGTTTCAGATAGACCAGTCCTCCTCCCAGTAACCCTAACCCCTAACCCTGTGTTTCAGATAGACCCAGTCCTCCTCCCTGTAACCCTAACCCTGGGTTTCAGATAGACCAGTCCTCCTCCCAGTAACCCTTGGCCTGTAGACTGTAATACACAGTAGACTGGCCTGTAGACTGTAATACAACACCGTAGACTGGCCTGTAGACTGGCCTGTAGACTGTAATACAACACTGTAGCCTGGCCTGTAGACTGTAATACAACACTGTAGACTGTAATACCACACTGTAGACTGGCCTGTAGACACAACACTGTAGACTGGCCTGTAGACACAACACAGTAGACTGGCCTGTAGACTGTAATACAACACTGTAGACTGGCCTGTAGACTGTAATACAACACTGTAGACTGGCCTGTAGACACAACACTGTAGACTGGCCTGTAGACACAACACTGTAGACTGGCCTGTAGACACAACACAGTAGACTGGCCTGTAGACACAACACAGTAGACTGGCCTGTAGACTGTAATACAACACTGTAGACTGGCCTGTAGACACAACACTGTAGACTGGCCTGTAGACTGTAATACAACACTGTAGACTGGCCTGTAGACACAACACTGTAGACTGGCCTGTAGACACAACACTGTAGACTGTCCTGTAGACTGGCATATAGACTGTCCTGTAGACTGTAATACAACACAGTAGACTGGCATGTAGACTGTAATACAACACAGTAACCCTAACCCCTAACCCTGTGTTTCAGATAGACCAGTCCTCCTCCCAGTAACCCTAACCCCTAACCATGTGTTTCAGATAGACCCAGTCCTCCTCCCTGTGACCCTAACCCCTAACCCTGTGTTTCAGATAGACCCAGTCCTCCTCCCAGTAACCCTAACCCTGTGTTTCAGATAGACCCAGTCCTCCTCCCAGTAACCCTAACCCCTAACCCTGTGTTTCAGATAGACCCAGTCCTCCTCCCAGTAACCCTAACCCCTAACCCTGTGTTTCAGATAGACCAGTCCTCCTCCCAGTAACCCTAACCCTGTGTTTCAGATAGACCCAGTCCTCCTCCCTGTAACCCTAACCCTGTGTTTCAGATAGACCAGTCCTCCTCCCAGTTACCCTAACCCCTAACCCTTTGTTTCAGATAGACCCAGTCCTCCTCCCTGTAACCCTAACCCTGTGTTTCAGATAGACCCAGTCCTCCCAGTAACCCTAACCCCTAACCCTGTGTTTCAGATAGACCAGTCCTCCTCCCTGTAACCCTAACCCTGTGTTTCAGATAGACCAGTCCTCCTCCCTGTAACCCTAACCCTGTGTTTCAGATAGACCAGTCCTCCTCCCAGTAACCCTAACCCCTAACCCTGTGTTTCAGATAGACCCAGTCCTCCTCCCTGTAACCCTAACCCTGGGTTTCAGATAGACCAGTCCTCCTCCCAGTAACCCTAACCCCTAACCCTGTGTTTCAGATAGACCCAGTCCTCCTCCCAGTAACCCTAACCCTGTGTTTCAGATATACCAGTCCTCCTCCCAGTGACCCTAACCCCTAACCCTGTGTTTCCGATAGACCAAGTCCTCCTCCCTGTAACCCTAACCCTGTGTTTCAGATAGACCCAGTCCTCCTCCCAGTAACCCTAACCCCTAACCCTGTGTTTCAGATAGACCAGTCCTCCTCCCAGTAACCCTAACCCTGTGTTTCAGATAGACCCAGTCCTCCTCCCAGTGACCCTAACCCTGTGTTTCAGATAGACCCAGTCCTCCTCCCAGTAACCCTAACCCCTAACCCTGTGTTTCAGATAGACCAGTCCTCCTCCCAGTAACCCTAACCCCTAACCCTGTGTTTCAGATAGACCCAGTCCTCCTCCCAGTAACCCTAACCCCTAACCCTGTGTTTCAGATAGACCAGTCCTCCTCCCAGTAACCCTAACCCCTAACCCTGTGTTTCAGATAGACCCAGTCCTCCTCCCAGTAACCCTAACCCCTAACCCTGTGTTTCACATAGACCAGTCCTCCTCCCAGTAACCCTAACCCCTAACCCTGTGTTTCAGATAGACCAGTCCTCCTCCCTGTAACCCTAACCCCTAACCCTGTGTTTCAGATAGACCCAGTCCTCCTCCCAGTAACCCTAACCCTGTGTTTCAGATAGACCCAGTCCTCCTCCCAGTAACCCTAACCCCTAACCCTGTGTTTCAGATAGACCCAGTCCTCCTCCCTGTAACCCTAAACCTGTGTTTCAGATAGACCCAGTCCTCCTCCCTGTAACCCTAACCCTGTGTTTCAGATAGACCAGTCCTCCTCCCAGTTACCCTAACCCCTAACCCTTTGTTTCAGATAGACCCAGTCCTCCTCCCTGTAACCCTAACCCTGTGTTTCAGATAGACCCAGTCCTCCCAGTAACCCTAACCCCTAACCCTGTGTTTCAGATAGACCAGTCCTCCTCCCTGTAACCCTAACCCTGTGTTTCAGATAGACCAGTCCTCCTCCCTGTAACCCTAACCCTGTGTTTCAGATAGACCAGTCCTCCTCCCAGTAACCCTAACCCCTAACCCTGTGTTTCAGATAGACCCAGTCCTCCTCCCTGTAACCCTAACCCTGGGTTTCAGATAGACCAGTCCTCCTCCCAGTAACCCTAACCCCTAACCCTGTGTTTCAGATAGACCCAGTCCTCCTCCCAGTAACCCTAACCCTGTGTTTCAGATATACCAGTCCTCCTCCCAGTGACCCTAACCCCTAACCCTGTGTTTCCGATAGACCAAGTCCTCCTCCCTGTAACCCTAACCCTGTGTTTCAGATAGACCCAGTCCTCCTCCCAGTAACCCTAACCCCTAACCCTGTGTTTCAGATAGACCAGTCCTCCTCCCAGTAACCCTAACCCTGTGTTTCAGATAGACCCAGTCCTCCTCCCAGTGACCCTAACCCTGTGTTTCAGATAGACCCAGTCCTCCTCCCAGTAACCCTAACCCCTAACCCTGTGTTTCAGATAGACCAGTCCTCCTCCCAGTAACCCTAACCCCTAACCCTGTGTTTCAGATAGACCCAGTCCTCCTCCCAGTAACCCTAACCCCTAACCCTGTGTTTCAGATAGACCAGTCCTCCTCCCAGTAACCCTAACCCCTAACCCTGTGTTTCAGATAGACCCAGTCCTCCTCCCAGTAACCCTAACCCCTAACCCTGTGTTTCACATAGACCAGTCCTCCTCCTAGTAACCCTAACCCCTAACCCTGTGTTTCAGATAGACCAGTCCTCCTCCCTGTAACCCTAACCCCTAACCCTGTGTTTCAGATAGACCCAGTCCTCCTCCCAGTAACCCTAACCCTGTGTTTCAGATAGACCCAGTCCTCCTCCCAGTAACCCTAACCCCTAACCCTGTGTTTCAGATAGACCCAGTCCTCCTCCCTGTAACCCTAAACCTGTGTTTCAGATAGACCCAGTCCTCCTCCCAGTAACCCTAACCCCTAACCCTGTGTTTCAGATAGACCAGTCCTCCTCCCAGTAGCCCTAACCCCTAACCCTGTGTTTCAGATAGACCCAGTCCTCCTCCCAGTAACCCTAACCCATAACCCTGTGTTTCAGATAGACCAGTCCTCCTCCCAGTAACCCTAACCCCTAACCCTGTGTTTCAGATAGACACAGTCCTCCTCCCTGTAACCCTAACCCCTAACCCTGTGTTTCAGATAGACACAGTCCTCATCCCAGTAACCCTAACCCTGTGTTTCAGATAGACCCAGTCCTCCTCCCAGTAACCCTAACCCCTAACCCTGTGTTTCAGATAGACCAGTCCTCCTCCCAGTAACCCTAACCCTGTGTTTCAGATAGACCCAGTCCTCCTCCCAGTGACCCTAACCCTGTGTTTCAGATAGACCCATTCCTCCTCCCAGTAACCCTAACCCCTAACCCTGTGTTTCAGATAGACCCAGTCCTCCTCCCAGTAACCCTAACCCCTAACCCTGTGTTTCACATAGACCAGTCCTCCTCCCAGTAACCCTAACCCCTAACCCTGTGTTTCAGATAGACCCAGTCCTCCTCCCAGTAACCCTAACCCCTAACCCTGTGTTTCAGATAGACCAGTCCTCCTCCCAGTAACCCTAACCCCTAACCCTATGTTTCAGATAGACCCAGTCCTCCTCCCAGTAACCCTAACCCCTAACCCTGTGTTTCACATAGACCAGTCCTCCTCCCAGTAACCCTAACCCCTAACCCTGTGTTTCAGATAGACCAGTCCTCCTCCCTGTAACCCTAACCCCTAACCCTGTGTTTCAGATAGACCCAGTCCTCCTCCCAGTAACCCTAACCCTGTGTTTCAGATAGACCCAGTCCTCCTCCCAGTAACCCTAACCCCTAACCCTGTGTTTCAGATAGACCCAGTCCTCCTCCCTGTAACCCTAAACCTGTGTTTCAGATAGACCCAGTCCTCCTCCCAGTAACCCTAACCCCTAACCCTGTGTTTCAGATAGACCAGTCCTCCTCCCAGTAGCCCTAACCCCTAACCCTGTGTTTCAGATAGACCCAGTCCTCCTCCCAGTAACCCTAACCCATAACCCTGTGTTTCAGATAGACCAGTCCTCCTCCCAGTAACCCTAACCCCTAACCCTGTGTTTCAGATAGACACAGTCCTCCTCCCTGTAACCCTAACCCCTAACCCTGTGTTTCAGATAGACCCAGTCCTCATCCCAGTAACCCTAACCCTGTGTTTCAGATAGACCCAGTCCTCCTCCCAGTAACCCTAACCCCTAACCCTGTGTTTCAGATAGACCAGTCCTCCTCCCAGTAACCCTAACCCTGTGTTTCAGATAGACCCAGTCCTCCTCCCAGTGACCCTAACCCTGTGTTTCAGATAGACCCATTCCTCCTCCCAGTAACCCTAACCCCTAACCCTGTGTTTCAGATAGACCAGTCCTCCTCCCTGTAACCCTAACCCTGTGTTTCAGATAGACCCAGTCCTCCTCCCAGTAACCCTAACCCCTAACCCTGTGTTTCAGATAGACCAGTCCTCCTCCCAGTAACCCTAACCCCTAACCCTGTGTTTCAGATAGACCCAGTCCTCCTCCCAGTAACCCTAACCCCTAACCCTGTGTTTCAGATAGACCAGTCCTCCTCCCAGTAACCCTAACCCCTAACCCTGTGTTTCAGATAGACCCAGTCCTCCCAGTAACCCTAACCCCTAACCCTGTGTTTCAGATAGACCAGTCCTCCTCCCAGTAACCCTAACCCCTAACCCTGTGTTTCAGATAGACCCAGTCCTCCTCCCTGTAACCCTAACCCCTAACCCTGTGTTTCAGATAGACCCAGTCCTCCTCCCAGTAACCCTAACCCTGTGTTTCAGATAGACCCAGTCCTCCTCCCAGTAACCCTAACCCTGTGTTTCAGATAGACCCAGTCCTCCTCCCTGTAACCCTAACCCTGGGTTTCAGATAGACAAGTCCTCCTCCCAGTAACCCTAACCCCTAAGCCTGTGTTTCAGATAGACCCAATCCTCCTCCCAGTAACCCTAACCCTGTGTTTCAGATATACCAGTCCTCCTCCCAGTGACCCTAACCCCTAACCCTGTGTTTCCGATAGACCAAGTCCTCCTCCCTGTAACCCTAACCCTGTGTTTCAGATAGACCCAGTCCTCCTCCCAGTAACCCTAACCCCTAACCCTGTGTTTCAGATAGACCAGTCCTCCTCCCAGTAACCCTAACCCTGTGTTTCAGATAGACCAGTCCTCCTCCCAGTAACCCTAACCCTGTGTTTCAGATAGACCCAGTCCTCCTCCCAGTGACCCTAACCCTGTGTTTCAGATAGACCCAGTCCTCCTCCCAGTAACCCTAACCCCTAACCCTGTGTTTCAGATAGACCAGTCCTCCTCCCAGTAACCCTAACCCTGTGTTTCAGATAGACCCAGTCCTCCTCCCAGTAACCCTAACCCTGTGTTTCAGATAGACCCAGTCCTCCTCCCAGTAACCCTAACCCTGTGTTTCAGATAGACCCAGTCCTCCTCCCTGTAACCCTAACCCTGGGTTTCAGATAGACAAGTCCTCCTCCCAGTAACCCTAACCCCTAAGCCTGTGTTTCAGATAGACCCAGTCCTCCTCCCAGTAACCCTAACCCTGTGTTTCAGATATACCAGTCCTCCTCCCAGTGACCCTAACCCCTAACCCTGTGTTTCCGATAGACCAAGTCCTCCTCCCTGTAACCCTAACCCTGTGTTTCAGATAGACCCAGTCCTCCTCCCAGTAACCCTAACCCCTAACCCTGTGTTTCAGATAGACCAGTCCTCCTCCCAGTAACCCTAACCCTGTGTTTCAGATAGACCCAGTCCTCCTCCCAGTGACCCTAACCCTGTGTTTCAGATAGACCCAGTCCTCCTCCCAGTAACCCTAACCCCTAACCCTGTGTTTCAGATAGACCAGTCCTCCTCCCAGTAACCCTAACCCCTAACCCTGTGTTTCAGATAGACCCAGTCCTCCTCCCAGTAACCCTAACCCCTAACCCTGTGTTTCAGATAGACCAGTCCTCCTCCCAGTAACCCTAACCCCTAACCCTGTGTTTCAGATAGACCCAGTCCTCCTCCCAGTAACCCTAACCCCTAACCCTGTGTTTCACATAGACCAGTCCTCCTCCCAGTAACCCTAACCCCTAACCCTGTGTTTCAGATAGACCCAGTCCTCCTCCCTGTAACCCTAACCCCTAACCCTGTGTTTCAGATAGACCCAGTCCTCCTCCCAGTAACCCTAACCCTGTGTTTCAGATAGACCCAGTCCTCCTCCCAGTAACCCTAACCCTGTGTTTCAGATAGACCCAGTCCTCCTCCCAGTAACCCTAACCCCTAACCCTGTGTTTCAGATAGACCCAGTCCTCCTCCCTGTAACCCTAAACCTGTGTTTCAGATAGACCCAGTCCTCCTCCCAGTAACCCTAACCCCTAACCCTGTGTTTCAGATAGACCAGTCCTCCTCCCAGTAGCCCTAACCCCTAACCCTGTGTTTCAGATAGACCCAGTCCTCCTCCCAGTAACCCTAACCCATAACCCTGTGTTTCAGATAGACCAGTCCTCCTCCCAGTAACCCTAACCCCTAACCCTGTGTTTCAGATAGACACAGTCCTCCTCCCTGTAACCCTAACCCCTAACCCTGTGTTTCAGATAGACCCAGTCCTCATCCCAGTAACCCTAACCCTGTGTTTCAGATAGACCCAGTCCTCCTCCCAGTAACCCTAACCCCTAACCCTGTGTTTCAGATAGACCAGTCCTCCTCCCAGTAACCCTAACCCTGTGTTTCAGATAGACCCAGTCCTCCTCCCAGTGACCCTAACCCTGTGTTTCAGATAGACCCATTCCTCCTCCCAGTAACCCTAACCCCTAACCCTGTGTTTCAGATAGACCAGTCCTCCTCCCTGTAACCCTAACCCTGTGTTTCAGATAGACCCAGTCCTCCTCCCAGTAACCCTAACCCCTAATCCTGTGTTTCAGATAGACCAGTCCTCCTCCCAGTAACCCTAACCCCTAACCCTGTGTTTCAGATAGACCCAGTCCTCCTCCCAGTAACCCTAACCCCTAACCCTGTGTTTCAGATAGACCAGTCCTCCTCCCAGTAACCCTAACCCCTAACCCTGTGTTTCAGATAGACCCAGTCCTCCCAGTAACCCTTACCCCTAACCCTGTGTTTCAGATAGACCAGTCCTCCTCCCAGTAACCCTAACCCCTAACCCTGTGTTTCAGATAGACCCAGTCCTCCTCCCTGTAACCCTAACCCCTAACCCTGTGTTTCAGATAGACCCAGTCCTCCTCCCAGTAACCCTAACCCTGTGTTTCAGATAGACCCAGTCCTCCTCCCAGTAACCCTAACCCTGTGTTTCAGATAGACCCAGTCCTCCTCCCAGTAACCCTAACCCCTAACCCTGTGTTTCAGATAGACCCAGTCCTCCTCCCTGTAACCATAACCCTGTGTTTCAGATAGACCCAGTCCTCCTCCCAGTAACCCTAACCCCTAACCCTGTGTTTCAGATAGACCCAGTCCTCCTCCCTGTAACCCTAACCCTGTGTTTCAGATAGACCCAGTCCTCCTCCCAGTAACCCTAACCCCTAACCCTGTGTTTCAGATAGACCAGTCCTCCTCCCAGTAACCCTAACCCCTAACCCTGTGTTTCAGATAGACCCAGTCCTCCTCCCAGTAACCCTAACCCATAACCCTGTGTTTCAGATAGACCAGTCCTCCTCCCAGTAACCCTAACCCCTAACCCTGTGTTTCAGATAGACACAGTCCTCCTCACTGTAACCCTAACCCCTAACCCTGTGTTTCAGATAGACCCAGTCCTCCTCCCAGTAACCCTAACCCTGTGTTTCAGATAGACCCAGTCCTCCTCCCAGTAACCCTAACCCCTAACCCTGTGTTTCAGATAGACCCAGTCCTCCTCCCTGTAACCCTAACCCTGTGTTTCAGATAGACCCAGTCCTCCTCCCAGTAACCCTAACCCTGTGTTTCAGATAGACCCAGTCATCCTCCCTGTAACCCCAACCCTGTGTTTCAGATAGACCCAGTCCTCCTCCCAGTAAACCTAACCCCTAACCCTGTGTTTCAGATAGACCCAGTCCTCCTCCCTGTAACCCTAACCCTGTGTTTCAGATAGACCCAGTCCTCCTCCCAGTAACCATAACCCCTAACCCTGTGTTTCAGATAGACCAGTCCCCCTCCCAGTAACCCTAACCCCTAACCCTGTGTTTCATGTAGACCCAGTCCTCCTCCCAGTAACCCTAACCCCTAACCCTGTGTTTCAGATAGACCAGTCCTCCTCCCAGTAACCCTAACCCCTAACCCTGTGTTTCAGATAGACCCAGTCCTCCTCCCTGTAACCCTAACCCCTAACCCTGTGTTTCAGATAGACCCAGTCCTCCTCCCAGTAACCCTAATCCTGTGTTTCAGATAGACCCAGTCCTCCTCCCAGTAACCCTAACCCTGTGTTTCAGATAGACACAGTCCTCCTCCCAGTAACCCTAACCCCTAACCCTGTGTTTCAGATAGACCCAGTCCTCCTACCTGTAACCATAACCCTGTGTTTCAGATAGAAACAGTCCTCCTCTCAGTAACCCTAACCCCTAACCCTGTGTTTCAGATAGACCCAGTCCTCCTCCCTGTAAACCTAACCCTGTGTTTCAGATAGACCCAGTCCTCCTCCCAGTAACCCTAACCCCTAACCCTGTGTTTCAGATAGACCAGTCCTCCTCCCACTAACCCTAACCCCTAACCCTGTGTTTCAGATAGACCCAGTCCTCCTCCCAGTAACCCTAACCCATAACCCTGTGTTTCAGATAGACCAGTCCTCCTCCCAGTAACCCTAACCCCTAACCTTGTGTTTCAGATAGACACAGTCCTCCTCCCTGTAACCCTAACCCCTAACCCTGTGTTTCAGATAGACCCAGTCCTCCTCCCAGTAACCCTAACCCTGTGTTTCAGATAGACCCAGTCCTCCTCCCAGTAACCCTAACCCCTAACCCTGTGTTTCAGATAGACCCAGTCCTCCTCCCTGTAACCCTAACCCTGTGTTTCAGATAGACCCAGTCCTCCTCCCTGTAACCCTAACCCTGTGTTTCAGATAGACCCAGTCCTCCTCCCTGTAACCCCAACCCTGTGTTTCAGATAGACCCAGTCCTCCTCCCAGTAACCCTAACCCCTAACCCTGTGTTTCAGATAGACCCAGTCCTCCTCCCTGTAACCCTAACCCTGTGTTTCAGATAGACCCAGTCCTCCTCCCAGTAACCCTAACCCCTAACCCTGTGTTTCAGATAGACCAGTCCTCCTCCCAGTAACCCTGACCCCTAACCCTGTGTTTCAGATAGACCCAGTCCTCCTCCCAGTAACCCTAACCCCTAACCCTGTGTTTCAGATAGACCAGTCCTCCCAGTAACCCTAACCCCTAACCCTGTGTTTCAGATAGACCCAGTCCTCCTCCCTGTAACCCTAACCCCTAACCCTGTGTTTCAGATAGACCCAGTCCTCCTCCCAGTAACCCTAACCCTGTGTTTCAGATAGACCCAGTCCTCCTCCCAGTAACCCTAACCCTGTTTTTCAGATAGACCCAGTCCTCCTCCCAGTAACCCTAACCCCTAACCCTGTGTTTCAGATTGACCCAGTCCTCCTCCCTGTAACCATAACCCTGTGTTTCAGATAGACCCAGTCCTCCTCCCAGTAACCCTAACCCTGTGTTTCAGATAGACCCAGTCCTCCTCCCAGTAACCCTAACCCTGTGTTTCAGATAGACCAGTCCTCCCAGTAACCCTAACCCCTAACCCTGTGTTTCAGATAGACCCAGTCCTCCTCCCTGTAACCCTAACCCCTAACCCTGTGTTTCAGATAGACCCAGTCCTCCTCCCAGTAACCCTAACCCTGTGTTTCAGATAGACCCAGTCCTCCTCCCAGTAACCCTAACCCTGTGTTTCAGATAGACCCAGTCCTCCTCCCAGTAACCCTAACCCCTAACCCTGTGTTTCAGATAGACCCAGTCCTCCTCCCTGTAACCCTAACCCTGTGTTTCAGATAGACCAGTCCTCCTCCCAGTAACCTTAACCCCTAACCCTGTGTTTCAGATAGACCCAGTCCTCCTCCCAGTAACCCTAACCCATAACCCTGTGTTTCAGATAGACCAGTCCTCCTCCCAGTAACCCTAACCCCTAACCCTGTGTTTCAGATAGACACAGTCCTCCTCCTTGTAACCCTAACCCCTAACCCTGTGTTTCAGATAGACCCAGTCCTCCTCCCAGTAACCCTAACCCTGTGTTTCAGATAGACCCAGTCCTCCTCCCAGTAACCCTAACCCCTAACCCTGTGTTTCAGATAGACCCAGTCCTCCTCCCTCTAACCCTAACCCTGTGTTTCAGATAGACCCAGTCCTCCTCCCTGTAACCCTAACCCTGTGTTTCAGATAGACCCAGTCCTCCTCCCTGTAACCCCAACCCTGTGTTTCAGATAGACCCAGTCCTCCTCCCAGTAACCCTAACCCCTAACCCTGTGTTTCAGATAGACCAGTCCTCCTCCCAGTAACCCTAACCCCTAACCCTGTGTTTCAGATAGACCCAGTCCTCCTCCCAGTAACCCTAACCCATAACAATGTGTTTCAGATAGACCAGTCCTCCTCCCAGTAACCCTAACCCCTAACCCTGTGTTTCAGATAGACACAGTCCTCCTCCCTGTAACCCTAACCCCTAACCCTGTGTTTCAGATAGACCCAGTCCTCCTCCCAGTAACCCTAACCCTGTGTTTCAGATAGACCCAGTCCTCCTCCCAGTAACCCTAACCCCTAACCCTGTGTTTCAGATAGACCCAGTCCTCCTCCCAGTAACCCTAACCCTGTGTTTCAGATAGACCCAGTCCTCCTCCCAGTAACCCTAACCCTGTGTTTCAGATAGACCCAGTCCTCCTCCCAGTAACCCTAACCCCTAACCCTGTGTTTCAGATAGACCCAGTCCTCCTCCCTGTAACCCTAACCCTGTGTTTCAGATAGACCAGTCCTCCTCCCAGTAACCTTAACCCCTAACCCTGTGTTTCAGATAGACCCAGTCCTCCTCCCAGTAACCCTAACCCATAACCCTGTGTTTCAGATAGACCAGTCCTCCTCCCAGTAACCCTAACCCCTAACCCTGTGTTTCAGATAGACACAGTCCTCCTCCTTGTAACCCTAACCCCTAACCCTGTGTTTCAGATAGACCCAGTCCTCCTCCCAGTAACCCTAACCCTGTGTTTCAGATAGACCCAGTCCTCCTCCCAGTAACCCTAACCCCTAACCCTGTGTTTCAGATAGACCCAGTCCTCCTCCCTCTAACCCTAACCCTGTGTTTCAGATAGACCCAGTCCTCCTCCCTGTAACCCTAACCCTGTGTTTCAGATAGACCCAGTCCTCCTCCCTGTAACCCCAACCCTGTGTTTCAGATAGACCCAGTCCTCCTCCCAGTAACCCTAACCCTTAACCCTGTGTTTCAGATAGACCAGTCCTCCTCCCAGTAACCCTAACCCCTAACCCTGTGTTTCAGATAGCCCCATTCCTCCTCCCAGTAACCCTAACCCATAACAATGTGTTTCAGATAGACCAGTCCTCCTCCCAGTAACCCTAACCCCTAACCCTGTGTTTCAGATAGACACAGTCCTCCTCCCTGTAACCCTAACCCCTAACCCTGTGTTTCAGATAGACCCAGTCCTCCTCCCAGTAACCCTAACCCTGTGTTTCAGATAGACCCAGTCCTCCTCCCAGTAACCCTAACCCCTAACCCTGTGTTTCAGATAGACCCAGTACTCCTCCCTCTAACCCTAACCCTGTGTTTCAGATAGACCCAGTCCTCCTTCCTGTAACCCTAACCCTGTGTTTCAGATAGACCCAGTCCTCCTCCCAGTAACCCTAACCCCTAACCCTGTGTTTCAGATAGACCAGTCCTCCTCCCAGTAACCCTAACCCCTAACCCTGTGTTTCAGATAGACCCAGTCCTCCTCCCAGTAACCCTAACCCCTAACCCTGTGTTTCAGATAGACCAGTCCTCCTCCCAGTAAGCCTAACCCCTAACCCTGTGTTTCAGATAGACCCAGTCCTCCTCCCTGTAACCCTAACCCCTAACCCTGTGTTTCAGATAGACCCAGTCCTCCTCCCAGTAACCCTAACCCTGTGTTTCAGATAGACCCAGTCCTCCTCCCAGTAACCCTAACCCCTAACCCTGTGTTTCAGATAGACCCAGTCCTCCTCCCTGTAACCATAACCCTGTGTTTCAGATAGACCCAGTCCTCCTCCCAGTAACCCTAACCCCTAACCCTGTGTTTCAGATAGACCCAGTCCTCCTCCCTGTAACCCTAACCCTGTGTTTCAGATAGACCCAGTCCTCCTCCCAGTAACCCTAACCCCTAACCCTGTGTTTCAGATAGACCAGTCCTCCTCCCAGTAACACTAACCCCTAACCCTGTGTTTCAGATAGACCCAGTCCTCCTCCCAGTAACCCTAACCCCTAACCCTGTGTTTCAGATAGACCAGTCCTCCTCCCAGTAACCCTAACCCCTAACCCTGTGTTTCAGATAGACACAGTCCTCCTCCCTGTAACCCTAACCCCTAACCCTGTGTTTCAGATAGACCCAGTCCTCCTCCCAGTAACCCTAACCCCTAACCCTGTGTTTCAGATAGACCAAGTCCTCCTCCCTGTAACCCTAACCCTGTGTTTCAGATAGACCCAGTCCTCCTCCCTGTAACCCTAACCCTGTGTTTCAGATAGACCCAGTCCTCCTCCCAGTAACCCTAACCCCTAACCCTGTGTTTCAGATAGACCCAGTCCTCCTCCCTGTAACCCTAACCCTGTGTTTCAGATAGACCAGTCCTCCTCCCAGTTACCCTAACCCCTAACCCTGTGTTTCAGATAGACCCAGTCCTCCTCCCTGTAACCCTAACCCTGTGTTTCAGATAGACCCAGTCCTCCTCCCAGTAACCCTAACCCCTAACCCTGTGTTTCAGATACACCCAGTCCTCCTCCCTGTAACCCTAACCCTGTGTTTCAGATAGACCCAGTCCTCCTCCCAGTAACCCTAACCCCTAACCCTGTGTTTCAGATAGACCCAGTCCTCCTCCCAGTAACCCTAACCCCTAACCCTGTGTTTCAGATAGACCCAGTTCTCCTCCCTGTAACCCTAACCCTGTGTTTCAGATAGACCCAGTCCTCCTCCCTGTAACCCTAACCCCTAACCCTGTGTTTCAGATAGACCCAGTCCTCCTCCCTGTAACCCTAACCCTGTGTTTCAGATAGACCCAGTCCTCCTCCCTGTAACCCTAACCCTAACCCTGTGTTTCAGATAGACCCAGTCCTCCTCCCAGTGACCCTAACCCCTAACCCTGTGTTTCAGATAGACCCAGTCCTCCTCCCAGTAACCCTAACCCTGTGTTTCAGATAGACCCAGTCCTCCTCCCAGTAACCTTAACCCCTAACCCTGTGTTTCAGATAGACCCAGTCCTCCTCCCAGTAACCCTAACCCTGTGTTTCAGATAGACCCAGTCCTCCTCCCAGTAACCCTAACCCCTAACCCTGTGTTTCAGATAGACCCAGTCCTCCTCCCAGTAACCCTAACCCTGTGTTTCAGATATACCCAGTCCTCCTCCCTGTAACCCTAACCCCTAACCCTGTGTTTCAGATAGACCCAGTCCTCCTCCCTGTAACCCTAACCCTGTGTTTCAGATAGACCCAGTCCTCCTCCCAGTGACCCTAACCCCTAACCCTGTGTTTCAGATAGACCCAGTCCTCCTCCCAGTAACCCTAACCCTGTGTTTCAGATAGACCAGTCCTCCTCCCAGTAACCCTAACCCCTAACCCTGTGTTTCAGATAGACCCAGTCCTCCTCCCAGTAACCTTAACCCCTAACCCTGTGTTTCAGATAGACCCAGTCCTCCTCCCAGTAACCCTAACCCCTAACCCTGTGTTTCAGATAGACCCAGTCCTCCTCCCTGTAACCCTAACCCCTAACCCTGTGTTTCAGATAGACCCAGTCCTCCTCCCAGTAACCCTAACCCCTAACCCTGTGTTTCAGATAGACCCAGTCCTCCTCCCAGTAACCCTAACCCCTAACCCTGTGTTTCAGATAGACCCAGTCCTCCTCCCAGTAACCCTAACCCTGTGTTTCAGATAGACCCAGTCCTCCTCCCAGTGACCCTAACCCCTAACCCTGTGTTTCAGATAGACCCAGTCCTCCTCCCAGTAACCCTAACCCTGTGTTTCAGATAGACCCAGTCCTCCTCCCAGTGACCCTAACCCCTAACCCTGTGTTTCAGATAGTCCCAGTCCTCCTCCCAGTAACCCTAACCCTGTGTTTCAGATAGACCCAGTCCTCCTCCCTGTAACCCTAACCCCTAACCCTGTGTTTCAGATAGACCCAGTCCTCCTCCCAGTAACCCTAACCCCTAACCCTGTGTTTCAGATAGACCCAGTCCTCCTCCCAGTAACCCTAACCCCTAACCCTGTGTTTCAGATAGACCCAGTCCTTCTCCCTGTAACCCTAACCCTGTGTTTCAGATAGACCCAGTCCTCCTCCCAGTAACCCTAACCCCTAACCCTGTGTTTCAGATAGACCAGTCCTCCTCCCAGTAACACTAACCCCTAACCCTGTGTTTCAGATAGACCCAGTCCTCCTCCCAGTAACCCTAACCCCTAACCCTGTGTTTCAGATAGACCAGTCCTCCTCCCAGTAACCCTAACCCCTAACCCTGTGTTTCAGATAGACACAGTCCTCCTCCCTGTAACCCTAACCCCTAACCCTGTGTTTCAGATAGACCCAGTCCTCCTCCCAGTAACCCTAACCCCTAACCCTGTGTTTCAGATAGACCAAGTCCTCCTCCCTGTAACCCTAACCCTGTGTTTCAGATAGACCCAGTCCTCCTCCCTGTAACCCTAACCCTGTGTTTCAGATAGACCCAGTCCTCCTCCCTGTAACCCTAACCCTGTGTTTCAGATAGACCCAGTCCTCCTCCCAGTAACCCTAACCCCTAACCCTGTGTTTCAGATAGACCCAGTCCTCCTCCCTGTAACCCTAACCCTGTGTTTCAGATAGACCAGTCCTCCTCCCAGTTACCCTAACCCCTAACCCTGTGTTTCAGATAGACCCAGTCCTCCTCCCTGTAACCCTAACCCTGTGTTTCAGATAGACCCAGTCCTCCTCCCAGTAACCCTAACCCCTAACCCTGTGTTTCAGATACACCCAGTCCTCCTCCCTGTAACCCTAACCCTGTGTTTCAGATAGACCCAGTCCTCCTCCCAGTAACCCTAACCCCTAACCCTGTGTTTCAGATAGACCCAGTCCTCCTCCCAGTAACCCTAACCCCTAACCCTGTGTTTCAGATAGACCCAGTTCTCCTCCCTGTAACCCTAACCCTGTGTTTCAGATAGACCCAGTCCTCCTCCCTGTAACCCTAACCCCTAACCCTGTGTTTCAGATAGACCCAGTCCTCCTCCCAGTAACCCTAACCCTGTGTTTCAGATAGACCCAGTCCTCCTCCCAGTAACCTTAACCCCTAACCCTGTGTTTCAGATAGACCCAGTCCTCCTCCCAGTAACCCTAACCCTGTGTTTCAGATAGACCCAGTCCTCCTCCCAGTAACCCTAACCCCTAACCCTGTGTTTCAGATAGACCCAGTCCTCCTCCCAGTAACCCTAACCCTGTGTTTCAGATATACCCAGTCCTCCTCCCTGTAACCCTAACCCCTAACCCTGTGTTTCAGATAGACCCAGTCCTCCTCCCTGTAACCCTAACCCTGTGTTTCAGATAGACCCAGTCCTCCTCCCAGTGACCCTAACCCCTAACCCTGTGTTTCAGATAGACCCAGTCCTCCTCCCAGTAACCCTAACCCTGTGTTTCAGATAGACCAGTCCTCCTCCCAGTAACCCTAACCCCTAATCCTGTGTTTCAGATAGACCCAGTCCTCCTCCCAGTAACCTTAACCCCTAACCCTGTGTTTCAGATAGACCCAGTCCTCCTCCCAGTAACCCTAACCCCTAACCCTGTGTTTCAGATAGACCCAGTCCTCCTCCCTGTAACCCTAACCCCTAACCCTGTGTTTCAGATAGACCCAGTCCTCCTCCCAGTAACCCTAACCCCTAACCCTGTGTTTCAGATAGACCCAGTCCTCCTCCCAGTAACCCTAACCCCTAACCCTGTGTTTCAGATAGACCCAGTCCTCCTCCCAGTAACCCTAACCCTGTGTTTCAGATAGACCCAGTCCTCCTCCCAGTGACCCTAACCCCTAACCCTGTGTTTCAGATAGACCCAGTCCTCCTCCAAGTAACCCTAACCCTGTGTTTCAGATAGACCCAGTCCTCCTCCCAGTGACCCTAACCCCTAACCCTGTGTTTCAGATAGTCCCAGTCCTCCTCCCAGTAACCCTAACCCTGTGTTTCAGATAGACCCAGTCCTCCTCCCTGTAACCCTAACCCCTAACCCTGTGTTTCAGATAGACCCAGTCCTCCTCCCAGTAACCCTAACCCCTAACCCTGTGTTTCAGATAGACCCAGTCCTCCTCCCAGTAACCCTAACCCTGTGTTTCAGATAGACCCAGTCCTCCTCCCTGTAACCCTAACCCCTACCCCTGTGTTTCAGATAGACCCAGTCCTCCTCCCAGTAACCTTAACCCCTAACCCTGTGTTTCAGATAGACCCAGTCCTCCTCCCAGTAACCCTAACCCCTAACCCTGTGTTTCAGATAGACCCAGTCCTCCTCCCAGTAACCCTAACCCCTAACCCTGTGTTTCAGATAGACACAGTCCTCCTCCCAGTAACCGTAACCCCTAACCCTGTGTTTCAGAGCAGCCATGCAGAAAGGACTCATGATGAAGCGATTAACAGTCAACACAACAGATGGTACATTATCCTATTCTTCCCTGTACACACACACACACACACACACACACACACACACACACACACACACACACACACACACACACACACACACACACACACACACACACACACACACACACACACACACACACACACACACACACACACACACACACACACGCACACTAAACACTTTACCTTTTTCTTTGGTGGCATGTTAGTCTGTTGTAGGTGAGATATCCGTTTGTTTCCCTGACAGCTTCAGTCCAAACAAGGACCCATATATCACAAAACAAACTCCTTCTTTACAAACTACTGTTGCGCAATGTATCCAAAGAGAAGTACAACATCCGTACCAGATTCCTGAGAGAAGAAGAAGAAGAAGAGGTACAGGTTATTAATGAGGCTATATGACAACCAAGGGCAGAATCCAAACTCCTGGTGAAGTGCAGCATGGCTGAGGATTCAGAGCTGAGTGGTGTGAAGGGCTTCAATAAGCCTCTTTATCAGCTAGCCTGTATTAACAGACAGTGTAGTCACCCCTCCACAGCCTTGGTGGAATTAAAGGCTTAGTCCTCAGAGAGACATCTGTTGCTTCCTCTGCACAGCATACTGTTCTATGGAGCTGGGGTATAGGACTGGAGCTGGGGTATAGGGCTGGGATATAGGGCTGGGGCTAGGGTAAAGGACTGGAGCTGGGGAATAGGACTGGAGCTGGGGTATAGGGCTGGGATATAGGGCTGGGGCTAGGGTAAAGGACTGGAGCTGGGGAATAGGACTGGAGCTGGGGTATAGGGCTGGGATATAGGGCTGGGGCTAGGGTAAAGGACTGGAGCTGGGGAATAGGACTGGAGCTGGGGTATAGGGCTGGGATATAGGGCTGGGGCTGGGGTAAAGGACTGGAGCTGGGGAATAGGACTGGAGCTGGGGTATAGGGCTGGGATATAGGGCTGGGGCTGGGGTAAACGACTGGAGCTGGGGAATAGGACTGGAGCTGGGGTATAGGGCTGGGATATAGGGCTGGGGCTGGGGTAAAGGACTGGAGCTGGGGAATAGGACTGGAGCTGGGGAATAGGACTGGAGCTGGGGATTAGGACTGGAGCTGGGGTATAGGACTGGGATATAGGGATGGGGCTGGGGTAAAGGACTGGAGCTGGGGTACATGGCTATGTTATAAAAACTGGAGCTGGGGTATAGGACTGGGGTATAGGACTGGGGTATAGGACTGGAGCTGGGGTATAGGACTGGGGTATAGGACTGGAGCTGGGGTATAGGACTGGGGTATAGGACTGGAGCTGGGGTATAGGACTGGGGTATAGGACTGGAGCTGGGGTATAGGACTGGGGTATAGGACTGGGGTATAGGACTGGAGCTGGGGTATAGGACTGGAGCTGGTGTATAGGACTGGGGTAAAGGACTGGAGCTGGGATATAGGACTGGGGTATAGGACTGGAGCTGGGTTATAGGACTGGGGTATAGGACTGGAGCTGGGGTATAGGACTGGGGTATAGGACTGGAGCTGGGGTATAGGACTGGGGTATAGGACTGGAGCTGGGGTATGGGACTGGGGTATAGGACTGGGGTATAGGACTGGGGTATAGGACTGGAGCTGGGGAATAGGACTGGGGTATAGGACTGGAGCTGGGGTATAGGACTGGGGTATAGGACTGGGGTATAGGACTGGAGCTGGGGAATAGGACTGGGGTATAGGACTGGAGCTGGGGTATAGGACTGGGGTATAGGACTGGAGCTGGGGTATAGGACTGGGGTATAGGACTGGAGCTGGGGTATAGGACTGGGGTATAGGACTGGAGCTGGGGAATAGGACTGGAGCAGGGGTATAGGACTGGGGTATAGGACTGGGGCTTTTATATAAGACGGGGCTGGGGTATAGGACTGGAGCTGGGGAATAGGACTGGGGTATAGGACTGGAGCTGGGGTATAGGACTGGGGTATAGGACTGGGGTATAGGACTGGAGCTGGGGAATAGGACTGGGGTATAGGACTGGAGCTGGGGTATAGGACTGGGGTATAGGACTGGAGCTGGGGTATAGGACTGGGGTATAGGACTGGAGCTGTGGTATAGGGTTGGGATATAGGACTGGAGCTGGGGTATAGGGTTGGGATATAGGACTGGGGTATAGGACTGGAGCTGGGGTATAGGGCTGGGGTGTGGGGTATAGGACTGAGGTATAGGACTGTGGCTTTTTTATGACTGGGGCTGGGGTATAGGACTGGAGCTGGTGTATAGGGCTGGGATAGAGGACTGGGGCTGGGGTAACGTAAACTAACTCACTTTTGTACATCGCGCTAGTCCGTACAATTGACCTTATTTTAGCGCCCCAAAAACATAATCCTTCCAGATCAACTGTAATATCAATACCATTGTAAAGCACAATTTCTCCCCTTTCCAACAAAATCAATGACGAGGCCTTCATGATGCCCATCTCTGCATGATTCAAGAAGGCAATGAGCTCCACCGGCTCTTTTTAAAAATGGAGGGTGGGGAAGCGAAACCTACTGCATGATTAGGAGGAGAGATGTCGTGTGGGGAAACTGCTTTTCCCTTGATCTGTCCAACTTATCACCTTATCGCCTCTAAAATGTAAATAAAACACTATAAAGAGTTTATATAATGTGTCATTACATACCAATTTGAAGGTTTGTGTCGAATTTGAATCTGTTTTTTAGGGCGGTGCTAAAGTGATCTTCCGAAGTAAACAGCGGCTTTTGAGAGTCATGATAGCTTGCAGTGATGACGTAAAAATTTACTAGGTATCCCCCCCTTACCCCCTGTCCCTTTCTTGTTTTTAAACTGTGAGAGAAGTGCTACACCTGGTGGAGAGAGGCTGTAAGACTGAATTAGTTGCTTTTTGCGTGCTGTACGTAACGCCATGACACATCACGATGTAACATACAGCGTCGGAGGGTCCGTTTTTTCAACTTTTCTCCAATACTAGAGAACCATTACCATGACAATCAACGCTTGAATAGAAACGCAGTTCACACCCCAGATTTTGATGTCAACACAGTCGTTACAGTCCCATTAGTTTTCTTTGCAGCCTCGTTTGAATGTCGCGGTTGTGCACATTTGTACGGAATGGGGTTAGCGTACATTATAGGACTACGGTATAGGACTGGAGCTGGGGTATACGGCTGGTGTGTGGGGTGTATGGCTGGGGTATTGAGCTGGGACAAAGGACTGGAGCTGTGGTATAGGGCTGGGGTATAGGGCTGGAACTGGAGTATAGGTCTGGAGTTGGAGAATAGGACTGGAGCTGGAGTATAGGACTGGAGCTGGAGTATAGGACTGGGGTATAGGGCTGGTACTGGATTATAGGACTGGAGCTGGGTTAGGTCTGGAGCTGGGGCTAAGGTCTGTAGCTGGAGTATAGGACTGGAGCTGGAGTAAAGGACTGGAGCTGGAGTAAAGGACTGGAGCTGGAGTATAGGACTGGAGCTGGAGTATAGGACTGGAGCTGGAGTATAGGACTGGAGTTGGAGTATAGGACTGGAGTTGGAGTATAGGACTGGAGTTGGAGTATAGGACTGGAGCTGGAGTATAGGACTGGAGCTGGAGTATAGGACTGGAGCTGGAGTATAGGACTGGAGTTGGAGTATAGGGCTGGAGCTGGGTTAGGTCTGGAGCTGGGGTTTAGGTCTGGGGCTGGAGTATAGGTCTGGAGTTGGAGTATGGGACTGGAGCTGGAGTATAGGACTGGAGCTGGGGTTTAAGACTGGAGCTGGGGATTAGGACTGGAGCTGGGCGTTAGGACTGGAGCTGGGTTAGGACTGGAGCTGGAGTATAGGTCTGGAGCTGGAGTATAGGTCTGGAGCTGGAGTATAGGTCTGGAGCTGGAGTATAGGACTGGAGATGGGGATTAGGACTGGAGCTGGAGTATAAGGCTGGGATATAGGGCTGGGGCTGGGGTAAAGGACTGGAGCTGGGGTACATGGCTATGTTATAAAAACTGGAGCTGGGGTATAGGACTGGGGTATAGGGCTGGGGCTGGGGTAAAGGACTGGAGCTGGGGTACATGGCTATGTTATAAAAACTGGAGCTGGGGTATAGGACTGGGGTATAGGACTGGGGTATAGGACTGGAGCTGGGGTATAGGACTGGGGTATAGGACTGGAGCTGGGGTATAGGACTGGGGTATAGGACTGGAGCTGGGGTATAGGACTGGGGTATAGGACTGGAGCTGGGGTATAGGACTGGGGTATAGGACTGGAGCTGGAGTATAGGACTGGAGCTGGAGTATAGGACTGGAGTTGGAGTATAGGACTGGAGTTGGAGTATAGGACTGGAGCTGGAGTATAGGACTGGAGCTGGAGTAAAGGACTGGAGCTGGAGTATAGGACTGGAGCTGGAGTATAGGACTGGAGTTGGAGTATAGGACTGGAGTTGGAGTATAGGACTGGAGCTGGAGTATATGACTGGAGCTGGAGTATAGGACTGGAGTTGGAGTATAGGGCTGGAGCTGGGTTAGGACTGGAGCTGGGGTTTAGGTCTGGGGCTGGAGTATAGGACTGGAGTTGGAGTATAGGGCTGGAGCTGGGTTAGGTCTGGAGCTGGGGTTTAGGTCTGGGGCTGGAGTATAGGTCTGGAGTTGGAGTATGGGACTGGAGCTGGAGTATAGGACTGGAGCTGGGGATTAAGACTGGAGCTGGGGATTAGGACTGGAGCTGGGGGTTAGGACTGGAGCTGGGTTAGGACTGGAGCTGGAGTATAGGTCTGGAGCTGGAGTATAGGTCTGGAGCTGGAGTATAGGTCTGGAGCTGGAGTATAGGACTGGAGCTGGGGATTAGGACTGGAGCTGGAGTATAGGGCTGGAGCTGGAGTATAGGTCTGGAGCTGGGAATTAGGACTGGAGCTGGAGTATAGGACTGGAGCTGGGGCGTAGGACTGAAGCTGGAGTATAGGACTGGAGCTGGGTTAGGACTGGAGCTGGGGTATAGGACTGGAGCTGGGGATTAGGACTGGAGCTGGAGTATAGGACTGGAGCTGGAGTATAGGTCTGGAGCTGGGGATTAGGACTGGAGCTGGAGTATAGGACTGGAGCTGGGGATTAGGACTGGAGCTGGAGTATAGGTCTGGAGCTGGAGTATAGGTCTGGAGCTGGAGTATAGGTCTGGAGCTGGAGTATAGGACTGGAGCTGGGGATTAGGACTGGAGCTGGAGTATAGGTCTGGAGCTGGAGTATAGGTCTGGAGCTGGGGATTAGGACTGGAGCTGGAGTATAGGACTGGAGCTGGGGCGTAGGACTGAAGCTGGAGTATAGGACTGGAGCTGGGTTAGGACTGGAGCTGGGGTATAGGACTGGAGCTGGGGATTAGGACTGGAGCTGGAGTATAGGACTGGAGCTGGAGTATAGGTCTGGAGCTGGGGATTAGGACTGGAGCTGGAGTATAGGACTGGAGCTGGGGATTAGGACTGGAGCTGGAGTATAGGACTGGATCTGGGTTAGGACTGGAGCTGGGGTATAGGACTGGAGCTGGGTTATAGGGCTAGAGCTGGAGTATAGGACTGGAGCAGGGTTAGGACTGGAGCTGGGGCGTAGGACTGGAGCTGGGGCGTAGGACTGGAGCTGGGGCGTAGGACTGAAGCTGGGGCGTAGGACTGGAGCTGGGATGTAGGACTTGAGCTGGGATGTAGGACTGGAGCTGGGGTATAGAAATAGTGCCGTGGGGATAGCAATGATTTGGGGTATAAGAATGGTTTTGGGGTATAGGACTGAAGCTGGGTTACAGGGATTTGTTATAGGACATGGGCTGTAGTGTAGGACTAGAGCTGGTTATAGGCCTGGAGCGGGATACAGGGCTACGCTGGTGTATAGGACTGGAGGTGGGGTAGAGAACTGGAGCGGGGGTATTGGGCTTAGGTGTAGGACTGGAGCTGGGGTATTGAGCTAGGGTAAAGGACTGGAGCTGGCAAACAGGACTGAAGATGGCATATTGGGCTGGAGCTGGGACATAGGACTGGAGCTGGGGTGTAGGGTTGGAGCTGGTGCATAAGGCTGGAGCTGGGATAAAGGACTGGAGTTGGGGTATTTGGCTAGAGTAAAGGACTGGAGCTGGGACATAGGACTGGAGCTAGGGTGTAGGGTTGGAGCTGTTGCATAAGGCTGGAGCTGGGGTATAGGACTGGGGTATGAGGTTGAGGTATAGGACTGGAGTTGGGGTATTTAGCTAGGGTAAAGGACTGGAGCTGGGGTATAGGACTGGAGTTGGGGTATTTGGCTAGGGTAAAGGACTGGAGCTGGGGGGATAGGACTGGAGTTGGGGTATTTGGCTAGGGTAAAGGACTGGAGCTGGGGTATAGGACTGAAGTTGGGGTATTTGGCTAGGGTAAAGGACTGGAGCTGGGGTATAGGACTGGAGTTGGGGTATAGGACTGGAGCTGGGGTGTAGAACTTGAGCTGGGGTATAGGACTGGGGTATAGGCCTGGGGTATAGGACTGGGGCTGGGATATAGGGTTTGGGCATATGGCTGGAGTTGGGGTATAGGACTAGAGTTAGGGTATAGGACTGGAGCTGGTGCATAGGGCTGGGGTATGAGGCTGCGGTATTGGACTGGAGCTGGGATATAGGGCTGGGGATGAGGTATAGGACTGGAGCTGGGGACAGGCCTGGATCTGGGATATAGGCCTATGGCTGGGGTATAGGACTGGATCTGGGTATAGGCCTGGAGCTGGGATACGGGACTGGAGATGGCGTATTGGGCTGGAGCTAGGACAAAGGACTGGAGCTGGGGTATAGGACTGGAGCTGGGGCATAGGACTGGAGCTGGGGCATAGGACTGGAGCTGGGGCGTAGGACTGGAGCTGGGGCGTAGGACTGGAGCTGGGGCGTAGGACTGGAGCTGGGGGCGTAGTACTGGAGGTAGGGTATAGGACTGGAGCTGGGGTATAAGACTGGAGTTAGGGTATAGGACTGAAGCTGGGTCGTAGGACTGGAATTGTGGTATAGAACTGGAGTTTGGGCATAGGACTGGAGCAGGGGCGTAGCACTGGAGCTGGGGTATAGGACTGGAGTTAGGGTATAGGACTGGAGCAGGGGCGTAGGAATGGAGGTGGGTTATAGAGTTGGGGCATATGGCTGGAGTTGGGGTATAGGACTGAAGCCTGGGCATAGGACTGGAGCTGGGGTATGGGGTTGGTGTATAGGACTGGAGCTTGGATACGGGACTGGAGATGGCGTATTGGGCTGGAGCTGGGACAAAGGACTGGAGCTGGGGTATAGGACTGGAGCTGGGGCATAGGACTGGAGCTGGGGCGTAGGACTGGAGCTGGGTCGTAGGACTGGAGCTGGGGTGTAGGACTGGAGCTGGGGCGTAGGACTGGAGCTGGGAGCGTAGTACATGAGGTAGGGTATAGGACTGGAGCTGGGGTATAAGACTGGAGTTAGGGTATAGGATTGAAGCTGGGTCGTAGGACTGGAATTGTGATATAGAACTGGAGTTTGGGTATAGGACTGGAGCAGGGGCGTAGCACTGGAGCTGGGGTATAGGACTGGAGTTAGGGTATAGGACTGGAGCAGGGGCATAGGAATGGAGGTGGGTTATAGAGTTGGGGCATATGGCTGGAGTTGGGGTATAGGACTGGAACTGGTTCATAGGGCTGGAGTATGGCGCTGGGGTATAGGACTGGAGCTGGGAAATAGGGCTCGGGCTGAGGTATTGGACTGGAGCTGGGAAATAGGGCTTGGGTTGGGGTATAGGACTGGAGCTGGAGTAAAGGACTGGAGCTGGAGTATAGGACTGGAGATGGGGTATGGGTCTGGATGTGGTTTATAGGGCTGGAGCTGGGGTATAGGTCTGGATCTGGGTTATAGGGTTGGAGCTGGGGTATAGGGCTAGAGTATAGTACAATGGCTGGTATATTGGACTGGAGCTGGATATTTGGCTTGGGATAGAGTATAGACCTTGAGCTGGGGTATGGGGCTGGGGTATAGGAATAGTGCTGAAGGTATAGGAGGTGGGGTATAGGGCTGAGGCTGGAGTATAGGTCTGGAGTTGGAGTATGGGACTGGAGCTGGAGTATAGGACTGGAGCTGGGGATTAAGACTGGAGCTGGGGATTAGGACTGGAGCTGGGGGTTAGGACTGGAGCTGGGTTAGGACTGGAGCTGGAGTATAGGTCTGGAGCTGGAGTATAGGTCTGGAGCTGGAGTATAGGACTGGAGTTGGAGTATAGGACTGGAGTTGGAGTATAGGACTGGAGCTGGAGTATAGGACTGGAGCTGGAGTAAAGGACTGGAGCTGGAGTATAGGACTGGAGCTGGAGTATAGGACTGGAGTTGGAGTATAGGACTGGAGTTGGAGTATAGGACTGGAGCTGGAGTATATGACTGGAGCTGGAGTATAGGACTGGAGTTGGAGTATAGGGCTGGAGCTGGGTTAGGACTGGAGCTGGGGTTTAGGTCTGGGGCTGGAGTATAGGACTGGAGTTGGAGTATAGGGCTGGAGCTGGGTTAGGTCTGGAGCTGGGGTTTAGGTCTGGGGCTGGAGTATAGGTCTGGAGTTGGAGTATGGGACTGGAGCTGGAGTATAGGACTGGAGCTGGGGATTAAGACTGGAGCTGGGGATTAGGACTGGAGCTGGGGGTTAGGACTGGAGCTGGGTTAGGACTGGAGCTGGAGTATAGGTCTGGAGCTGGAGTATAGGTCTGGAGCTGGAGTATAGGTCTGGAGCTGGAGTATAGGACTGGAGCTGGGGATTAGGACTGGAGCTGGAGTATAGGGCTGGAGCTGGAGTATAGGTCTGGAGCTGGGAATTAGGACTGGAGCTGGAGTATAGGACTGGAGCTGGGGCGTAGGACTGAAGCTGGAGTATAGGACTGGAGCTGGGTTAGGACTGGAGCTGGGGTATAGGACTGGAGCTGGGGATTAGGACTGGAGCTGGAGTATAGGACTGGAGCTGGAGTATAGGTCTGGAGCTGGGGATTAGGACTGGAGCTGGAGTATAGGACTGGAGCTGGGGATTAGGACTGGAGCTGGAGTATAGGTCTGGAGCTGGAGTATAGGTCTGGAGCTGGAGTATAGGTCTGGAGCTGGAGTATAGGACTGGAGCTGGGGATTAGGACTGGAGCTGGAGTATAGGTCTGGAGCTGGAGTATAGGTCTGGAGCTGGGGATTAGGACTGGAGCTGGAGTATAGGACTGGAGCTGGGGCGTAGGACTGAAGCTGGAGTATAGGACTGGAGCTGGGTTAGGACTGGAGCTGGGGTATAGGACTGGAGCTGGGGATTAGGACTGGAGCTGGAGTATAGGACTGGAGCTGGAGTATAGGTCTGGAGCTGGGGATTAGGACTGGAGCTGGAGTATAGGACTGGAGCTGGGGATTAGGACTGGAGCTGGAGTATAGGACTGGATCTGGGTTAGGACTGGAGCTGGGGTATAGGACTGGAGCTGGGTTATAGGGCTAGAGCTGGAGTATAGGACTGGAGCAGGGTTAGGACTGGAGCTGGGGCGTAGGACTGGAGCTGGGGCGTAGGACTGGAGCTGGGGCGTAGGACTGAAGCTGGGGCGTAGGACTGGAGCTGGGATGTAGGACTTGAGCTGGGATGTAGGACTGGAGCTGGGGTATAGAAATAGTGCCGTGGGGATAGCAATGATTTGGGGTATAAGAATGGTTTTGGGGTATAGGACTGAAGCTGGGTTACAGGGATTTGTTATAGGACATGGGCTGTAGTGTAGGACTAGAGCTGGTTATAGGCCTGGAGCGGGATACAGGGCTACGCTGGTGTATAGGACTGGAGGTGGGGTAGAGAACTGGAGCGGGGGTATTGGGCTTAGGTGTAGGACTGGAGCTGGGGTATTGAGCTAGGGTAAAGGACTGGAGCTGGCATACAGGACTGAAGATGGCATATTGGGCTGGAGCTGGGACATAGGACTGGAGCTGGGGTGTAGGGTTGGAGCTGGTGCATAAGGCTGGAGCTGGGATAAAGGACTGGAGTTGGGGTATTTGGCTAGAGTAAAGGACTGGAGCTGGGACATAGGACTGGAGCTAGGGTGTAGGGTTGGAGCTGTTGCATAAGGCTGGAGCTGGGGTATAGGACTGGGGTATGAGGTTGAGGTATAGGACTGGAGTTGGGGTATTTAGCTAGGGTAAAGGACTGGAGCTGGGGTATAGGACTGGAGTTGGGGTATTTGGCTAGGGTAAAGGACTGGAGCTGGGGGGATAGGACTGGAGTTGGGGTATTTGGCTAGGGTAAAGGACTGGAGCTGGGGTATAGGACTGAAGTTGGGGTATTTGGCTAGGGTAAAGGACTGGAGCTGGGGTATAGGACTGGAGTTGGGGTATAGGACTGGAGCTGGGGTGTAGAACTTGAGCTGGGGTATAGGACTGGGGTATAGGCCTGGGGTATAGGACTGGGGCTGGGATATAGGGTTTGGGCATATGGCTGGAGTTGGGGTATAGGACTAGAGTTAGGGTATAGGACTGGAGCTGGTGCATAGGGCTGGGGTATGAGGCTGCGGTATTGGACTGGAGCTGGGATATAGGGCTGGGGATGAGGTATAGGACTGGAGCTGGGGACAGGCCTGGATCTGGGATATAGGCCTATGGCTGGGGTATAGGACTGGATCTGGGTATAGGCCTGGAGCTGGGATACGGGACTGGAGATGGCGTATTGGGCTGGAGCTAGGACAAAGGACTGGAGCTGGGGTATAGGACTGGAGCTGGGGCATAGGACTGGAGCTGGGGCATAGGACTGGAGCTGGGGCGTAGGACTGGAGCTGGGGCGTAGGACTGGAGCTGGGGCGTAGGACTGGAGCTGGGGGCGTAGTACTGGAGGTAGGGTATAGGACTGGAGCTGGGGTATAAGACTGGAGTTAGGGTATAGGACTGAAGCTGGGTCGTAGGACTGGAATTGTGGTATAGAACTGGAGTTTGGGCATAGGACTGGAGCAGGGGCGTAGCACTGGAGCTGGGGTATAGGACTGGAGTTAGGGTATAGGACTGGAGCAGGGGCGTAGGAATGGAGGTGGGTTATAGAGTTGGGGCATATGGCTGGAGTTGGGGTATAGGACTGAAGCCTGGGCATAGGACTGGAGCTGGGGTATGGGGTTGGTGTATAGGACTGGAGCTTGGATACGGGACTGGAGATGGCGTATTGGGCTGGAGCTGGGACAAAGGACTGGAGCTGGGGTATAGGACTGGAGCTGGGGCATAGGACTGGAGCTGGGGCGTAGGACTGGAGCTGGGTCGTAGGACTGGAGCTGGGGTGTAGGACTGGAGCTGGGGCGTAGGACTGGAGCTGGGAGCGTAGTACATGAGGTAGGGTATAGGACTGGAGCTGGGGTATAAGACTGGAGTTAGGGTATAGGATTGAAGCTGGGTCGTAGGACTGGAATTGTGATATAGAACTGGAGTTTGGGTATAGGACTGGAGCAGGGGCGTAGCACTGGAGCTGGGGTATAGGACTGGAGTTAGGGTATAGGACTGGAATAGGGGCATAGGAATGGAGGTGGGTTATAGAGTTGGGGCATATGGCTGGAGTTGGGGTATAGGACTGGAACTGGTTCATAGGGCTGGAGTATGGCGCTGGGGTATAGGACTGGAGCTGGGAAATAGGGCTCGGGCTGAGGTATTGGACTGGAGCTGGGAAATAGGGCTTGGGTTGGGGTATAGGACTGGAGCTGGAGTAAAGGACTGGAGCTGGAGTATAGGACTGGAGATGGGGTATGGGTCTGGATGTGGTTTATAGGGCTGGAGCTGGGGTATAGGTCTGGATCTGGGTTATAGGGTTGGAGCTGGGGTATAGGGCTAGAGTATAGTACAATGGCTGGTATATTGGACTGGAGCTGGATATTTGGCTTGGGATAGAGTATAGACCTTGAGCTGGGGTATGGGGCTGGGGTATAGGAATAGTGCTGAAGGTATAGGAGGTGGGGTATAGGGCTGAGGCTGATCTATTAATGGAGCAGGGATATTGGTCTCGATCTGCGGTTTAGGGCTATGGTCAGAGTATAGGACTTGAGCTGGGTTATAGAACTGAAGATGGGTTATAGCGCTGGGGTATAAGACTGGACCTGGGGTATAGGGCTGAGGTATAGGACTGGAGCTGTGGTATTGGGCTGGGATATAGGACTGGAGCTGGGGTTTAGGGCGGGATCTGGGGTATTGGACTATGGCTGGTGAATAACACTAGGGAATAGGAATGGGTTTTGGGTATAGGACATGGGTATAGGACTGAAGCTGGGGTATAGCGCTGCGTTTTCGGACTGGGGTGGTGTATAGGGCTTGGTTATAAGACTGAAACTGGGGTAAAGGGCTGGGTTATAGGACTGGAGGTGGGATATAGGGCTGGAGCTGGAGTATAAGACTGGAGCTGGGTTGTAGGACTGGAGCTGGGGTATAGGACTGGAGCTGGAGTATAGGACTGTGGTATAGGGCTGGGGCATAGGACTGTGGTATAGCGCTGCGTTTTCGGACTGGGGTGGTGTATAGGGCTTGGTTATAAGACTGAAGCTGGGGTAAAGGGCTGGAGCTGGAGTATAAGACTGGAGCTGGGTTGTAGGACTGGAGCATAGGACTGTGGTATAGGGCTGGGGCATGGGGTATAGGACTGGAACTGGGATATAGGCCTGGGGTATGAGACTGGCATAAGAGACTGGAGCTGGAGTACAGGACTGGAGCTGGAGTATAGGACTGGAGCTGGGGTATAGGACTGGAGCTGGGGTATAGGACTGGAGCTGGGGTACAGGACTGGAGCTGGAGTAAGGACTGGACCTGGGGAATAGGACTGGAGCTGGGGCATAGGACTGGAGCTGGAGTAAGGACTGGTCCTGGGGAATAGGACTGGAGCTGGGGCATAGGACTGGAGCTGGAGTAAGGACCTGGGGAATAGGACTGGAGCTGGGGTATAGGACTGGAGCTGGGATACAGGACTGGAGCTGGAGTACAGGACTGGAGCTGGAGTATAGGACCTGGGGAATAGGACTGGAGCTGGGGTACAGGACTGGAGCTGGAGTACAGGACTGGAGCTGGAGTATAGGACTGGAGCTGGAGTAAGGACCTGGGGAATAGGACTGGACCTGGGGAATAGGACTGGAGCTGGAGTACAGGACTGGAGCTGGAGTATAGGACCTGGGGAATAGGACTGGACCTGGGGAATAGGACTGGAGCTGGAGTATAGGACTGGAGCTGGAGTATAGGACTGGATGTGGTTTATAGGGCTGGAGCTGGGGTATAGGTCTGGATCTGGGTTATAGGGTTGGAGCTGGGGTATAGGTCTGGATCTGGGTTATAGGGCTGGAGCTGGAGTATAGGACTGGAGCTGGTTTAGGACTGGAGCGGGTTATAGGGCTGGAGCTGGGTTATAGGGCTAGAGTGTAGTACAGTGGCTGGTATATTGGACTGGAGCTGGATATTTGGCTTGGGATAGAGTATAGACCTTGAGCTGGGGTATGGGGCTGGGGTATAGGAATAGTGCTGAAGGAATAGGAGCTGGTATATAGGCCTGGAGCTGGGGTATAGGAATAGGGCTGAAGGTATAGGAGGTGGGGTATAGGGCTGAGGCTGATCTATTAATGGAGCAGGGATATTGGTCTCGATCTGCGGTTTAGGGCTATGGTCAGAGTATAGGACTTGAGCTGGGTTATAGAACTGAAGATGGGTTATAGCGCT
Source organism: Salvelinus fontinalis (assembly GCF_029448725.1). Lineage (NCBI taxonomy): Eukaryota > Metazoa > Chordata > Actinopteri > Salmoniformes > Salmonidae > Salvelinus > Salvelinus fontinalis. The sequence goes on from NC_074690.1 coordinate 7,770,614, forward strand.
GCGGTATAAGACTGGACCTGGGGTATAGGGCTGAGGTATAGGACTAGAGCTGTGGTATTGGGCTGGGATATAGGACTCGAGCTGGGGTTTAGGGCGGGATCTGGGGTATTGGACTATGGCTGGTGAATAACACTAGGAAATAGGAATGGGTTTTGGGTATAGGACATGTGTATAGGACTGAAGCTGGGGTATAGCGCTGCGTTTTCGGACTGGGGTGGTGTATAGGGCTTGGTTATAAGACTGAAGCTGGGGTAAAGGGCTGGAGCTGGAGTATAAGACTGGAGCTGGGTTGTAGGACTGGAGAATAGGACTGTGGTATAGGGCTGGGGCATGGGGTATAGGACTGGAACTGGGATATAGGCCTGGGGTATGAGACTGGCATAAGAGACTGGAGCTGGGGCATAGGACTGGAGCTGGAGTATAGGACTGCAGCTGGGGAATAGGACTGGGGTATAGGGCTGGGACTGGGGAATAGGACTGGAGCTGGAGTATAGGACTGGAGCTGGGGTATAGGACTGGAGCTGGAGTATGGACTGGAGCTGGGGCATAGGACTGGAGCTGGAGTATAGGACTGGAGCTGGGGTACAGGACTGGAGCTGGAGTACAGGACTGTAGCTGGAGTAAGGACTGGAGCTGAAGTATAGGACTGGAGCTGGGGTACAGGACTGGAGCTGGAGTACAGGACTGGAGCTGGAGTAAGGACTGGAGCTGGGGTGCAGGACTGGAGCTGGAGTACAGGACTGTAGCTGGGGTATAGGACTGGAGCTGGGGTATAGGACTGGAGCTGGGGTACAGGACTGGAGCTGGAGTATAGGACTGGAGCTGGAGTAAGGACTGGACCTGGGGAATAGGACTAGAGCTGGGGCATAGGACTGGAGCTGGAGTAAGGACTGGACCTGGGGAATAGGACTGGAGCTGGGGCATAGGACTGGAGCTGGAGTAAGGACCTGGGGAATAGGACTGGAGCTGGGATACAGGACTGGAGCTGGAGTACAGGACTGGAGCTGGAGTATAGGACCTGGGGAATAGGACTGGAGCTGGGGTACAGGACTGGAGCTGGAGTAAGGACTGGACCTGGGGAATAGGATTGGACCTGGGGCATAGGACTGGAGCTGGGGTATAGGACTGGAGCTGGAGTAAGGACTGGACCTGGGGAATAGGATTTGACCTGGGGCATAGGACTGGAGCTGGGGTATAGGACTGGAGCTGGGGTACAGGACTGGAGCTGGAGTATAGGACAGGAGCTGGAGTATAGGACTGGAGCTGGAGTATAGGATTAGAGCTGGGGTATAGGACTGGACCTGGGGCATAGGACTGGAGCTGGGGTATAGGACTGGAGCTGGGGTACAGTACTGGAGCTGGAGTATAGGACTGGAGCTGGAGTATAGGACTGGAGCTGGAGTATAGGACTGGAGCTGGGGTACAGGACTGGAGCTGGAGTATAGGACTGGAGCTGGGGGGATAGGACTGGAGCTGGGGTAAGGACTGGACCTGGGGAACAGGACTGGAGCTGGAGTAAGGACTGGACCTGGGGTATAGGTCTGGAGCTGGGGTATAGGACTGGAGCTGGGGGCATAGGTCTGGAGCTGGGGGGCTAGGACTGGAGCTGGAGTATAGGACTGGACCTGGGGAATAGGACTGGACCTGGGGCATAGGACTGTAGCTGGGGCACAGGACTGGAGCTGGAGTATAGGACTGCAGCTGGGGAATAGGACTGGGGTATAGGGCTGGGACTGGGGAATAGGACTGGAGCTGGAGTATAGGACTGGAGCTGGGGTATAGGACTGGAGCTGGAGTATGGACTGGAGCTGGGGCATAGGACTGGAGCTGGAGTATAGGACTGGAGCTGGGGTACAGGACTGGAGCTGGAGTACAGGACTGTAGCTGGAGTAAGGACTGGAGCTGAAGTATAGGACTGGAGCTGGGGTACAGGACTGGAGCTGGAGTACAGGACTGGAGCTGGAGTAAGGACTGGAGCTGGGGTGCAGGACTGGAGCTGGAGTACAGGACTGTAGCTGGGGTATAGGACTGGAGCTGGGGTATAGGACTGGAGCTGGGGTACAGGACTGGAGCTGGAGTATAGGACTGGAGCTGGAGTAAGGACTGGACCTGGGGAATAGGACTGGAGCTGGGGCATAGGACTGGAGCTGGAGTAAGGACCTGGGGAATAGGACTGGAGCTGGGGTATAGGACTGGAGCTGGGATACAGGACTGGAGCTGGAGTACAGGACTGGAGCTGGAGTATAGGACCTGGGGAATAGGACTGAGCTGGGGTACAGGACTGGAGCTGGAGTAAGGACTGGACCTGGGGAATAGGATTGGACCTGGGGCATAGGACTGGAGCTGGGGTATAGGACTGGAGCTGGAGTAAGAACTGGACCTGGGGAATAGGATTGGACCTGGGGCATAGGACTGGAGCTGGGGTATAGGACTGGAGCTGGGGTACAGGACTGGAGCTGGAGTATAGGACAGGAGCTGGAGTATAGGACTGGAGCTGGAGTATAGGATTAGAGCTGGGGTATAGGACTGGACCTGGGGCATAGGACTGGAGCTGGGGTATAGGACTGGAGCTGGGGTACAGGACTGGAGCTGGAGTATAGGACTGGAGCTGGAGTATAGGACTGGAGCTGGAGTATAGGACTGGAGCTGGGGTACAGGACTGGAGCTGGAGTATAGGACTGGAGCTGGGGGGATAGGACTGGAGCTGGGGTAAGGACTGGAGCTGGGGGGATAGGTCTGGAGCTGGGGGGCTAGGACTGGAGCTGGAGTATAGGACTGGACCTGGGGAATAGGACTGGACCTGGGGCATAGGACTGTAGCTGGGGCACAGGACTGGAGCTGGGGCACAGGACTGGAGCTGGAGTAAGGACTGGAGCTGGGTATAGTACTGGAGCTGGGGTATATGTCTGGAGCTTGGGTATAGGACTGGAGCTGGGGGGATAGGACTGGAGCTGGGGTAAGGACTGGACCTGGGGAACAGGACTGGAGCTGGAGTAAGGACTGGACCTGGGGTATAGGTCTGGAGCTGGGGTATAGGACTGGAGCTGGGGGGATAGGACTGGAGCTGGGGTATAGGACTGGAGCTGGGGAGATAGGACTGGAGCTGGGGTATAGGTCTGGACCTGGGGTATAGGACTGGAGCTGGAGTATAGGACTGGAGCTGGGGTATAGGACTGGAGCTGGGGTATAGGACTGGAGCTGGGATTATTTTTAGCTCCAGACCACTACTCTCTCTGAAGACATGTCAAATCCAAGATTGTAGCCAATCAGTCTTTCTCTTTGGATGTGTGATCCTTGAGATCAGAGTTTTCAAAGTGTTCATGTTTTAATGACCCTGATCCTGTTTACAGAAGCAAATACTTTTTATGTGAAGGTGGATGCTGTATATAACAACTATTCTTTTTAGATCTCAGTCTCTATTTTACGAAATTTACTAATGTTTCAGATTGAGAATGGCTTTTTTTTTTCTCTTCATCTTTCTGGAGTTTGAGCTCACAGAGTCAGGACCGTCTGTCTGCGCAAGACCTGCTATGAGAGCGCAGAGAAGTGGTTATCGGATTGGAAAGGCTAGGAGCGGAGAAGCTGTTATGGATTGGAAAAGCTGATGCATTGTGGACCGTGGGAGAATCTACGTTGTTCTACACGTCTACTGGTCGTTGCTGTGCTGAAACACCTCTAAAAACCGGCATTATGTATCTGTGCCTGCTCTTTACTCAATGCCATCCTGGATTAAATAGGCTGAATGATCAATGGGTGAGTGAATTATCTTCGAATTTATCCCTACAATTTGCAAACACTCCTACGAGACCGCCATGTCAATACCACCAGGAACTTGGTCTCTGTCTGCAATTGCATTTGTTCCACTCACAAACGCAGCTGGACCTACACTTGATGGCATAAATCTCACACTATTGAATGACTTTTTTTCTGTATCGAAAGACTCAATTCGTTTTTATTGACAATGGCGCTGACTCCACCAAGTCCTCACGCATTGAGCAAATGAGATATATTGTTATGCTTCTTTTGTTGGTCTCTGTGCGACCAAACCCTGGGCCGGTAGATACCATGCAATCTCTACCGACTCCCTATGATTTCTTAAACAGAACATGTTTTGACCTCTTGCATGTTAATGTCAGAAGTCTATTTTCAAATATAGACATGATTAGAATATGGGCTAAAACGACAAATGCAGACGTAATGGTTTTATCAGAAACTTGGCTAAAGAAATCTGTGTCAAATAACTTGATTTCTATTGATGGGTACAAATCAGCTGGGCTAGACAATCTGGACCGTCTCTTTCTAAAAATATTTTTAGAACGGATCAGATGAGTAAAAGAGGAGGTGTTGCAATTTATGTGGAATCCGAGTTTAACACCTCTGAAATTCTCTCGATTACCAAGCCAAACATTTTTAATTGCTTGCGGTTAAAGTGAACGTATATAAGGACTCCCACATCACTGTAGTCGGCTGCTACAAACCGCCCTCGGCTTCGGGAGATGCAAAGGCTAGCTTTTTCAAGTAGGCTAGGCTAGCTGGGCTAGCTGGGCTAGACAATCTGGACCGTCTCTTTCTAAAATGATCCGCCGCAATTGTTGCAACCCCTATTACCAACCTCTCTTTCGTATCGTCTGAGATCCCCAAAGATTGGAAAGCTGCTGCGGTCATCCCCCTCTTCAAAGGGTGACACCCTAGACCCAAACTGTTACAGACCTATATCTATCCTACCCTGCCTTTCTAGCAGGCTGACTAAACCGCTCGTTTTGCGTACGCGAGCGTTGCAAAAATACATTTTGAAATCTGTTATTCAATTATTGCACCCACACTGCTTGCGCGCGCCAACGAGCGTCTGCATTGCCAAGGGCTAAAATAGAAGTCGGTTCTATTTCTGACACAGTTCGCGCTGCAAGTCCTGCCTCTCCCATCTCCTCATTGGTTTATAGAAGCAGGTACCTACGTGCCATCTCCTCATTGGTTATACCCACGTGGGTGACTGAAAGACGAACGAGGTCAGTGGCGGTAATGCACATAATTTATGAAAAGTTGCCAATCGCAATGTAAAGTTAAGAGAAGCAAAAGCCTGCAAAAGCCTGGAAGGAGGAGAGATGACTAGAAACGATTTGGTTGACCATTTTATGTATGGATTAATTGGCGGAGTAGAGGACCTTGTGCTTTTCAGGTAAAATAACAACTCAATATTAATATCCCAGGACAACTTACCTAGCAACAGCAAGATAGCTAAAAAGGACAAATTAGTTAGAAAGTGCAAGCTAGCTAGATAAATTGCCATAAATGTTTTATGCTTTTCGACCTGTCCCCAAATTAATGTAATTGTTTCAGAGTTTGTTTTGATATTTTAACCTGTGTGTCGTGATCATGTTTGGTGTGGGGGGGACAAAATACATTTATGCACGATGGCGCATGCGCGCAGCCGGTTCGGGTTCCGTGTTAGAGGGAACATTGATCGCAACACATACGTTGTAATATGGCATTGTCTTCTTTCTAAAGTCTTCGAAAGCCAAGTTAACAAACAGATCAGCGACCATTTCGAATCCCACCAAACCTTCTCCGCTATGCAATCTGATTTCCGAGCTGGTCATGGGTGCACCTCAGCCACGCTCAAGGTCCTAAACAACATCAAAACCGCCATCGATAAAAGACATTACTGTGCAGCCGTATTCATCAACCTGGCCAAGGCTTTCGACTCTGTCAATCACCACATTCTTATCGGCAGTCTCAACAGCCTTGGTTTCTCAAATGACTGCCTCACCTGGTTCACCAACTACTTCTCAGACAGAGTTCAGTGTGTCAAATCAGAGGGCCTGTTGTCTGGACCTCTGGCAGTCTCTATGGGGGTGCCACAGGGTACAAATCTCGGGCCGACTCTTTTCTCTGTATACATCAATGATGTCGCTCTTGCTGCTGGTGATGCTCTGATCCACCTCTACGCAGACGACACCATTTTGTATACTTCTGGCTAAACGAAATGCATGCTCTTCAACTGATCGCTGCCTTCACCTGCCCGTCCGTCTAGCATCACCACTCTGGATGGTTCTGACTTAGAATATGTGGACAACTACAAATACCTAGGTGTCTGGTTAGACTGTAAACTCTCCTTCCAGACTCATATTAAGCATCTCCAATCCAAAATTAAATCTAGAATCAGCTTCCTATTTCGCAACAAAGCATCCTTCACTCATGCTGCCAAACCTATCCTCGTAAAACTGACTATCCTACCGATCCTTGACTTCAGTGATGTAATTTACAAAATAGCCTCCAACACTCTACTCAGCAAATTGGATGCAGTCTATCACAGTGCCATCCGTTTTGTCACCAAAGCCCCATATACCACCCACCACTGCGACCTGTATGCTCTCGTTAGCTGGCCCTCGCTACATATTCGTCGCCAAACCCACTGGCTCCAGGTCATCTATAAGTCTTTGCTAGGTAAAGCCCCACCTTATCTTAGCCCATTGGTCACCATAGCAGCACACACCCGTAGCATGCACTCCAGCAAGTATATTTCACTGGTCACACCCAAAGCCAATTCCTCTTTTGCCCGCTTTTCCTTCCAGTTCTCTGCTGCCAATGACTGTAACGAACGGCAAAAGTCACTGAAGCTGGAGACTCATATCTCTCTCACTAACTTTCAGCATCAGCTGTCAGAGCAGCTTGCAGATCATTACACCTGTACATAGCCCATCTGTTAATAGCCCACCCAACTACCTCATCCCCATATTGCTATTTTTTTCTCCTTTGCACCCCAGGATCTCTACTTGCACATTCATCTTCTGCACATCTATCACTCCAGTGTTTAATTGCTAAACTGTAATTATTTTGCCACTATGGCCTATTTATTGCCTTACCTCCCTAATCTTACTTCATTTGCACACACTGTATATAGACTTTTATATTGTGTTATTGACTGTCCATTTGTTTATTCCATGTGTAATTCTTTGTTGTTGTTTGTGTCGCACTGCTTTGCTTAATCTTGGCCAGGTCGCAGTTGTAAATGAAAACTTTGTCTCAACTGGCTTTCCTGGTTAAATAAAGGTGAAATAAAATAAAAAAATTAATTTAACTATCTTTCGGATATCCTGCACAATCTAATTGATTATTTTATGAGATTTGAACTGGGACATGCTACATCTGTATCGGACTTGTTTAAGAACTGTGTGACTCTGAATCTCGCTCAATTATTTAATATGCCTACAAGACCGAATCCCAGAGCACCTAACAAATCAACGCTATTGGACATTATTCTAACGAATACCCCTCACAAATATACATCGACTGGGATATTCTGTAATGATGTCAGTGATTACTGTGCTATTGCTTGTTTTAGAAATACAAAAATGACCAAAGCCAAAGCCCGTTATATTTTTTAAAGACATTTTAGACAGTTTGATGAGCAAGAGTTCTTACATGATCTGTACCGTAGTATTGACAGAGTAAGTCTGATTCCCGATGTTGACACTGCCTGGGACTATTTTTATATGACATTTGTGTTGATGTGTGATAAGCATGCCCGTGTGAAGAAATGTAGAATAAGTGGAAGGGAATCCCTGGTTTTCAGAAAACTTGGCAGAATTAATTAGAAAGAGAAATAGCTCTTGGGCTCAAGCTAGACATACAAATGCTCCTGTTGACTGGGCCTCCTTCAGAGCCCTAAGAAACAAATTCACAGGATTGATCAGGAAGTCCAAATCAGATGACTATTTAAATGCAGTCACAGAGAACCTAAACAACCCTACCAAGTTCTGGAAGCTAATCAAATCAGATGACTATTTAAATGCAGTCACAGAGAACCTAAACATCCCTACCAACTTCTGGAAGCTAATCAAATCAGATGACTATTTAAATACAGTCACAGAGAACCTAAACAACCATACCACGTTCTGGAAGCTAATCAAATCAGATGACTATTTAAATGCAGTCACAGAGAACCTAAAGAACCCTACCAAGTTCTGGAAGCTAATCAAATCAGATGACTATTTAAATGCAGTCACAGAGAACCTAAAGAACCCTACCAAGTTCTGGAAGATAATCAAATCAGATGACTATTTAAATGCAGTCACAGAGAACCTAAACAACCCTACCAAGTTCTGGAAGCTAATCAGATGACTATTTAAATACAGTCACAGAGAACCTAAACATCCCTACCAAGTTCTGGAAGATAATCAAATCAGATGACTATTTAAATGCAGTCACAGAGAACCTAAACAACCCTACCAACTTCTGGAAGCTAATCAAATCAGATGACTATTTAAATGCAGTCACAGAGAACCTAAACATCCCTACCAAGTTCTGGAAGCTAATCAAATCAGATGACTATTTAAATACAGTCACAGAGAACCTAAACAACCATACCACGTTCTGGAAGCTAATCAAATCAGATGACTATTTAAATGCAGTCACAGAGAACCTAAAGAACCCTACCAAGTTCTGGAAGCTAATCAAATCAGATGACTATTTAAATGCAGTCACAGAGAACCTAAAGAACCCTACCAAGTTCTGGAAGATAATCAAATCAGATGACTATTTAAATGCAGTCACAGAGAACCTAAACAACCCTACCAAGTTCTGGAAGCTAATCAGATGACTATTTAAATGCAGTCACAGAGAACCTAAACAACCCTAACAAGTTCTGGAAGATAATCAAATCAGATGACTATTTAAATGCAGTCACAGAGAACCTAAACAATCCTACCAAGTTCTGGAAGATAATCAAATCAGATGACTATTTAAATGCAGTCACAGAGAACCTAAAGAACCCTACCAAGTTCTGGAAGCTAATCAGATGACTATTTAAATGCAGTCACAGAGAACCTAAACAACCCTACCAAGTTCTGGAAGATAATCAAATCAGATGACTATTTAAATGCAGTCACAGAGAACCTAAAGAACCCTACCAAGTTCTGGAAGATAATCAAATCAGATGACTATTTAAATGCAGTCACAGAGAACCTAAACACCCCTACCAAGTTCTGGAAGCTAATCAAATCAGATGACTATTTAAATGCAGTCACAGAGAACCTAAACAACCCTACCAAGTTCTGGAAGATAATCAAATCAGATGACTATTTAAATACAGTCACAGAGAACCTAAACAACCCTACCAAGTTCTGGAAGATAATCAAATCAGATGACTATTTAAATGCAGTCACAGAGAACCTAAACAACCCTACCACGTTCTGGAAGCTAATCAAATCAGATGACTATTTAAATGCAGTCACAGAGAACCTAAAGAACCCTACCAAATTCTGGAAGCTAATCAAATCAGATGACTATTTAAATGCAGTCACAGAGAACCTAAAGAACCCTACCAAGTTCTGGAAGATAATCAAATCAGATGACTATTTAAATGCAGTCACAGAGAACCTAAAGAACCCTACCAAGTTCTGGAAGCTAATCAGATGACTATTTAAATGCAGTCACAGAGAACCTAAACAACCCTACCAAGTTCTGGAAGATAATCAAATCAGATGACTATTTAAATGCAGTCACAGAGAACCTAAACAATCCTACCAAGTTCTGGAAGATAATCAAATCAGATGACTATTTAAATGCAGTCACAGAGAACCTAAAGAACCCTACCAAGTTCTGGAAGCTAATCAGATGACTATTTAAATGCAGTCACAGAGAACCTAAACAACCCTACCAAGTTCTGGAAGATAATCAAATCAGATGACTATTTAAATGCAGTCACAGAGAACCTAAAGAACCCTACCAAGTTCTGGAAGATAATCAAATCAGATGACTATTTAAATGCAGTCACAGAGAACCTAAACACCCCTACCAAGTTCTGGAAGCTAATCAAATCAGATGACTATTTAAATGCAGTCACAGAGAACCTAAACAACCCTACCAAGTTCTGGAAGATAATCAGATGACTATTTAAATGCAGTCACAGAGAACCTAAACATCCCTACCAAGTTCTGGAAGCTAATCAAATCAGATGACTATTTAAATACAGTCACAGAGAACCTAAACAATCCTACCAAGTTCTGGAAGCTAATCAAATCAGATGACTATTTAAATGCAGTCACAGAGAACCTAAAGAACCCTACCAAGTTCTGGAAGCTAATCAAATCAGATGACTATTTAAATGCAGTCACAGAGAACCTAAACAATCCTACCAAGTTCTGGAAGATAATCAAATCAGATGACTATTTAAATGCGGTCACAGAGAACCTAAAGAACCCTACCAAGTTCTGGAAGCTAATCTAATCAGTGTCAGGTACTAATGTATCCTCTGGCCTCCCTGACATTTAATGATGGATTGTAATGATGTGAAGGATAAAGCTGATATTGTAGGGGTTTTAACAAGCACTTCATATCTGCTGGTTCAGTTTTTGATAATGGTGGGGCCCAGGACTCTAATGTAAGCTCTGTTCCAGTCAACTATGATATAGACCCTCATGTCAACCATTTTAACTTTGAGCCTGTTTCTTATACTGAGGTCTATAAAGCACTAAAGGCTATAGACACTAAAAAGTCTGCAGATCCAGACAACCTGGATCCCTACCTCTTAAAGATAGCAGCTGGTATTATTACTGAACCTGTGGCTCACATTTTCAACATGAGTCTCTTGACCAATTCCATACCCAGCATTTAGAAATCAGCTGATGTCCTCCCACTGCTAAAGGGTGGAGATCCCTCAGATGCTAATAACTATCGTCCTCTCTCTAAACTCCCTATCCTGGACAAAGTCAATGAACCCCTGGCGAACTCCTTATCCTGGACAAAGTCTATGAATCCCTGGTGAACTCCCTATCCTGGCCAAAGTCTATGAATCCCTGGTGAACTCCCTATCCTGGTCAAAGTCTATGAATCCCTAGTGAACTCCCTATCCTGGCCAAAGTCTATGAATCCCCAGTGAACTCCCTATCCTGGTCAAAGTCTATGAATCCCTGGTGAACTCCCTATCCTGGTCAGTCTATGAATCCCTGGTGAACTCCCTATCCTGGTCAAAGTCTATGAATCCCTGGTGAACTCCCTATCCTGGCCAAGGTCTATGAATCCCTAGTGAACATCACAGTCAAAAAACATATTCATTGAGAGGAACATACTGAGCAGGGTTCAGTCTGGCTTTAGATCGGGGCACAGCACCACAACTGCAGCTATGGCAGTGGCAAACGACATCATAAATGCACTTGATAAAAAGCAACATTGTGCTGCTCTGTCTATGGATTTATCAAAGGCCTTTGATTCAGTTGACCATGAGTTGTTGCTAGCTAGACTCAGAAACATTGGTCTCAGTGAAGGGGCAATAAATTGGTTTAGGAACTATCTTTCTGACAGAACACAATGTGTATATACTGACAATCACAAGTCTAGCATTCTAGAGATTAATAGAGGTGTCCCCCAGGGTTCCATTTTAGCTCCTGTGTTGTTCTCAATGTTTATTCATGATTTTGGAAATGGGATGCAACCAGCAAAGTTACATCTATATGCAGATGATACAGTTACATATTCATGTGCTCCTTCTCTGGTTCAGGCTGTGGAAGAGCTCCAGACTGCTTTTCAGTCACCGCAGACCTCCCTTCATGGTTTCAAACTGGTCTTGAATGTACAAAATACTAAATGCATGACTTTTACCAGAGCTAGAACTCTGCCAGAGAACGTTAGCATTGTCACATCTGGTGGCTTATTGAAAAAGCGTCATCCTACAAATATCCAGGTATTTGGTTGGATGACAAGTTGTCCTTTAAAGTTCATGTGGATAATCTTGTGAGGAAGCTTAAATTGAATTTGGGTTTTTATTCCCGTAATAAGGCTTCCCACTTAAGATTGAGCTCCCTACTATCTCCAAAGAACAGAGGTCTCTCCTTAATGCCCCTATTACCGAGGAATAGATCATGTTTGCAATTAAGAATCTGCAAAATGGTAAGGCCCCAGGACCAGACGGGTTTTGATGTGAGTTCTATAAGGAGTTTCATGGCCTGATCCTTGAGTCATTGTGTGATATGTTTAACCACTCATTTTCAAATGACCAGCTCCCTCAAACGCTGAGAGAAGCCAACATATCACTTATTCTCAAAAAGGGAAAATGTCCAGAGTCTTGTTCCTTGTACAGACCCATTTCCCTTCTGAATGTGGATAGAAAATTGCTTTCTAAAATTCTAGCCACAAGATTAGAGGACTCACTGCCACTAATTGTGAAAGGAGACCAAACTGGCTTCATTAAGGGCCATAAGTCATGCAACAATGTCAGGTGGCTTCTTAATGTCTGGACCCTTTCTTTCTAAAACTATCTGCTGAAATTGTTGCCACCCCTATTATTAGCCTCTTCAACCTCTCTTTCGTGTCGTCTGAGATCCCCAAAGATTGGAAAGCAGCTGCGGTTATCCCCCTCTTCAAAGGGGGGGACACCCTTGACCCTAACTGCTACAGACCTATATCTATCCTACCCTGCCTTTCTAAGGTCTTCGAAAGCCAAGTCAACAAACAGATTACCGACCATTTCGAATCACACCACACCTTCTCCGCTATGCAATCTGGTTTCAGAGCTGGTCATGGGTGCACCTCAGCCACGCTCAAGGTCATAAACGATATCGTAACCGCCATCGATAGGAAACAATACTGTGCAGCCGTATTCATTGACCTGGCCAAGGCTTTTGACTCTGTCAATCACCACATCCTCATTGGCAGACTCGACAGCCTTGGTTTCTCTAATGATTGCCTCGCCTGGTTCACCAACTACTTCTCTGATCGAGTTCAGTGTGTCAAATCGGAGGGTCTGTTGTCCGGGCCTCTGGCAGTCTCTATGGGGGTGCCACAGGGTTCAATTCTTGGACCGACTCTCTTCTCTGTTTACATCAATGATGTCGCTCTTGCTGCTGGTGATTCTCTGATCCACCTCTACGCAGACGACACTATTCTGTATACTTCTGGCCCTTCTTTTGACACTGTGTTAACAACCCTCCAGGCGAGCTTCAATGCCATACAACTCTCCTTCCGTGGCCTCCAACTGCTCTTAAATACAAGTAAAACCAAATGCATGCTCTTCAACCGATCGCTGCCTGCTCCTGCCCGCCTGTCCAACATCACTACTTTGGACGGCTCTGACTTAGAATATGTGGACAACTACAAATACCTAGGTGTCTGGTTAGACTGTAAACTGTCCTTCCAGACCCACATCAAACATCTCCAATCCAAAGTCAAATCTAGAATTGGCTTCCTATTCCGCAACAAAGCATCCTTTACTCATGCTGCCAAACATACCCTTGTAAAACTGACCATCCTACCAATCCTCGACTTCGGTGATGTCATTTACAAAATAGCCTCCAAAACCCTACTCAATAAATTGGATGCAGTCTATCACAGTGCCATCCGTTTTGTCACCAAAGCCCCATATACTACCCACCACTGCGACCTGTACACTCTCGTTGGCTGGCCCTCGCTTCATACTCGTCGCCAAACCCATTGGTTCCAGGTCATCTACAAGACCCTGCTAGGTAAAGTCCCCCCTTATCTCAGCTCGCTGGTCACCATAGCAGCACCTACCCGTAGCACGCGCTCCAGCAGGTATATCTCTCTAGTCACCCCCAAAACCAATTCTTCCTTTGGACGCCTCTCCTTCCAGTTCTCTGCTGCCAATGACTGGAACGAACTACAAAAATCTCTGAAACTGGAAACACCTATCTCCCTCACTAGCTTTAAGCACCAGCTGTCAGAGCAGCTCATAGATTACTGCACCTGTACATAACCCATCTACAATTTAGCCCAAACAACTACCTCTTTACCTACTGTATTTATTTATTAATTTATTTTGCTCCTTTGCACCCCATTATTTCTGTCTCTACTTTGCACTTTCTTCCAATGCAAACCAACCATTCCAGTGTTTTTTTTAGTTTTTATTTTACTTGCTGTGTTGTACTCACTTCGCCTCCATGGCCTTTTTATATTTTTATTTATTTATACATATATCTGTTTGCCTTCACCTCCCTTATCTCACCTCACTTGCTCACATTGTATATAGACTTATTTTTTATTTTTTTATTTTTTTCACTGTATTATTGACTATATGTTTGTTTTTACTCCATGTGTAACTATGTGTTGTTGTATGTGTCGAACTGCTTTGCTTTATCTTGGCCAGGTCGCAATTGTAAATGAGAACGTGTTCTCAATTTGCCTACCTGGTTAAATAAAGGTTAAATAAAAAATAAAAAATAAATAAAATGTAATTCAAGCCTACCAACGAAGTGCTATGGATGGTCTTGTGCTCTCCTTAGATGCTGAGAAAGCATTTGATCGTGTGGAGTGGTCTTACCTATTCTTTGCTCTAAATACATTTGGTCTAGGGGTCAACTTTATAAAATAGGTGAACATTTTTATATGATGATCCTCAGGCTGCTGTCCTTACTAATGGGCTAAGAACAAGTAGCTTCTCTATACACAGACAGGGCTGTCCTTTTTTCTCCTATTTGCACTCGTTATGGAACCACTGGCCGAGGCCATCAGGGTAAGGCCTGCTATACAGGGGCTGCTCATTGGTGATGTTCACCATAAAATAAGCTTGTATGCTGATGATGTCCTGATATTTATCTCTAGTCCCGAGACTTCAATTACATCTCTTGTTAATATTATTGAATTATTCAGCGAATTCTCAGGCTACAACATTAACTTAACTAAATCAGAGGCTATGCCACTTGGTAACCTTCACTCTGTACCTAATACTTCTCCCCCCTTCCCCTTTTAAATGGTGACCCTCAGGTTTTATGTATCTAGGTATATTTGTAATTCCAGCAAATGTACAATGCCAATTTTGTTCCCTCGTTTGATACAATAAGACAGGATTCCAATTTCATGGTTGGGTAGAATATCCCTCTTGAAGATTAATATTTTACCTAGACCACCTTACCCAATCCAAATGATCCCAGTATTACTCCAATAAGGTAATAAAGGATGTAAATGGATGGCTAAGTTCCTTCATATGGAGTAAACGCAAGCCAAGACTTAAGATGGCAATTTTGCAGCTGCCAAGTTCTATGGGCGGCTTGGATCTGCCCAATATCAGGTTATATCAGTGGTGTGCCCACCTATGTTATATTTCTGATTGGATCACAAATGATGACTCCTCTATTTGGTTAGACATTGAGACTTCTCTTTCAAAATACCCCTTACAGGATCTTTTATTTTTCAGAAGTTTCAAGTCTGTAGAAGATCACTGCAATAATCCTATTACACTTAACACACTCAAAGTATGGAGGTCAGTTCAGCGCTTCCTGGGAAGGTCCAAACTAACCTCTGCTCTTACCCCAATTCTTAACAACCCAGATTTTGGCCCAGGATTGCTGGATGCTGGCTTTAACTTTTGGCTTAATAAGGGCATACGCAGACTAAATGACTTATTTGCTGATAAGATTTTATTGTCATTTGAGCAGATGGTTCAGAAATATCGACTCCCAAAGCAGGACTTTTTCCAAGTCCTACAAGTAAGACATTATATTCTGAAGAGCACCACCTTAATTGCAACCCTGTTATATGTCTGTCATTGAAAGCTTTTTTTCCCACAAAGGAAAATGTCTGTACGTCTGTTTTATGATGCTTTAAGGTTCTTTCTGCTGTCGACATACAGAAGGTGAAACAAGTGTCTGTTGCTATTGACAAGGAGATGTGGGAGGACATTTGGAGATATGCAAAAACAATATCTATATGTAATCGTACTAGAGCAATTCAGTTAAGAGTAATACACAGATTGCATATATCCCCAAATCGCAGACATGCTTTTTAATGTAACGGCTGTTTGAAGAAGAGGACCAAGGTGCAGCGTGCTACGTATTCATGATTGTTAATACAGCTGAACACTAGAACAAAAAATAACAAAGCGGAACAAACGAAACAGTTCAAATAGAGACATAAAAAAGGAACTAAGGTCAGGGCGTGACAGTACCCCCCCCCCCCCCCCAAAGGTGCGGACTCCGGCCACAAAACCTAAACCCATAGGGGAGGGTCTGGGTGGGCATCTATCCGCGGTGGCGGCTCTGGTGCGGGACGTGGACCCCTCTCCACCTTAGGCTTGACCCTCGCAGCGGGCCCCGGACAGGGGGGAGACTCTGGCAGCTCCGGACAGGAGGGCCGGGCGGGGAGAGGAAGATGGTGTATGTGTGTGCATGTATGTATATATATATATATGCAGGTATGTGTAAGTGAGTGCTGTTTTGTCTTTGTTGTTGTATCTCTTAATATGGGTAAAAATTGTGAAATTCCAATAAAAATACTGTTACAATAAAAATATAGGACTGGAGCTGGGGTATAGCTGGGGTATAGCTGGGGTATAGGTGGGGTGTAGCTGGGGTATAGCTGGGGTATAGCTGGGGTATAGCTGGGGTATAGCTGGGGTATAGCTGGGGTATAGCTGGGGTATAGCTGGGGTATAGCTGGGGTATAGCTGGGGTATAGCTGGGGTGTAGCTGGGGTATAGCTGGGGTATAGCTGGGGTATAGCTGGGGTGTAGCTGGGGTATAGCTGGGGTATAGCTGGGGTATAGCTGGGGTATAGCTGGGGTATAGCTGGGGTATAGCTGGGGTATAGCTGGGGTATAGATGGGGTATAGCTGGGGTATAGGTGGGGTGTAGCTGGGGTATAGGTGGGGTATAGCTGGGGTATAGGTGGGGTATAGGTGGGGTGTAGCTGGGGTATAGCTGGGGTAGAGGTGGGGTATAGCTGGGGTATAGCTGGGGTATAGCTGGGGTATAGCTGGGGTATAGCTGGGGTGTAGCTGGGGTATAGCTGGGGTATAGCTGGGGTATAGCTGGGGTATAGCTGGGGTATAGCTGGGGTATAGCTGGGGTATAGCTGGGGTGTAGCTGGGGTATAGCTGGGGTATAGCTGGGGTATAGCTGGGGTATAGCTGGGGTATAGCTGGGGTATAGATGGGGTATAGCTGGGGTATAGGTGGGGTGTAGCTGGGGTATAGGTGGGGTATAGCTGGGGTATAGGTGGGGTATAGGTGGGGTGTAGCTGGGGTATAGCTGGGGTAGAGGTGGGGTATAGCTGGGGTATAGCTGGGGTATAGCTGGGGTATAGCTGGGGTATAGCTGGGGTATAGCTGGGGTATAGCTGGGGTATAGCTGGGGTATAGCTGGGGTATAGGTGGGGTGTAGCTGGGGTATAGCTGGGGTAGAGGTGGGGTATAGCTGGGGTATAGGTGGGGTATAGCTGGGGTATAGCTGGGGAATAGCTGGGGTATAGCTGGGGTATAGCTGGGGTATAGCTGGGGTATAGCTGGGGTATAGCTGGGGTATAGCTGGGGTATAGGTGGGGTGTAGCTGGGGTATAGCTGGGGTAGAGGTGGGGTATAGCTGGGGTATAGGTGGGGTATAGCTGGGGTATAGGTGGGGTATAGGTGGGGTGTAGCTGGGGTATAGCTGGGGTAGAGGTGGGGTATAGCTGGGGTATAGCTGGGGTATAGCTGGGGTATAGCTGGGGTGTAGCTGGGGTATAGCTGGGGTATAGCTGGGGTATAGCTGGGGTATAGCTGGGGTATAGCTGGGGTATAGCTGGGGTATAGCTGGGGTGTAGCTGGGGTATAGCTGGGGTATAGCTGGGGTATAGCTGGGGTATAGCTGGGGTATAGCTGGGGTATAGCTGGGGTATAGGTGGGGTGTAGCTGGGGTATAAGTGGGGTATAGCTGGGGTATAGGTGGGGTATAGGTGGGGTGTAGCTGGGGTATAGCTGGGGTAGAGGTGGGGTATAGCTGGGGTATAGCTGGGGTATAGCTGGGGTATAGCTGGGGTGTAGCTGGGGTATAGCTGGGGTATAGCTGGGGTATAGCTGGGGTATAGCTGGGGTATAGCTGGGGTATAGCTGGGGTATAGCTGGGGTATAGGTGGGGTGTAGCTGGGGTATAGCTGGGGTAGAGGTGGGGTATAGCTGGGGTATAGGTGGGGTATAGCTGGGGTATAGCTGGGGTATAGGTGGGGTATAGCTGGGGTATAGCTGGGGTATAGCTGGGGTATAGCTGGGGTATAGCTGGGGTATAGCTGGGGTATAGCTGGGGTATAGGTGGGGTGTAGCTGGGGTATAGCTGGGGTAGAGGTGGGGTATAGCTGGGGTATAGGTGGGGTATAGCTGGGGTATAGCTGGGGTATAGGTGGGGTATAGCTGGAGTATAGCTGGGGTATAGGTGGGGTGTAGCTGGGGTATAGGTGGAGCATAGCTGGGGTATAGCTGGGGTATAGGTGGAGCATAGCTGGGGTGTAGCTGGGGTATAGCTGGGGTATAGCTGGGGTGTAGCTGGGGTATAGCTGGGGTATAGCTGGGGTATAGCTGGGGTATAGCTGGGGTATAGCTGGGGTATAGCTGGGGTATAGGTGGGGTATAGCTGGGGTATAGCTGGGGTATAGCTGGGGTATAGCTGGGGTATAGCTGGGGTATAGCTGGGGTGTAGCTGGGGTATAGCTGGGGTATAGCTGGGGTATAGCTGGGGTATAGCTGGGGTATAGGTGGGGTGTAGCTGGGGTATAGCTGGGGTAGAGGTGGGGTATAGCTGGGGTATAGGTGGGGTATAGCTGGGGTATAGCTGGGGTATAGGTGGGGTATAGCTGGGGTATAGCTGGGGTATAGGTGGGGTGTAGCTGGGGTATAGGTGGAGCATAGCTGGGGTATAGCTGGGGTATAGGTGGGGTATAGGTGGGGTATAGCTGGGGTATAGGTGGAGCATAGCTGGGGTATAGCTGGGGTATAGGTGGGGTATAGCTGGGGTATAGCTGGGGTATAGCTGGGGTATAGGTGGGGTATAGCTGGGGTATAGGTGGAGTATAGCTGGGGTGTAGGTGGAGTATAGCTGGGGTATAGGTGGAGTATAGGTGGGGTATAGGTGGGGTATAACTGGGGTATAGGTGGAGTATAGCTGGGGTATAGCTGGGGTATAGCTGGGGTATAGGTGGAGCATAGCTGGGGTGTAGCTGGGGTGTAGGTGGAGTATAGCTGGGGTATAGGTGGAGTATAGGTGGGGTATAGGTGGGGTATAGCTGGGGTATAGCTGGGGTATAGGTGGGGTATAGCTGGGGTATAGGTGGGGTATAGCTGGGGTATAGGTGGAGTATAGCTGGGGTGTAGCTGGGGTGTAGGTGGAGTATAGCTGGGGTATAGGTGGAGTATAGGTGGGGTATAGGTGGGGTATAACTGGGGTATAGGTGGAGTATAGCTGGGGTATAGCTGGGGTATAGCTGGGGTATAGGTGGGGTATAGCTGGGGTATAGGTGGAGTATAGCTGGGGTGTAGCTGGGGTGTAGGTGGAGTATAGCTGGGGTATAGGTGGGGTATAGCTTGGGTATAGGTGGGGTATATCTGGGGTATAGGTGGAGTATAGCTGGGGTATAGGTTTGGGGCTGCAGTAACGGACTGGCTTCGATCTGCTATGCCCTCAGACGAACCATCAAACAGGCAAAACCTAAATACAGGACTAAGATTGAATCCTACTACACTGGCTCCATCACTTGTCGTATGTGGAAATGCTTTCAAACTATTACAGACTACAAAGGAAAGACCAGCCTCCAGCTGCCCAGTGACACAAACCTACCAGACGAGCTAAATTACTTATATGCGTGCTTCGAGGCAAGCAACACCGAAGCATGCATGAGAGCACCAGCAGTTCCAGACGACTGTGTGATCACGCTCGCCGTAGTCGATGTGAGTAAGACCTTTAAAAAGGTCAACATTCACAAGGCTGTAGGGCCAGACGGATTACCAGGACGTGTACTCCGAGCATGCGCTGACCAACTGGCAAATGTCTACACTGACATGTTCAACCTGTCCCTGGCCGAGTCAAGCAGATCACCATAGTCCCTGTGCCCAAGAATACCAAGATAACATGTCTAAATGACTACCATCCTGTAGCACTCATGTCTGTAGCCATGAAGTGCTTTGAAAGGAGTATAGCTGGGGTATAGCTGGGGTATTAACACCATTATCGCAGAAACCCTAGAACTAATCCAGCTTGCACACCACCCCAACAGATCCACAGATGACACAATCTCTATTGCACTCAACACTGCCGTTTCCAAACGTGAAAAGGCTGTTCAATTGACTACAACTCAGCGTTCAATACCATAGTGCCCTTACAGCATATCACTAAGCTAAGGACCCAGGAAATAAACACCTCCCTCTGAAACTGGATCCTGTACTTCCTGACCAGCCACCCCCAGGTGGTAAGGGTAGGTAACAAGACATCCGCCATGCTGATCCTCAACACTGGGGCCCCTCAGGGGTGCGTGCTTAGTCCCATCCTGTACTCCCTGTTTACCCATGACTGCGTGGCCAATCACAACTCCAACACCATCAATAATTTGCAGATGACACAACGGTGGTTGGCCTGATCACCGACAATGATGAGACAGCCTATAGGGAGGAGGTCAGAGACCTGGCAGTGTGGTGCTAGGACAACAACCTCTCCCTCAATGTGATCAAGTCAAAGGAGACGGGGCTGTATTGGAGCAGGTTGAAAGCTTCAAGTTCCTTGGTGTCCACATCACTAACAAACTATCATGGTCCAAACACACCAAGACAGTCGTGAAGAGGGCACAACAAAGCCTATCCCCCCTCAGGAGACTGAAAATATTTGGCATGGGTCCTCAGGTCCTGAAAAAGTCCTACAGCGGCACCATCGGCCTCCGACCGTAAGGCGCTACAAACGGTAGTGCATTTGGCCCAGTACATCACTGGGGCCAAGCTTCCTACCAGCCAGGACCTCTATATCAGGCGGTGTCAGAGGAAGGCCCTAAAAATTGTAGAAGACTCCAGCCACCCTAGTCATAGACTGTTCTCTCTGCTACCGCACGGCAAGCGGTACCGGAGCACCAAGTCTAGGTCCAAAAGGCTTCTTAACAGCTTCTACCCCTAAGCCATAAGGCTTCTGAACAGCTAATCAAACGGCTACCCGGTCTATTTGCACCCCCCCTTACACTGCTGCTACTCGCTGTAACCAGTACCCCCTGTATATAGCCTCTCTATTGTTATTTTTTTGTTGCTCTTCTATTTTCTACTTTAGTTTATTTAGTAAATATATCTCTGAAGTCTTATTTTTCTTAAAACTGCATTGTTGGTTAAGGGCTTATAAGTAAGCATCTTGCGGTAAGGTTGTACCTGTTGTATTCTGCGCATGTGACAAATAAACATTTATTTGGGCATAGGACTGGGGCATAGGACTGTGGTATAGGTCTGGAGTATAGGACTGTGGTATAGGACTGGGGCATAGGACTGTGGTATAGGTCTGGAGTATAGGACTGTGGTATAGGACTGGGGCATAGGACTGTGGTATAGGTCTGGAGTATAGGACTGGGGTATAGGACTGGGGCATAGGACTGGGGTATAGGTCTGGAGTATAGGACTGGGGTATAGGACTGGGGTATAGGACTGGGGCATAGGACTGGGGTATAGGACTGGGGCATAGGACTGGGGCATAGGACTGGGGCATAGGACTGGGGCATAGGACTGGGGCATAGGACTGGGGCATAGGACTGGGGCATAGGACTGGGGTATAGGACTGGGGTATAGGACTGGGGTATAGGACTGGGGCATAGGACTGGGGTATAGGTCTGGAGTATAGGACTGGGGTATAGGACTGGGGTATAGGACTGGGGTATAGGACTGGGGTATAGGACTGGGGCATAGGACTGGGGTATAGGACTGGGGCCTAGGACTGGGGCCTAGGACTGGGGCATAGGACTAGTCTTCTGTCACCAGCATCACTGATATAATTACTGATATTGTTCTTGTACATACTGTATAACTACATATAACTACCTCATCTACCACTGATATGGTTATTGATATTGTT
Organism: Salvelinus fontinalis; assembly: GCF_029448725.1. Classification (NCBI taxonomy): domain Eukaryota; kingdom Metazoa; phylum Chordata; class Actinopteri; order Salmoniformes; family Salmonidae; genus Salvelinus; species Salvelinus fontinalis. Next base: position 7,792,399 of record NC_074690.1, read on the forward strand.
CTTGTACATAATGTATATTATTTTGTTCTTTCTCTGCTGGCATTGACACTTTTTTTCTTAATTTTTTATATTAACACTTTCTATTTTTAATATTTCACTGAGCTGGATGTACCGTTTACACCTTCTGTAGAGACCCATCCACTAGGCAAGATATGGCTGGGGGGGGGTTATAGCATTTGTTTCACATGACCCATCAATTTAGACGTGTTTCTGTGTAAGCATCATCTAATAATTATAAAATATTTATACTATATTTTTATCTGGACACTTTTTGATATTGCTACTATGCAAAATAACAATTTCACTGTACCGTTTACACCTTCTGTATCCTTTGCATGTGACAAACAAACTTAGATTTTATTTGATATTGTGTGTTTGTCAGAGACAGTAATGTGAAGAACAACATGACCTGCACCAAAGTCAGATTAAGAGAAAGGCCAAGGACTAGATAAAGTGTATTTTTACCTGGGGTTGGCTGGTCACCTGTTAGCTGATCACCTGTTAGCTGGTCACCTTTTGGTCAGCTGGTCACCTGTTAGCTGGTCACCTGTTAGCTGATCACCTGTCAGCTGGCCACCTTTTAAGGCTAGGGGGCAGAATCCTGAATTTCCGGATGACTGACGTGCCCAAAGTAAACTGCCTGTTATCAGGCACAGAAGCTAGGATATGCAATTGTAGCATTGGATAGAAAACACTCTGAAGTTTCTAAACTGTTAAAATAATGTCTGTGAGTATAACAGAACTGATATGGCAGGCGAAAACGCAAGGAAGATCCATCCAGATTTTTATTTTTTTTGAGGTCACAGGCTTTTTCAATGCAATGCTATGGGATATACAAAAAACTTACTCCCAGATTGCAGTTCTTATGGCTTCCACTAGATGTCACCAGTCTTTAGAAAGGGTTTCAGGCTTGTTTCTTGAAAAATGGACAAGTAGTTGTAGTTTATCCAAGGTGTTCTCATCAGGCAGGACAGGTAGACTGTTGACGCGCGTGAACGAGTGCGCCCTCCTTGTTATTTTATTTTCTATTGAACACCATTCTTTCTGTCTGAAATATTATTGTTTATTTACATATTAGGGTACCTGAGGATTGATTACAAACATTGTTTGACTTGTTTGGACGAAGTTTACCGGTAGCTTTTTGGATTCCTTTATATGCATGTTGAATGGATTACTGAAATCAATGGCACCAACTAAACTGACTTTTTGGATATAAAGAAGGACTTTATCGAACATTCATTGTGTAGCTGGGATCCTTGGGATTGCAAACAGAGGAAGATCTTCAAAGGTAAGTGATTTATGTGATTTTTGATGTCGGGGGCTGTCCTCAGATAATTGCATGGTATGCTTTCGCCGTAAAGCCTTTTTGAAATCTGACAACACAGTTGGAATAACAAGAAGTTAAGCTTTTTAAAGATGTAAGACACTTACTTGTATGTTCATGAATGTTTAATATGACAATTTTGTCATTTGAATTTGGCGCGCTCCAGCTTCACCGGATGTTGTCGATTTTGATCCCGCTAGCGGGATCCGAGTCCTAAGAGGGAAGATTGAAAACAACAACAACAAACAGCAGGGATCTAGACAGCCACAAGCCTGGGCAACGCTGGCTAGCAGCTAGGCTAGCTACTACGCCAAACAGCAGGGATCTAGACAGCCACAAGCCTGGGCAACCCTGGCTAGCAGATAGGCAAGCTACTATGCCAAACAGCTCCTCAGACCCGACTTTGGTCAGCAGGATCACTGGACAGATAGTAGCGGTCCCAGCAACTGATGCCAACCACGTCACGGGATCCAAACTCAAAAGGCTAGTAACCAAACTATTTCAATAAACTTTCAAAAGTTTCCAAAACAACAAACCGAGCTCTCCCTCGTTCCGCGTTTAACAGGAAGTGATGATAGGAAGTGAAATAATGTACTCCCTGACATCCAAAAGTAGTCTTTACATTTTGAATGGTTAGCAGGACAGGAAAATGGTCCAATTCACACAGTTATGAAGAGCACATCCCTGGTCATCCCTACTGCCTCTGATCTGGCGGACTCACTAAACACAAACGCTTCATTTGTAAATTATGTCTGAGAGTTGGAGTTTGCTCCTGGCTATCCATAAATAAATACAAATGTAAAAAATAGTGCCATCTGGTTCGCTAAATATAAAGAATTTTAAATGATTTACACTTTTACTTTTGATACTTAAGTATATTTTAGCAATTGCATGTACTTTTGATAGTTAAGTATATTTAAAACAAAATACTTTTAGATTTTTACTCAAGTAGTATTTTACTGAGTGACTTTTACTTTTACTTGAGTCATTTTCTATTAATGTATCTTTACTTTTACTCAAGTATGACAATTGGTTACTTTTCCCACCACTGTCTGCCTGCCTGCCTGCCTGCCTGTCTGTCTGCCTGCCTGCCTGCCCGTGTGTGTGCTGCCGCCAGGGCTGCAATAATGGTAAAACCTCTTAAGGATCGAACCCTTTTTTTCAATTTTCGCCTAAAATGTCTATTTTCTCTTACAATGACATACCCAAATCTAACTGCCTGTAGCTCAGGACCTGAAGCAAGGATAAGCATATTCTTGATACCATTTGAAAGGAAACACTTTGAAGTTTGTGAAAATGTGAAATTAATGTAGAAGAATATATTATACTATATTATATATATTATTATATTATATTATACTAATATTTACACATTAGATCTGGAAAAAGACTAAACAAATAAAAAAAACGTGTTTAATTATTTATTTTTTTACTATAATTTTTTTAATGCAACCGAAAGGCCATAATGTATTATTCCAGCCCAGGCCCAATTTAGATGTTGTCCACTAGATGTCAGCAGTGCACGTGCAACGTTTTAGACTGATTCATTGAACCATCGCATATCTGTTCAAAATGTTGTATAAAGACTGCCCAAATGTGCCTAATTGGTTTATTAATACATTTTCAAGTTCATAATTGTACACTCTCCTCAAACAATAGCATGGTATTCTTTCACTGTAATAGCTACTGTAAATTGGACAGTGCAGTTAGATTAACAAGAATTTAAGCTTTCTGACCATATCAGATATGTCTATGTACTGGGATTTTGTTTTGTTACCTACAACCTCATGCTAATCACATTAGCCTACGTTAGCTCAACCATCCTGCGGGGGGGGGGGACACCGATCACGTAGAGGTTAAGTGGTACAAGACTGTAACAATTTGCCTCCATCCACAGTAAAAGACGATGACAGTACCTAATAACACAACAGGAAATATAGTAACCTGGCCTTAAATATTCCTGGCCATTCATTGGCTAATTCAACATCATGACAGCAGTCTACAGTACTCATATATCTGATGTTTGAGTCACTATTCAGCAGCATAGGGAATGCATGGTGAAAAGGACATCCCAGGAAATGTATTTGACTCACTCTTATCAAGTTGACTAATAGTCTATGACTAAAATTAGAGGGGATATGACTAAATCGTATTTATTAAGTTAAATAAATATAAGATATAACATGTTTTCTCTAAGGTCTCCCACAACAAAATCAGGCACGTAATTGTTCTTCAATGTGACAGAACCATAGCAGATGTGTTTTAATATATTTAACCTTCATTTAACCTTTTATTTAACTAGCCAAGTCAGTTAAGAACAAATTCTTATTTACAATGATGGCCAATCACCACCTTCCGGAGACACCTGAAACCCCACCTCTTCAAGGAATACCTAGGATAGGATAAAGCAATCCTTCTGCCCCCCCCCCCCCCCCCCCTTAAAAGAGTTAGATACACTATTGTAAAGTGGTTGTTCCACTGGATGTCATAAGGTGAATGCACCAATTTGTAAGTCGCTCTGGATAAGAGCGTCTGCTAAATGACTTAAATGTAAATAAATGTAAATGTACCAAAAGGCAAACACACATCACGACAAGAGAGACACCACTACACAAAGAGACACCTAAGACAACAACATAGCAAGGCAGCAACACAACATGGAACAAACATGATTGGGAACAGACCAGAGCAAGAAGTTAGATGCTATAAACGTTGTAACAGTCTGCCTGCAGGGCACATTACGCGCTGTTACAGCGTGTATGTGTGTGTGTGTACACAGTACAAGCTGCGGACAATTCGGGGCGTGTTTGTTTCTCCGGGGGTGGAGAGGGGGGGACGGGGGTCGAAGGAAGGAAGGGAGGATGGGAGGGAAAAGGAGTGAACCCTAGTCTAACAGCGACGTCATTCCAGTGGAGTCAACAGCGACCCGCAAAGAGATCTTCAACATTTTGTCCCGTTCTGCTCAGTTACCGGGCGGCCGCACATAGGATACCAACTTTTAAAAAATACATATCTTAACTTTTCTTGTCCATGTTCCGTAGTAGTTAATTTAATCTGTTGTCTACGATGAAGTGGGGAGCAGCTGCTTTGGGGGTGACATGGACATTGTTCTCTCTGTTCTTCAACTTTTCTGTCACCAACGGACAAAATCCGCCGAACTACAACCTTTTCCAAGGAGCTGCGTACCAGGGCGCGAGACACCGACAGTCACAGAGGAATAGGTCAATTATTATTTGTATCTATTGTTAATCTGTTTTATTGATTTCCATTTGCCTCAAACGAGTTGTGTTCTGTGTCACTGCGATCGTTATTTTATTTTTGCATGAATTTTTCTCTTTAATTAGTGCAGGAAATGGAGAGATTAAATGTGATTACATTGAATGAATTCAATATACGTTTACATTTAGAATTATTTTACTGCAGTTATTTATCACTAAATTGTTGCACTGAGTTGTTTGTGAGTTCTGTTCTGGAGAATAATGGACCACTGAGTATCTTGTCTGTTTGCTGCAGCCTTATAATCTGTGTTCTGATGCAGCCTGTCTGTCTCCACTCTACATATCAACCATCTGCTCTAATCTATAAGGATAAAATCACATGTCAAAGAGTAGATATACTATTTGGAGGTGTAAACCAGTCACCCTGTAACGTGATAGGCTGGTTATCTGCCCCAGTCACCCTGTAACGTGATAGGTTGGTTATCTGCCCCAGTCACCCTGTAACGTGATAGGCTGGTTATCTGCCCCAGTCACCCTGTAACGTGATAGGTTGGTTATCTTCCCCAGTCACCCTGTAACGTGATAGGTTGGTTATCTTCCCCAGTCAGCTACAGCTAAACGATCCACACAGATGCTGACTTTTATTTCTCTCTCTTCTTTCTCAACTGTTTCTATCAGACAAGAGACTATTTGTATCTTCTTTCCCAACTGTTTCTATCAGACAAGAGACTATTTGTATCTTATTTCTCAAGCCTGGAAGGGTTGGAATTGTTGCCTGATGATTGGTTACCATGTGTTGCTTACACATCTCTCTCTCTCCTCCCCCTCTAGGAACTGGTGTGCATATGTGGTCCATAAGAACGTGAGCTGTACCGTCCAGGGGAATGTGGAGAGCTTTGTGGAGCCTGAGGTGGCACCGTGCCCAAACCATGACCCAGACTGTGAGCAACAAGTGATGTAAGTTTCCCTGGAGAGAGGGATGGGTGGAGGACAGAGAGAGGGATGACAGAGAGGTATGGGAGAGAGGGATGGGTGGAGGACAGAGAGAAAGAGGGGTGGGAGAGAGGGATGGGTGGAGGACAGAGTGGGTGGGTGGAGGGCAGAGCGAGAGAGGGATGGGTGGAGGACAGAGTGGGTGGGTGGAGGGCAGAGCGAGAGAGGGATGGGTGGAGGACAGAGAGGGATAGGTGGAGGACAGAGTGGGTGGGTGGAGGACAGAGAGAGGGATGGGTGGAGGACAGAGAGGGATAGGTGGAGGACAGAGAGGGATAGGTGGAGGACAGAGTGGGTGGGTGGAGGATGGGGAGAGAGAGAGGGATGGGAGAAGGGAATGGGTGGGTGGAGGACAGAGAGAGGGATGACAGAGAGGTTTGGGAGAGAGAGATGGGTGGAGGACACAGAGAGAGGAATGACAGGTAGGGATGGGTGGAGGACAGGGAGAAAGAGATGGAGGGCAGAGCGAGAGAGGGATGGGTAGAGGACAGAGAGGGTGGGTGGAGGGCAGAGAGAAAGAGGGGTGGGAGAGAGGGATGGGTAGAGGACAGAGAGGGTGGGTGGAGGGCAGAGCGAGAGAGGGATGGGTAGAGGACAGAGAGGGAGAGGGATGGGTGAAGGACGGAGAGAGAGAGGGATATAATATAATATTATTCCCTCCCTTCTCTTATTTTCTCATCTGAGAGGGCTGGGGATGTTACAGCAATGTGATGGAAACTAGATGGAGTTGCTCCTTACTACTCAGTCACCTCAGGTCCACTGGAGGGGTGAGAAGGGTTAGGAAAGGGGAGGACAGAAGGGAGGAAACAGCCGTTTGGATTTATGAGTTAGCCAGTGAACAGCAATGATTCATCCACTCTGATTAGCTCATTTATTCCAGTAATGAGACTGACGGGATGACTGATCAACCACCGAATGAATGACAACACTGGCTCTGACAACATCAACCACAGAATGAATGACAACACTGGCTCTGACAACATCAACCACAGAATGAATGACAACACTGGCTCTGACAACATCAACCACAGAATGAATGACAACACTGGCTCTGACAACATCAACCACAGAATGAATGACAACACTGGCTCTGACAACATCAACCACCGAATGAATGACAACACTGGCTCTGACAACATCAACCACAGAATGAATGACAACACTGGCTCTGACAACATCAACCACCGAATGAATGACAACACTGGCTCTGACAACATCAACCACAGAATGAATGACAACACTGGCTCTGACAACATCAACCACAGAATGAATGACAACACTGGCTCTGACAACATCAACCACCGAATGAATGACAACACTGGCTCTGACAACATCAACCACAGAATGAATGACAACACTGGCTCTGACAACATCAACCACAGAATGAATGACAACACTGGCTCTGACAACATCAACCACAGAATGAATGACAACACTGGCTCTGACAACATCAACCACAGAATGAATGACAACACTGGCTCTGACAACATCAACCACAGAATGAATGACAACACTGGCTCTGACAACATCAACCACAGAATGAATGACAACACTGGCTCTGACAACATCAACCACCGAATGAATGACAACACTGGCTCTGACAACATCAACCACAGAATGAATGACAACACTGGCTCTGACAACATCAACCACAGAATGAATGACAACACTGGCTCTGACAACATCAACCACAGAATGAATGACAACACTGGCTCTGACAACATCAACCACAGAATGAATGACAACACTGGCTCTGACAACATCAACCACAGAATGAATGACAACACTGGCTCTGACAACATCAACCACAGAATGAATGACAACACTGGCTCTGACAACATCAACCACCGAATGAATGACAACACTGGCTCTGACAACATCAACCACCGAATGAATGACAACACTGGCTCTGACAACATCAACCACAGAATGAATGACAACACTGGCTCTGACAACATCAACCACAGAATGAATGACAACACTGGCTCTGACAACATCAACCACCGAATGAATGACAACACTGGCTCTGACAACATCAACCACAGAATGAATGACAACACTGGCTCTGACAACATCAACCACAGAATGAATGACAACACTGGCTCTGACAACATCAACCACAGAATGAATGACAACACTGGCTCTGACAACATCAACCACCGAATGAATGACAACACTGGCTCTGACAACATCAACCACAGAATGAATGACAACACTGGCTCTGACAACATCAACCACAGAATGAATGACAACACTGGCTCTGACAACATCAACCACAGAATGAATGACAACACTGGCTCTGACAACATCAACCACCGAATGAATGACAACACTGGCTCTGACAACATCAACCACAGAATGAATGACAACACTGGCTCTGACAACATCAACCACAGAATGAATGACAACACTGGCTCTGACAACATCAACCACAGAATGAATGACAACACTGGCTCTGACAACATCAACCACCGAATGAATGACAACACTGGCTCTGACAACATCAACCACAGAATGAATGACAACACTGGCTCTGACAACATCAACCACAGAATGAATGACAACACTGGCTCTGACAACATCAACCACAGAATGAATGACAACACTGGCTCTGACAACATCAACCACAGAATGAATGACAACACTGGCTCTGACAACATCAACCACCGAATGAATGACAACACTGGCTCTGACAACATCAACCACCGAATGAATGACAACACTGGCTCTGACAACATCAACCACAGAATGAATGACAACACTGGCTCTGACAACATCAACCACAGAATGAATGACAACACTGGCTCTGACAACATCAACCACAGAATGAATGACAACACTGGCTCTGACAACATCAACCACCGAATGAATGACAACACTGGCTCTGACAACATCAACCACAGAATGAATGACAACACTGGCTCTGACAACATCAACCACCGAATGAATGACAACACTGGCTCTGACAACATCAACCACAGAATGAATGACAACACTGGCTCTGACAACATCAACCACAGAATGAATGACAACACTGGCTCTGACAACATCAACCACAGAATGAATGACAACACTGGCTCTGACAGCATCAAATGGAAGTTGTTGTTGTCATCATTAGAGCTTCACTGGAAATATTTCATAGCTGGACCGCCCAGGTTCTACTGATGGGGTTTCACTCAATTAGATTTACCTTAGCTGGACAGCCCAGGTTCCACTCAATTAGATTTACCATAGCTGAACAGCCCAGGTTCCATTCAATTAGATTTACCATAGCTGGACAGCCCAGGTTCCACTGATGGGGTTTCACTCAATTAGATTTACCATAGCTGGACAGCCCAGGTTCCACTGATGGGGTTCCACTCAATTAGATTTACCATAGCTGGACAGCCCAGGTTCCACTGATGGGGTTTCACTCAATTAGATTTACCATAGCTGGACAGCCCAGGTTCCACTGATGGGGTTTCACTCAATTAGATTTACCATAGCTGGACGGCCCAGGTTCCACTGATGGGGTTCCATTGATGGGGTTTCACTCAATTAGATTTACCATAGCTGGACAGCCCAGGTTCCACTGATGGGGTTTCACTCAATTAGATTTACCATAGCTGGACAGCTCAGGTTCCACTGATGGGGTTCCACGGATGGGGTTTCACTCAATTAGATTTACCATAGCTGGACAGCTCAGGTTCCACCGATGGGGTTCCACTGAGGGGGTTCCACTGATGGGGTTCCACTGATGGGGTTCCACTGATGGGGTTTCACTGATTGGGTTTCACTCAATGAGATTTACCATAGCTGGACCGCCCAGGTTCCACTGATGGGGTTCCACTCAATTAGATTTACCATAGCTGGACCGCCCAGGTTCCACTGATGGGGTTCCACTCAATTAGATGTACCATAGCTGGACCGCCCAGGTTCCACTGATGGGGTTCCACTGATGGGGTTCCACTGATGGGGTTCCATTGATGGGGTTTCACTCAATTAGATTTACCATAGCTGGACCGCCCAGGTTCCACTGATGGGGTTCCACTCAATTAGATTTACCATAGCTGGACAGCCCAGGTTCCACTGATGGGGTTTCACTCAATTAGATTTACCATAGCTGGACAGCTCAGGTTCCACTGATGGGGGTTCACTGATGGGGTTCCACTGATGGGGTTCCACTGATGGGGTTCCACTGATGGGGTTTCACTCAATTAGATTTACCATAGCTGGACCGCCCAGGTTCCACTGCTGGGGTTCCACTCAGTTAGATTTACCATAGCTGGGCAGCCCAGGTTCCACTGATGGGGTTCCACTGATGGGGTTCCACTCAATTAGATTTACCATAGCTGGGCAGCCCAGGTTCCACTGATGGAGTTTCACTCAATTAGATTTACCATAGCTGGACAGCCCAGGTTCCACTGATGGGGTTCCACTGATGGGGTTCCACTCAGTTAGATTTACCATAGCTGGACCGCACAGGTTCCACTGATGGGGTTCCACTGATGGGGTTCCACTCAATTAGATTTACCATAGCTGGACCGCCCAGGTTCCACTGATGGGGTTCCACTCAATTAGATTTACCATAGCTGGACAGCTCTGGTTCCACTCAATTAGATTTACCATAGCTGGACCGCCCAGGTTCCACTGATGGGGTTCCACTCAATTAGATTTACCATAGCTGGGCAGCCCAGGTTCCACTGATGGGGTTCCACTCAGTTAGATTTACCATAGCTGGACCGCCCAGGTTCCACTGATGGGGTTCCACTGATGGAGTTCCACTCAATTAGATTTACCATAGCTGGACCGCCCAGGTTCCACTGATGGGGTTCCACTCAATTAGGTTTACCATAGCTGGACAGCCCAGGTTCCACTGATGGGGTTCCACTGATGGGGTTCCACTCAATTAGGTTTACCATAGCTGGACAGCTCAGGTTCCACTGATGGGGTTCCACTGATGGGGTTCCACTCAATTAGATTTACCATAGCTGGACCGCCCAGGTTCCACTGATGGGGTTCCACTGATGGGGTTCCACTCAATTAGATTTACCATAGCTGGACCGCCCAGGTTCCACTGATGGGGTTCCACTGATGGGGTTCCACTCAATTAGATTTACCATAGCTGGACCGCCCAGGTTCCATTGATGGGGTTCCACTCAATTAGATTTACCATAGCTGGACAGCCCAGGTTCCACTGATGGGGTTCCACTCAATTAGATTTACCATAGCTGGACAGCCCAGGTTCCACTGATGGGGTTCCACTCAATTAGATTTACCATAGCTGAACAGCCCAGGTTCCATTCAATTAGATTTACCATAGCTGGACAGCCCAGGTTCCACTGATGGGGTTCCACTCAGTTAGATTTACCATAGCTGGAAAGCCCAGGTTCCACTGATGGGGTTCCACTCAATTAGAGTTATCATCAAATCAAATCATGCTTTATTTATACATTATATTTCAGTAATGAAATGCAACGCAATGTGCTTTACAGGAAAAAAACAATTTCAAATAAAAGCAGAAATATTTACTACACAACAAAAGATAAAAAAACTAAATAATGACACAAACAGAACGATTAAAAAGCACCCTGAGGAAAAGAAAAGCTAAAAATATGTTTTAAGATCTCTTTTAAACATGTCCACAGTTTCGGCCCCCCTCAGGACCTACTGGGTACATAACTTAAAAGCCTGGGGTGCACAATTGTGGATTGATTTAAAAACCAATACAAGAATGTTCAAATGAATTCTAAAACTCACAGGCAGCCAGTACAGAGACCTTAAAACCGGTGTAATGTGTTCTCTGTCTGGTCTGGGTCAGTACCCTGCAGTATTCTGTATGTTTTACAGTACAGAGACCTTAAAACCGGTGTAATGTGTTCTCTGTCTGGTCTGGGTCAGTACCCTGTAGTATTCTGTATATTTTACAGTACAGAGACCTTAAAACCGGTGTAATGTGTTCTCTGTCTGGTCTTGGTCAGTACCCTGCAGCATGTTTTACAGTACAGAGACCTTAAAACCGGTGTAATGTGTCTCTCTGTCTGGTCTGGGTCAGTACCCTGCAGCATTCTGTATGTTTTACAGTACAGAGACCTTAAAACCGGTGTAATGTGTTCTCTGTCTGGTCTGGGTCAGTACCCTGCAGCATTCTGTATGTTTTACAGTACAGAGACCTTAAAACCGGTGTAATGTGTCTCTCTGTCTGGTCTGGGTCAGTACCCTGCAGTATTCTGTATGTTTTACAGTTCAGAGACCTTAAAACCGGTGTAATGTGTCTCTCCGTCTGGTCTGGGTCAGTACCCTGCAGTATTCTGTATGTTTTACAGTACAGAGACCTTAAAACCGGTGTAATGTGTTCTCTGTCTGGTCTGGGTCAGTACCCTGCAGTATTCTGTATGTTTTACAGTACAGAGACCTTAAAACCGGTGTAATGTGTTCTCTGTCTGGTCTTGGTCAGTACCCTGTAGTATTCTGTATGTTTTACAGTACAGAGACCTTAAAACCGGTGTAATGTGTTCTCTGTCTGGTCTGGGTCAGTACCCTGCAGTATTCTGTATGTTTTACAGTACAGAGACCTTAAAACCGGTGTAATGTGTCTCTCTGTCTGGTCTTGGTCAGTACCCTGCATCATACTGTATGTTTTACAGTTGACCAATAGCTTTCTGAGGTAGACCAGATAAGAGAGCATTACAGTAGTCAAGACTGCTTGTAATAAAAGCATGGATGAGTCTCTCTGTATCATCCTGAGAGAGAAATGGCCGCACCTTGGAAATGTTCCTCAGATGTTGAAAAGCTATTATAGGGTCACATTCCTAATGTGTGATTCGAAATGTACTTCAGAATCTAAAATAACACCTAGGTTTTTTTCCTGGTGTTTCATCTTTATTGCCCGTGAATTAAAATGTTCGACCAGATTCTCTCTCTCTCTGCTTTGGCTCCAACAATAAGTACCTTGGTTTTGCCATAACACTGTGACATGTTCACAGTGACGTCATGGTTTTTATTGTAACTTGTGACAGCACTGTTTTGCAACACTTTAGACGCATAGTTGGAGTGAAGTTAAATTATGCGATTTGACGTTTTACCCCCTTGAGAACACCTCTGTCTTGTGAAATCTGTTCTCAAACGGTCATGCCTTCATGGAATAAAATGAGAGAGGGAGACACGGAGAGGGAGACACGGAGAGGGAGACACGGAGAGAGAGACACGAAGATGGAGGGAGGGAGATACGGAGAGAGAGACACGAAGAGGGAGGGAGAGAGAGACACGAAGAGGGAGGGAGAGAGAGACACGAAGAGGGAGGGAGGGAGAGAGAGACACGGAGAGGGAGGGAGAGAGACACGAAGGAGGGAGGGAGAGAGAGACACGGAGAGAGAGACACGAAGAGGGAGGGAGGGAGACATGGAAAGGGAGGGAGGGAGAGAGAGAGAGACACGAAGAGGGAGGGAGGGAGACATGGAAAGGGAGGGAGGGAGAGAGAGAGAGACACGAAGAGGGAGGGAGAGAGAAAGAGAAAGACACAAAGGGACTGGTAAACTATTAGAGAGAAAGACGGAGGGAGGGAGAGAGACGGAGGGAGGGAGGGAGAGAGACGGGGGGAAGGAGAGAGACAGAGGGAGGGAGAGAGAGAGACGGAGAGAGAAAGAGAAAGACACAAAGGGACTGGTAAACTATTAGAGAGAAAGACGGAGGGAGGGAGAGAGACAGAGGGAGGGAGGGAGAGAGACGGGGGGAAGGAGAGAGACAGAGGGAGGGAGAGAGAGAGACGGAGAGAGAAAGAGAAAGACACAAAGGGACTGGTAAACTATTAGAGAGAAAGACGGAGGGAGGGAGAGAGACAGAGGGAGGGAGGGAGAGAGACGGGGGGAAGGAGAGAGACAGAGGGAGGGAGGGAGAGAGACGGGGGGAGGGAGAGAGACGGGGGGAGGGAGAGAGAGAGACACAAAGGGACTGGTAAACTATTAGAGAGAGAGACGGAGGGAGGGAGAGAGACGGAGGGAGGGAGAGAGAACGAGGGAGGGAGAGAGAACGAGGGAGGGAGAGAGACAGAGAGAGGGAGAGAGAACGAGGGAGGGAGAGAGAACGAGAGAGGGAGAGAGAACGAGGGAGGGAGAGAGACAGAGGGAGGGAGAGAGACAGAGGGAGGGAGAGAGACAGAGGGAGGGAGAGAGACAGAGAGAGGGAGAGAGAACGAGGGAGGGAGAGAGACAGAGGGAGGGAGAGAGAACGAGAGAGAAATGGACTGGTACACTATTAGAGAGAGAGACAGAGGGAGGGAGAGAGAAGGAGAGAGAAGGGGACTGGTACACTCTTAGAGATAAAGACAGAGGGAGGGAGAGAGAAGGAGAGAGAAGGGGACTGGTACACTATTAGAGAGAGAGACAGAGGGAGAGAGAGAGAAGGAGAGAGAAAGGGACTGGTACACTATTAGAGATAAAGACAGAGGGAGGGAGAGAGAAAGGGACTGGTACACTATTAGAGAGAGAGACAGAGGGAGGGAGAGAGGGACTGGTAAACTATAAAAGTTTGCTTTCTTTTTCTAACCCTAACTCCTTTCTCTGCGTGACGGAAAATGATTTGGAAATCCCAGAATCTCCTGGGAGGCAGGTCAGAGAAACCTGAACCCAAGTTTCCGTGAGAGCAATAGGGAGGAGGCCTGGCATTGGGTTATGGTTAGACAGCTCTGTTTCACTCCTGGACTTTACTTGTTGAGTCTATCTATTTATCTGTTGCTATCCATCTATCTGTTGCTCTCTTTATCTGTTGCTCTCTCTGTATCTGTTGCTCTCTCTGTATCTGTTGCTCTCTCTGTATCTGTTGCTCTCTCTGTATCTGTTGCTCTCTCTGTATCTGTTGCTCTCTCTCTATCTGTTGCTATCTCTGTATCTGTTGCTCTCTCTCTATCTGTTGCTATCTCTGTATCTGCTGCTCTCTCTGTATCTGTTGCTCTCTCTGTATCTGTTGCTCTCTCTCTATCTGTTGCTATCTCTGTATCTGTTGCTCTCTCTCTATCTGTTGCTATCTCTGTATCTGTTGCTATCTCTGTATCTGTTGCTCTCTCTGTATCTGTTGCTCTCTCTCTATCTGTTGCTATCTCTGTATCTGTTGCTCTCTCTCTATCTGTTGCTATCTCTGTATCTGTTGCTCTCTCTATCTGTTGCTCTCTCTTTATCTGTTGCTATCCATCTATCTGTTGCTCTCTCTGTATCTGTTGCTATCCATCTATCTGTTGCTCTCTCTTTATCTGTTGCTCTCTCTTTATCTGTTGCTCTCTCTTTATCTGTTGCTCTCTCTGTATCTGTTGCTCTCTCTCTATCTGTTGCTCTCTCTTTATCTGTTGCTCTCTCTTTATCTGTTGCTATCTCTGTATCTGTTGCTCTCTCTATCTGTTGCTCTCTCTTTATCTGTTGCTCTCTCTCTATCTGTTGCTATCTCTGTATCTGTTGCTCTCTCTATCTGTTGCTCTCTCTTTATCTGTTGCTCTCTCTCTATCTGTTGCTATCTCTGTATCTGTTGCTCTCTCTATCTGTTGCTCTCTCTTTATCTGTTGCTCTCTCTCTATCTGTTGCTCTCTCTGTATCTGTTGCTCTCTCTGTATCTGTTGCTATCCATCTATCTGTTGCTCTCTCTGTATCTGTTGCTCTCTCTGTATCTGTTGCTCTCTCTTTATATGTTGCTCTCTCTTTATCTGTTGCTCTCTCTTTATCTGTTGCTCTCTCTTTATCTGTTGCTCTCTCTTTATCTGTTGCTCTCTCTTTATCTGTTGCTCTCTCTTTATCTGTTGCTCTCTCTTTATCTGTTGCTCTCTCTTTATCTGTTGCTCTCTCTTTATCTGTTGCTCTCTCTTTATCTGTTGCTCTCTCTTTATCTGTTGCTCTCTCTTTATCTGTTGCTCTCTCTCTATCTGTTGCTCTCTCTCTATCTGTTGCTCTCTCTTTATCTGTTGCTCTCTCTTTATCTGTTGCTCTCTCTTTATCTGTTGCTCTCTCTTTATCTGTTGCTCTCTCTGTATCTGTTGCTCTCTCTGTATCTGTTGCTCGCTCTGTATCTGTTGCTATCCATCTATCTGTTGCTCTCTTTATCTGTTGCTCTCTCTGTATCTGTTGCTCTCTCTGTATCTGTTGCTCTGTATCTGTTGCTCTGTATCTGTTGCTCTCTCTGTATCTGTTGCTCTCTCTGTATCTGTTGCTCTCTCTGTATCTGTTGCTCTCTCTTTATCTGTTGCTCTCTCTGTATCTGTTGCTCTCTCTTTATCTGTTGCTCTCTCTTTATCTGTTGCTCTCTCTATATCTGTTGCTCTCTCTTTATCTGTTGCTCTCTCTGTATCTGTTGCTCTCTCTGTATCTGTTGCTCTCTCTTTATCTGTTGCTCTCTCTTTATCTGTTGCTCTCTCTTTATCTGTTGCTCTCTCTTTATCTGTTGCTCTCTCTCTATCTGTTGCTCTCTCTCTATCTGTTGCTCTCTCTCTATCTGTTGCTCTCTCTCTATCTGTTGCTCTCTCTCTATCTGTTGCTCTCTCTCTATCTGTTGCTCTCTCTTTATCTGTTGCTCTCTCTATCTGTTGCTCTCTCTTTATCTGTTGCTCTCTCTTTATCTGTTGCTCTCTCTTTATCTGTTGCTCTCTCTCTATCTGTTGCTCTCTCTCTATCTGTTGCTCTCTCTCTATCTGTTGCTCTCTCTCTATCTGTTGCTCTCTCTCTATCTGTTGATCTCTCTCTATCTGTTGCTCTCTCTCTATCTGTTGCTCTCTCTCTATCTGTTGCTCTCTCTCTATCTGTTGCTCTCTCTCTATCTGTTGCTCTCTCTCTATCTGTTGCTCTCTCTCTATCTGTTGCTCTCTCTCTATCTGTTGCTCTCTATCTGTTGCTCTCTCTCTATCTGTTGCTCTCTCTTTATCTGTTGCTCTCTATCTGTTGCTCTCTCTCTATCTGTTGCTCTCTCTCTATCTGTTGCTCTCTCTCTATCTGTTGCTCTCTCTCTATCTGTTGCTCTCTCTCTCTATCTGTTGCTCTCTCTTTATCTGTTGCTCTCTCTTTATCTGTTGCTCTCTCTGTTTCTGTTGCTCTCTCTGTTTCTGTTGCTCTCTCTGTTTCTGTTGCTCTCTCTCTATCTGTTGCTCTCTCTGTATCTGTTGCTCTCTGTATCTGTTGCTCTCTATATCTGTTGCTCTCTATATCTGTTGCTCTCTATATCTGTTGCTCTCTCTTTATCTGTTGCTCTCTCTTTAACTGTTGCTATCCACTATTAGAACTGAATTAGCTAGCCACAATGGGCTTCCTGATTGGATTCAGAGTTGCAGCTCTAATAGTAGAATTCCAGTCAATGTGCACACGAGTTCTATTTCCAAAGCCCCTATGCTTATGAGCACATGTAGCAAAACGATAGCTTGATATTCAACTATTAATAGGTGGATTCTTTCCAGGAGCTAACAGAGATATCAATGGAAATTAAATTAACAGGCACAGAATTACTATTTGCATATCGCTGTGATTTAATGGGAGTAAATACCTTTTGAGGAGCTTGATTTGATCAGTCATTGCCTCAGAGCTGCCATGTAGTGTTTGGATAGGATCCAGGCACCTAGATGATTAGGGTGGATTCCATCCTCCTTATAGAGCATTCTCTCCTTCATTAGGTGTAAAAGTTGTCGACAAAATGTACACCAATGGAGCTGCAGTAGTCACTTAGCCAGTTGTGAAGCTCTAGTAGCCTGCTAAAATGTACACCAATGGAGCTGCAGTAGTCACTTAGCCAGTTGTGAAGCTCTAGTAGCCTGCTAAAATGTACACCAATGGAGCTGCAGTAGTCACTTAGCCAGTTGTGAAGCTCTAGTAGCCTGCTAAAATGTACACCAATGGAGCTGCAGTAGTCACTTAGCCAGTTGTGAAGCTCTAGTAGCCTGCTAAAATGTACACCAATGGAGCTGCAGTAGTCACTTAGCCAGTTGTGAAGCTCTAGTAGCCTGCTAAAATGTACACCAATGGAGCTGCAGTAGTCACTTAGCCAGTTGTGAAGCTCTAGTAGCCTGCTAAAATGTACACCAATGGAGCTGCAGTAGTCACTTAGCCAGTTGTGAAGCTCTAGTAGCCTGCTAAAATGTACACCAATGGAGCTGCAGTAGTCACTTAGCCAGTTGTGAAGCTCTAGTAGCCTGCTAAAATGTACACCAATGGAGCTGCAGTAGTCACTTAGCCAGTTGTGAAGCTCTAGTAGCCTGCTAAAATGTACACCAATGGAGCTGCAGTAGTCACTTAGCCAGTTGTGAAGCTCTAGTAGCCTGCTAAAATGTACACCAATGGAGCTGCAGTAGTCACTTAGCCAGTTGTGAAGCTCTAGTAGCCTGCTAAAATGTACACCAATGGAGCTGCAGTAGTCACTTAGCCAGTTGTGAAGCTCTAGTAGCCTGCTAAAATGTACACCAATGGAGCTGCAGTAGTCACTTAGCCAGTTGTGAAGCTCTAGTAGCCTGCTAAAATGTACACCAATGGAGCTGCAGTAGTCACTTAGCCAGTTGTGAAGCTCTAGTAGCCTGCTAAAATGTACACCAATGGAGCTGCAGTAGTCACTTAGCCAGTTGTGAAGCTCTAGTAGCCTGCTAAAATGTACACCAATGGAGCTGCAGTAGTCACTTAGCCAGTTGTGAAGCTCTAGTAGCCTGCTAAAATGTACACCAATGGAGCTGCAGTAGTCACTTAGCCAGTTGTGAAGCTCTAGTAGCCTGCTAAAATGTACACTACATCGACCCAGCGAGGGCACAGAGACAGAAATTGTGGAACGTTTTTTTGTGTGCAGCAGAGACCTAATCAGTTCTGTTTCAGCCATTCCGAGCTACCATTCCTAATGGAGTTAATTCTCACATGGACTGCAACAGCCTCAACCTCTGTGTATTGACGTAGAACGGTGGGGCTAGTAATATCCTGTTCTTGTGCCCTCGAGTAGATCATATTTTCTTCTCCAGTAACCGAGACATTTGGTACCTTAGAGCTGCCTAAAACAACAGCCGGCGAGATGGGAGAGGAAATACGCCCATTCCTACACCTCGTATGAATCAGGATGACCCGTCGAGGACAGGCGAGAGGCGCCATCTCGCACAGCTGCAACCCTTTGGCACCCGGTTGAAGCCTCCCAAAACCAATGAATCCTCATTCACCGTAGAAGCCACCGGAGAGGGAGACAGAACAGGGGACGAAGGCACAGGTACCTCCGGAGCCTCATTGACCGTAGAAATCACCGGAGAGGGAGACATAACGAAGGCGCAGGTACCTCCGGAACATCATTCACCGTAGCAGCCACCGGAGAGGGAGACAGAATGAACGCACAGGTACCTCCGGAGCATCATTCACCGTAGCAGCCACCGGAGAGGGAGACAGAATGAACGCACAGGTACCTCCGGAGCATCATTCACCGTAGAAGCCACCGGAGAGGGAGACAGAACAGGGACGAAGGCACTGGTACCTCCGGATCTGATCACGAAGTGGAAGAAGGGATGAAGTTGCTGGAAGCTCTGTTTCCAGGGCAGTGATGCTGTTTGAAGTCTGTATTCCGGGTCCGGGCTTCACTAAGGAGGCCCCTATTACCACTGCCGCTGCTTTTGACTTCGACGACGAATGAAGTACCTCCATGGCTGGTTGGCAGGGTCGAAAACAGGAACATCCACTAAGTGATCCAGAAGCATCCTACTAACTCCATATTTCAGGGAAGGGGGAGACCCTTTCAGGGAGGGATCCCTGCAGTGCACCAGCCAGTCGGCTGTGGAGAGACGACACAGCACTCCCATCAGTCCAGAGAGGCTACTGGAGTAGAAGAAAAAGGGAAGTAGATTGGCGTGGATTCCCCAATCGCTTGTGTAGATTCGGTACCTCTTTGCTAAGAGTAGCCACTTTGTCTCTGTTGTCCTCTGCAAGTAAACAGTTGGCCCCTTAGAGGGGGGAAGGTCTGACTAGTCCTTTGGCATTAAAGAGTTTCTACAGTAGAGTGAAGTATATATTTTTTTTGTAGAGCATAGTTTCTACAGGAGAGTAGAGTTGGTCCTGTATGGCAGGACCAAATCGGAGAGATAGGAGCAAGCCCATGTAATGATTTGTAGGTTAGCAGTAAAACCTTGAAATCAGCCCAAGCCTTAACAGGAAGCCAAAGGCTAGCACTGGAGTAATATGATCAATTTTTTTTGGTTCTAGTCAAGATTCTAGCAGCCGTGTTAAGCACTAACTGAAGTGTATTTAGTGCTTTATCTGGGTAGCCGGAGCGTAGAGCATTGCAGTAGTCTAATCCAGAAGTGACAAAAGCATTGATTCGCTTTTCTGACATAATTTTTGGACAAAAAGTTCCAGATTATTTGCAATGTTACGTAGATGAAAAAAAGCTGTCCTTGAAACAGTCTTGATATGTTCGTCAAAAGAGAGATCAGGGTCCAGAGTAACGCCGAGGTTCACAGTTTTATTTGAGACGACTGTACAACCATCAAGATTAATTGTCAAATCCAATAGACGATCTCTTTGTTTCTTGGGACCTAGAACAAGCATCTCTGTTCTGTCCGAGTTTAAAAGTAGAACATTTTCCGCCATCCACTTCCTTATGTCCGAAACAAAGGCTTCCAAGGTAGGAAATTCTGGGGCCTCACCATGTTACATTGAAATGTACAGCTGTGTGTCGTCTGCATAGCAGTGAAGGTTGTGTTTCCGAATGACATCACCAAGAGATGAGAGATTCGATATAGGCCAATAGTTTTGTACATTTTCCAGGTCAAGGTTTGGCTTTTTCAAGAGATGCTTTATTACTGCCACTTTTAGTGAGTGTGCTACACATCCGGATAGGGAATCATTTATTGTTCAACATAGGAGGGCCAAGCACAGGAAGTAGCTCTTTCAGTAGTTTAGTTGGAATAGGGTCCAGTATGCAGTTTGAATGTTGAGAGGCCGTGACTATTGATCCTCTGGGAAGAATTAAACTTGGTTAAGCTTTCATAGTGTCCATTGAGTTATTTACTCTGAGAATTAGAACCTAACAGTGTCGTAGAGATACAGGATTAAAAAATGTGTGTGTCTCCATTGATCCAAGGTCCTGTCAGTTCTGTGCAGACTCAGGACCACTGAGTTTTGGAGAAATACGCAGATTCAAAGAGGGGTCCGTAATTTGCTTTCAAATGATCATGAATTTATCACTGCTGAAGTGAAAGCCATCCTCTGTTTGGGGATGCTGCTTTTTAGTTAGCTTTGAGACAGTATCAAAAATACATTTTGGAATGTTGTTGCTCTCCTCAATTAGGTTGGAAAAATAGGATGATCGAGCAGCAGTGAGGGCTCTTCGCTACTGCTACCTCGATATTGAATGCCAGTAAATTAATCAGGCTTGAGTCATGTTTCAGTCAGGTCAATCACATCAAGATTATGATCAGTGATTAGTTCATTGATTATGACTGCTTTGGACGTGAAGGATCTAACATTAAGTAGCCCTATTTTGAGATGTGAGGTATCACGATCTCTTTCAATAATGGCAGGAATGGAGGAGGTCTTTATTCCAGTGAGATTGCTAAGGCGAACACCGCCATGTTTAGTTTTGCCCATCCTACATCTAGGCACAGACACATTCTCAATGGGGATAGTTGAGCTGACTACACTGACTTTTGCTAGCTAACAGCCTGCTGTCCGGCTTGCATCTGATCTCATTGTGGAGCTAGAGGAGTTAGAGCCTTGTCTATGTTGATAGATAAGATGAGAGCACCCCTCCAGCTAGGATGAAGTCCGTCACTCCTCACCAGGCCAGGCTTGGTCCTGTTTGTGGGTGAGTCCCAGAAAGAGGGCCAATTATCTACAAATTCTATCTTTTGGGAGGGGCAGAAAACAGTTTTCAACCAGCGACTTAGTTGTGTGCTGTAGAGCTCATCACTCCCCCTAACTAGGAGGGGGCCAGAGACAATTACTCGATTCCAACACATTTTTCTAGCTGATTTACACTCTGAAGCTATGTTGCGCTTGGTGACCTCTGACTGTTTCATCCTAACATCGTTGGTGCTGACGTGGATAACAATATCTCTATACTCTCTACACTCACCATTTTTATCCTTAGCCAGCAGCATCTTCAGATTAGCCTTAACGTCGGTAGCCCTGCCCCCCTGGTAAACAGTGTAGGATCTTCAGATTAGCCTTAACGCCGGTATCCCTGCCCCCTGGTAAACAGTGTAGGATCTTCAGATTAGCCTTAATTAGCCCTGCCCCCTGGTAAACAGTGTAGGATCTTCAGATTAGCCTTAATTAGCCCTGCCCCCTGGTAAACAGTGTAGGATCTTCAGATTAGCCTTAACGACGGTAGCCCTGCCCCCTGGTAAACAGTGTATGATCTTCAGATTAGCCTTAACGTCGGTAGCCCTGCCCCCTGGTAAACAGTGTAGGATCTTCAGATTAGCCTTAACGTCGGTAGCCCTGCCCCCTGGTAAACAGTGTAGGATCTTCAGATTAGCCTTAACGTCGGTAGCCCTGCCCCCTGGTAAACAGTGTATGATCTTCAGATTAGCCTTAATTAGCCCTGCCCACTGGTAAACAGTGTAGGATCTTCAGATTAGCCTTAACGTCGGTAGCCCTGCCCACTGGTAAACAGTGTAGGATCTTCAGATTAGCCTTAACGTCGGTAGCCCTGCCCACTGGTAAACAGTGTAGGATCTTCAGATTAGCCTTAATGTCGGTACCCCTGCCCCCTGGTAAACAGTGTAGGATCGCTGGATGATTATTTAAAGTCTAATACTGCGGGTAATGGAGTCGCCAATTACTAGGGTTTTCCATTTGTCAGAGCTAATGGTGGAAGGCTTCAGCGGCTCCCTGTAATGGATGGAGGAGAGACCTGCTCAGCCTCTGACTCGTTGCTTAATGGAGAGAACCGGTTAAAAGTTTCTGTCGGCAAATGAGCAACACCGGTTGAGCAGCGTTTCTTTCCAGAGTCCGGCTGCGGAGATTTATACTACTGTTTTTATTCAACCTTTATTTCAAATCAAATGAATCAAATCAAACTTTATATTCCACATGCGCCGAATACGTGTACGTAATATAAGTGTTAGATTTTACCGTGAAATGCTTACTTACAAGCCCTTAAGCAACAGGGCAGTTCAAGAAGAAGAAAAGATTTACCAAGTAGACTAAAATAAAAAGTATTAATAAAAAGTAACACAATAAGAATAACAAGGCTATATACAGGGTGTTACGGTACAGAGTCAATGTGCAGGAGTACCGGCTAGTTGAGGTAATCTGTACATGTAGGTGGGGGCAAAGTGACTATGCATAGCTAACAAACAGTAAGTAGTAGCAGTGTACAAGGGGGGGGGGGTGTCAATGTAAATTGTCTGGTGGCGATATTTATGAATTGTTCAGCAGTCTAATGGGGGTAGAAGCTGTTGAGGAGCCTTTTGGTTCTAGACTTGGTGCTCCGGTACCGCTTGCCGTGCGGTAGCAGAGTTAACTTGAGTGACCGGAGTCTCTGACAATTTTATGGGCTTTCCTCTGACACCGCTTATTATATAGGTCCTGGATGGCAGGAAGCTTGACCCCAGTGACGTACTGGGCCATTCGCACTACCCTCTGTAGCGCCTTACGGTCAGATGCCGAGCAGTTGCCATACCAGGCGGTGATGCAACTGGTCAGGATGCTCTCAATGGTGCAGCTGTAGAACCTTTTGAGGATCTGGGGGCCCATGCCAAATCTTTTCAGTCTCCTGAGGAGGAAAAGGTTTTGTCGTGCCCTCTTCACGACTGTCTTGGTATGTTTGAACCATGATAGTTTGTTGGTGATGTGGACACCAAGGAACTTGAAACTCTCGACCCGCTCCACTACAGCCCCGTCGATGGTAATGGGGGCGTGTTCAGCACGCCTTTTCCTGTAGTCCACGATCAACTCCTTTGTCTCACATTGAGGGAGAGGTTGTTGTCCTGGTACCACACTGCCAGTTCTCTGTCCTCCTCACTATAGGCCATCTCATCGTTGTCAGTGATCAGGCCTACCACAGTTGTGTCATCAGCAAACTTAATGATGGTGTATAAAAATCAATCTTTCATGAAATCACACATGAAAGACACCAAATTAAAGCTACACATGTTGTGAATCCAACCAACATGTCCGATTTCAAAAAGGATTTACGGGGAAATCACACCAAACAATTATGTTAGCTCAGTACATAGCCACAGAAAAACACAGCCATTTTCCCAGCAAAAGATAGTAGTCACAAAAAGCAGAAATACAGATAAAATTAATCACTGACCTTTGATGATCTTCATCAGATGACACTCATAGGACATCATGTTACACAATACATTTATGTTTTGTTTGATAATGTGCATATTTATATCCACAAATCTCGGTTTACATTGGCGCCAGGTTTAGAAATGCCTCCAAAATTTCCTGAGAAATTGCAGAGAGCCACGTCAAATAACAGAAATACTCATCATAAACTATGATGAAAGATAGATGTTTTACACATAATTAAAGATACACTTGTTCCTAATGCAACCGCTTTGTCAGATTTTTTAAAAACTTTACGTAAAAAGCACACCATGCAATAATCTGAGACGGCGCTCAGATTTAACAACATTTCTCCGCCATGTTGGAGTCAACAGAAATACGAAATGACATCATAAATATTCCCTTACCTTTGATTATGTTCATCAGAATGCACTGCCAGGATTCCTAGTGCCACAATAAATCGTTGTTTTGTTCGATAATGTCCATTACTTATGTCCAATTAGCTACTTTAGCTAGCATGTGTAGTACACGTGTCCAAACGCTCGCGCAGATGCAAGCAAACGTCGGACGAAAACTTCAAAAAGTTATATTCCAGGTCGAATAAACTGGTCAAACTTAGTGGAGAATCAATCTTCAGGATGTTGTTATCATATATATCCAATAACGTTCCAACCGGAGCATTTCTTCTTGTCTGTATAAGTAATGGAACGCAAGAGGATATCATGAGGAAAGCGCCAGGAACTGCCAATCTGCCAGACCAATGACTGAAACACCTCCCATCCGGCCCCACATCACACTAGAGGCTTCATTCAGCGTTCTACAGACTGTTGACATCTAGTGGAAGGCGTAGGAAGTGCAAACAGATCCATATATTACAGGGAATTGAATAGGCAATGACTTGAATAGGCAATGACTTTAACATCGACCAGTCTCAGAATTCTCACTTCCTGTTTGGATTTTTTCTCAGGTTTTTCCCTGCCATATGAGTTCTGTTATATTCACAGACATCATTCAAACAGTTTTAGAAACGTCAGAGTGTTTTCTATCCAATAGTAATAATAATATGCATATATTAGCATCTGGAACAGAGTAGGTGGCAGTTCACTATGGGCACGCAATTCATCCAAAAGTGAAAATGCTGCCCCCTATATCAAAGAAGTTAAGAACAATTTCTTATTTACAATGACGTCCTACCCCGGCCGAACCCAGACAACGCTGGGCCAATTGTGCGCCGCCCTATGGGACTCCCAATCATGGCCGGATGCAGCTTAACCCTAACGCCTCTTGCACTGAGATGTCTTAGACCAGTCAAGCTACTATCTGTACTTACTGGTGGCACAGACCCTGTTTCATCCTACACCTACATTACCATAACGACTGCATCTTATGTCTATCCTTTTAACCTTTCACGAGCCTCTACCCCGGGTCCGGGAGCACCCCCCCCCACACTGATTAGCATCACTAGCATAGCGTCACAATTAAATAGTAGCATCTAAATATCATTAAATCACAAGTCCAAGACACCTAATGAAAGATACAGATCCTGTGAATAAAGCCGCCATTTCAGATTTTTAAAATGTTTTACAGGGAAGACACAATATGTAAATCTATTAGCTAAACACGTTAGCAAAAATCACAATTTTTCTTTGTCCACCATTTTCTCTCAACACCAGTAGCTATCACCAATTCGGCTAAACTAAGATATTGATAGCCACTAACCAAGAAAAAACCTCATCAGATGACAGTCTGATAACATATTTATGGTATAGGATAGGTTTTGTTAGAAAAATGTGCATATTTCAGGTATAAATCATAGTTTGCCATTGCAGCCACCATCACAAATCTCACCAAAGCTCCTAGAATTACTACAGAGAGCAACTTGTATTACCAATTTACTCATCATAAAACATTTCTTAAAAATACACAGCACATAGCAATGGAAAGACACAGATCTTGTGAATTCAGACAACATTTCAGATTTTCTAAGTGTTTTACGGCGAAAACACAATAAATCGTTATATTAGCATACCACATATGCAAACGTTACCCGAGCACTGATTCAAGCCAAAGAGAGCGATATCGTTATCATTGCCAAAATATATTAATTTTTTCACTAACCTTCTCAGAATTCTTCAGATGACACTCCTGTAACATCATATTACAACATACATATAGAGTTTGTTCGAAAATGTGCATATTTAGCCACCAAAATCATGGTTAGACAATGACAAAAGTAGCTCAGCTGGTCAGAAAATGTCGTGCACCATATTAGACAGTGATCTAGTCTTATACATAAATACTCATAAACTTGACTAAAAAATACAGGGTGGACAGCTATTGATAGACAATTTAATTCTTAATACAATCGTGGAATTACAATTTTTAAATTATCCTTACTTTTCAATACAGGTTGCGCCAAGCGAAGCTATAGCAAACAAAATGGCGTCATAAGCGTTTAACATTTTTCGACAGAAACACGATTTATCATCATAAATTGTTCTTACTATGAGCTGTTCTCCCATCAGAATCTTGGACAATGAATCCTTTCTTGGGTCTAATCTTCTTTTGGTCGAAAGATGTCCACTTGTCCGTCGAAATGCCCACTAACGTACGACCGGGACCCCGAAACGTGCCCGGAGCTTCAAAGTCTATTACAAAGCAATGCCTCAAAATCGCACTAAACGGATATAAATTGCTATAAAACGGTTTAAATTAACTACCTTATGATGTTTCTAACACCTATAACGAGTAAAAAGATGACCGACGCTATATTACTGGCTAAACCAAGGCTTGGAAAAAGGCCAGTCAGATATCCTTCTTGCGTTGAGCGCAGAGTCCAAAGGAACGCTACTTCCGGTATTTGGTCATTTATAGAGCCCATGATTGCGCAATCGACTCCATTCAAATTGTCACCACTTACTGACATCTAGAGGAAGGCGTGGGCAGTGTTTGTATCTCGTAGGATTAACAGAGACTTTTAAAACTGATCTGGAACCAGAGGCCAAGATGTCTAAATCTCACACACTGGGAGGAAAAGTGCTGTAGAATGAGTTCTGTTTCACTCAGAGACATAATTCAAACGGCTATAGAAACTAGAGAGTGTTTTCTATCCAATAATAACAATAATATGCATATTGTACGAGCAAGAATTGAGTACTAGGCAGTTTAATCTGTAGAGAAAATTATGCTAATGAGAAACAGCACCCCCTATAGTTGCAAGAAGTTAAGGTTAGCATCAGTTTGTAATATTCTCAACAAAGATTCTATTATCAAAGAGAATTAATGTCATAGACGTAAGTAGAAACTTTTGAAGACATGTGTTTGTCTTTGTGTGTTTGTGCGTGCCTGTGTTTATGTGCGTGTGTGTGTATGCACTTACAGGTTTGTCTTGCCTTCTCTCCCAGGTATCGGACGCGGTTCCGGCCGGCCTATAAGATCGCCTATAAAACGGTGACAGACCTGGAGTGGAGGTGTTGCCCTAGTTACCAGGGACCAGACTGCTCTGAGCTGAAGGCTGCTCCTAACAGACAGACAGTACCAGCAGGGTCACAGCCTCACCAGAACCAGTACCCTAACAGACAGACAGTACCAGCAGGGTCACAGCCACCCCAAACCCAGTACCCAAACAGACAGACAGTGCCAGCAGGGTCACAGCCTCACCAGAACCAGTACCCTAGAGGACAGACGGTGCCAGCAGGGTCACAGCCACACCAGACCCAAAACTCTGGGGAGGCACCACACTACCCCCAGACCAGATCCATCCCTGGACAGACCAGACACCCACAGAGTAAGATACTTGACAACATGACATGTTGCTGCTTTCTCAATCCTCTTCTTAGAGATGGATTCATATATGAAGTGTGTTAATGTGTTGTATTGACTTAACTGTGTCCTCTGTCTCAGGGCCAGAGAGGAGGGAGACGGGGGTGTACGAGGGGAGGCATGGAGGAGCAGACAGAGACAGGGTGCGTCTCCTGGAGGGGGAGGTGCAGCGCCTCTCCCAAACAGTGGGGGCGCTGCAGGATGCGATGACTGGGCTGAGCTCCACTCTGAGATCTGACCTGCAGGAGGACACCTCCAAGATGCTGGTCACCCTGCTCAACAACCTCCGCGCTGTGACCCCCGACAGTGTCCACGCCCCCGATATAGAGCAGGCCGCAGTACCATCAGACAACCACCAGGGGTCAGTGATCGACGGGCACCAGGCCACCAGGGGGCCAGTCCAGGGGGACAGGGGGCTGGAAAAGGTCCTGGCCAGGTTGGATGATGTCAACACCTCTCTGAAGAGTAAAGAGGAGGCTCTGGAGGAGCTGAGAGGTACCGTGACCTCACACAGCGGTCATATCCGCCTGCTGCTTGATGCCTCTCAGACACAGCAAGACCCTGTTGGGGGTGGAGCCCCTGCTGACCTGGAGGAGCTACTAGAGAAATACATGGACAGGCAGCTGGGCTTCCTGAGGAAGAACATGGAGGACAGCATGGAGAGAACGATAGAGGAGAGGATAGGGAAGGAGGTGGAGAAGCTGCAGAAATCCTGTGATGGAAGGATCCAGTTGATGGAGAGGAGGTGTGAGGAGGAGCGGGAGAGAGGACTGCTCAGTCTGACTGAGATGGTGGACAAGAAGGAGCAGCTAAAGGAAGAGATCAGGGAGTTGAGACTGGACATCACTGCTTCCGACCAGCCCGGCCGGACACTCAGACAGACTGACCCCAAACCTAATGTTAGACAGACTGATCCCAAACCCAGCCTTAGACAAACTGCCCCTGCCAGACAGACCGACCTGGCTAGACAGGATAACCAGCCTCCAGGTATCCTACCAGCTGTCCAGCGTGGTAACCTCTCTGACCTGTGGAGGGAGCTGGAGCGTGTGGCGGAAGCCCATCGCGTCCTGAATGCCCGCATGGACAATGAGCTGCAGTACCTGTCCTCTCCACGGGGGGAGCTAGAGGGAAAGGGGTTAGAGGTGGAGGGGTTAGGACTAGAGGGAGAGGTGGGGTCTCGGCTGGAGGAGTTAGAGGCGCGTCTGAATGTGACAGAGCAGAACGCGGAGGTCCACTGTTTCTACGTGGAGGAGAAGCTGACCCGGGCAGTAGCTGAGCAGGGGACGGAGCTACGACAGCTGCTGGAGGAACGAGTAAACGTACTGGAAGACCAGTTTACCACCATGCTGGTCGAGATGAACAACGAGTCATATCCTGTTGGAGGAGGAGGGAGCGTGGACCTTCAGGTACTGTAGGTAGACAACTAGGGTAGAGGAAGACCAGTTTTCGGAACGTTGTTGGTTTTAATCTCAGACCTGGTGATAGAAAGTGGGAGATTAACTAGCAACCAGAGGGTTGCTGGTTTTAATCCCAGACCTGGTGATAGAAAGTGGGAGATGATCTGGCAACCGGAGGGCTGCTGGTTTTAATCCCAGACCTGGTGATAGAAAGTGGGAAATGATCTGGCAACCGGAGGGCTGCTGGTTTTAATCCCAGACCTGGTGATAGAAAGTGGGAGATGATCTGGCAACCGGAGGGCTGCTGGTTTTAATCCCAGATCTGGTGATAGAAAGTGGGAGATGGTCTGGCAACCAGAGGGTTGCTGGTTTTAATCCCAGACCTGGTGATAGAAAGTGGGAGATGATCTGGCAACCGGAGGGCTGCTGGTTTTAATCCCAGACCTGGTGATAGAAAGTGGGAGATGGTCTGGCAACCAGAGGGTTGCTGGTTTTAATCCCAGACCTGGTGATAGAAAGTGGGAGATGATCTGGCAACCGGAGGGCTGCTGGTCTCAGATCCCAGGTACCATCTCCAGCCATTGTACACTTGAGGAGCGCTGCACTGCACATGGCAGTGTGTTTGTATAATGTGTCCATGGTAACAGATTCTGTTTTGTTCTCTTCTGCAGGCTGAGTTGAACAACAACAAGTTTCTTCTGCAGGGTCTGGATGACAAGGTGACCGCTGTGGCTGAGCTCTGTGCTACCGGCTGTGGTGGAGGACCTAACACCGGAGGGTTTCCCAACACCAACCCTGGAGCTTCCTCCCACCCTGTTCTTCTGGACAGTGTGGTGAAGGACCTGAAGCTCTGTTGTAACGATCTGGATATTCTCCAAACAGATGTGACGGCCAACTCTGACAAACTGAGAGAGCTGGAGGAGATTATAGACAGGCAAATGGCAGGGCAGAAGCGGAGCTTTAAGACGGTGGAGGACCTCCAGAGGGGGATGGTAATCCTGCAGGACAATGTGGGGGGTCTGGGGGGGGCAGTGACAGGGCTGGGGGACTCTCTGAGCAGGTACACCCAGGACCTCACCAGGATTAACACCACCTACAACACCTGCTGCCAGGTTGGGTCAGGGGTCAAAGCAGGGGCCCGGCCAGGGGAAGGGTTTGGTGCCACTACCATCGGTCCAGGCAGGATCCAGAGTGCATCTGAGGGTGTAATGGTCCCCAGAGGAGAGGTGGAGGGAAGCAGCCAGGTGGAGGAGTTGAGAACCAAACTGGACAACCTCACTAACCAGGTAGTTATCTAGTAGTCTGTTATCTTAGGAACCAGTTATCTAGTAGTCCATTATCTCACTAACCAGGTAGTTATCAGGAAGTCCGTTATCTCACTAACCAGTTAGTTATCTAGTAGTCTGTTATCTCACTAACCAGTTAGTTATCTAGTAGTCTGTTATCTCACTAACCAGGTCGCTATCTAGTAGTCTGTTATCTTAGGAACCAGTTAGTTATCTAGTAGTCCGTTATCTCGCTAACCAGTTAGTTATCTAGTAGTCTGTTGTGTCACTAGACAGTTAGTTATCTAGTAGTCTGTTATGTCACTAGACAGTTAGTTATCTAGTAGTCTGTTATGTCACTAGACAGTTAGTTATCTAGTAGTCCGTTATCTCACTAGACAGTTAGTTATCTAGTAGTCTGTTATGTCACTAGACAGTTAGTTATCTAGTAGTCTGTTATCTCACTAGACAGTTAGTTATCTAGTAGTCTGTTATCTCACTAGACAGTTAGTTATCTAGTAGTCTGTTATGTCACTAGACAGTTAGTTATCTAGTAGTCTGTTGTGTCACTAGACAGTTAGTTATCTAGTAGTCTGTTATGTCACTAGACAGTTAGTTATCTAGTAGTCTGTTATGTCACTAGACAGTTAGTTATCTAGTAGTCTGTTATCTCACTAGACAGTTAGTTATCTAGTAGTCAGTTATTAGTTAGTGGTTTACACTGTTATCTGTGTTGATATCTTGTTGTAATTTCATTGACATCCACAAATATTAAGATTGCTCTTCTTCTTTTTAGGTGCAGACAGAGCTTCAGCGTTGCTCTGGTGTGTCTGGGGTGGAGGGGCGTGTCCAGCGCCTGGAGAAAGTGTGTGTTCAGCTGGACGGGGTGTCGGCCAGGGTGCGGGGGGTGAAGGAGGGGTTGGAGAAGCACGTCGCTGGGCTGTGGCACCACGTCAGCCGGGTCAACACCATGCTGGAAAGACAGGCTGCTGACATCACCACCCTAGAGACCTCCCTAAAGACACTACAGACCAGGAGCACTGACACCAACGCCAGAGAGACAGGTCAGTAGTATACTGGAGACGATGGATGGATGAATGGAGGGATTTGTTACTGTGTAGTTTAATTTATTTGTACCAACGAAAACAAGTGATCAACAACACTACAGATAAAACGTATAAACGGTGTGCAGGTGTGGTTGGAAGCTCAGGGGCTTGTATAAAAACCACACCACAGTAAACTATATACAATACATACAGTTGAAGTCGGAAGTTTACATACCTTAGCCAAATACATTTAAACTCAGTTTCACAATACCTGACATTTAATCCAAGTAAAAATTCCCTGTCTTAGATCAGTTAGGATCACCACTTTATTTTAAGAATGTGAAATGTCAGAATAATAGTAGAGAGAATGATTTATTTCAGCTTTTATTTCTTCATCACATTCCCAGTGGGTCAGAAATTTACACACACTCAATTAGTATTTGGTAGCCTTTAAACTTGGGTCAAACGTTTTGGGTAGCCTTACACAAGCTTCCCACAATAAGTTGGGTGAATTTTGGCCCATTCCTCCTGACAGAGCTGGTGTAACTGAGTCAGGTTTGTAGGCCTCCTTGCTCGCACACGCTTTTTCAGTTCTGCCCACAAATTTTCTGTGGGATTGAGGTCAGGGCTTTGTGATGGCCACTCCAATACCTTGACTTTGTTGTCCTTAAGCCATTTTGCCACAACTTTGGAAGTATGCTTGGGGTCATTGTCCATTTGGAAGACCCATTTGCTACCAAGCTTTAACTTCCTGACTGATGTCTTGAGATGTTGCTTCAATACATCCACATGATTTTCCTCCTCATGATGCCATCTATTTTGTGAAGTGCACCAGTCCCTCCTGCAGCAAAGCACTCCCACAACATGATGCTGCCACCCCCATGCTTCACGGTTGGGATGGTGTTCTTTGTCTTGCAAGCCTCCCCCTTTTTCCTCCAAACATAACGATGGTCGTTCTGGCCAAACAGTTCTATTTTTGTTTCATCAGACCAGAAGACATTTCTCCAAAAAGTACGATCTTTGTCCCCATGTGCAGTTGCAAACCATAGTCTGGCTTTTTTATGACGGTTTTGGAGCAGTGGTTTCTTCCTTGCTGAGCGGCCTTTCAGGTTATGTCGATATAGGACTCGTTATACTGTGGATATAGATACTTTTGTACCCGTTTCCTCCAGAATCTTCACAAGGTTCTTTGCTGTTATTCTGGGATTGATTTGCACTTTTGGCACCAAAGTACATTCATCTCTAGGAGACAGAACGTGTCTCCTTCCTGAGCGGTATGACGGCTGCGTGGTCCCATGGTGTCTATACTTGCGTACTATTGTTTGTACAGATGAACGTGGTACCTTCAGGCGTTTGGAAATTGCTCCCAAGGATGAACCAGACTTGTGGAGGTCTACAATTTTTTTTCTGAGGTCTTGGCTGATTTCTTTAGATTTTTTCTATGATGTCAAGCAACGAGGCACTGAGTTTGAAGGTAGGCCTTGAAATACATCCACAGGTACACCTCCAATTGACTCAAATGATGTCAATTAGCCTATCAGAAGCTTCTAAAGCCATGACATAATTTTCTGTAATTGTTCAAGCTGTTTAAAGGCACAGTCAACTTAGTGTATGTAAACTTCTGACCCACTGGAATTGTGATACAGGGATTTATAAATGAAATAATATGTCTGTAAACAATTGTTGGAAAAATTACTTGCCAAAACTATAGTTTGTTAACAAGACATTTGTGGAGTGGTTGAAAAACGAGTTTTAATCACTCCAACCTAAGTGTATGTAAACTTCACACTTCAACTGTAAGTACAAAAATATAAAGCTTTGTTAAAACAGATAACAAAACCTACTAATTATAAATGTACAAATTAACTGATCAGTAATCACATAGCATTGTTTTATTTTTTGTATTTTAAATGTGAGTGTGTCAGAGTTAGGCTATATGGAGGAGATTACTGAGTAGTTTGGTTCATCAGGCTGATCCCCAGTCTTCATGGAGGAGATTACTGAGTAGTCTGGTTCATCAGGCTGACCTCCAGTCTTCATGGAGGAGATTACTTAGTAGTTTGGTTCATAAGGCTGAACCCCAGTCTTCATGGAGGAGATTACTGAGTAGTTTGGTTCATCAGGCTGACCCCCAGTCTTCATGGAGGAGATTACTGAGTAGTTTGGTTCATCAGGCTGACCTCCAGTCTTCATGGAGGAGATTACTGAGTAGTTTGGTTCATAAGGCTGAACCCCAGTCTTCATGGAGGAGATTACTGAGTAGTTTGGTTCATCAGGCTGACCCCCAGTCTTCATGGAGGAGATTACTGAGTAGTTTGGTTCATCAGGCTGACCCCCAGTCTTCATGGAGGAGATTACTGAGTAGTTTGGTTCATCAGGCTGACCCCCAGTCTTCATGGAGGAGATTACTGAGTAGTTTGGTTCATCAGGCTGACCCCCAGTCTTCATGGAGATTACTGAGTAGTTTGGTTCATCAGGCTGACCCCCAGTCTTCATAGAGGAGATTACTGAGTAGTTTGGTTCATCAGGCTGAACCCCAGTCTTCATGGAGGAGATTACTGAGTAGTTTGGTTCATCAGGCTGATCCCCAGTCTTCATGGAGGAGATTACTGAGTAGTTTGGTTCATCAGGCTGACCCCCAGTCTTCATGGAGGAGATTACTGAGTAGTTTGGTTCATCAGGCTGACCCCCAGTCTTCATGGAGGAGATTACTGAGTAGTTTGGTTCATCAGGCTGACCCCCAGTCTTCATGGAGGAGATTACTGAGTAGTTTGGTTCATCAGGCTGACCTCCAGTCTTCATGGAGGAGATTACTGAGTAGTTTGGTTCATCAGGCTGACCCCCAGTCTTCATGGAGGAGATTACTGAGTAGTTTGGTTCACCAGGCTGACCTCCAGTCTTCATGGAGGAGATTACTGAGTAGTTTGGTTCATCAGGCTGACCCCCAGTCTTCATGGAGGAGATTACTGAGTAGTTTGGTTCATCAGGCTGACCCCCAGTCTTCATGGAGATTACTGAGTAGTTTGGTTCATCAGGCTGACCTCCAGTCTTCATGGAGGAGATTACTGAGTAGTTTGGTTCATCAGGCTGACCCCCAGTCTTCATGGAGATTACTGAGTAGTTTGGTTCATCAGGCTGACCCCCAGTCTATATGGAGGAGATTACTGAGTAGTTTGGTTCATCAGGCTGACCCCCAGTCTTCATGGAGGAGATTACTGAGTAGTTTGGTTCATCAGGCTGATCCCCAGTCTTCATGGAGGAGATTACTGAGTAGTTTGGTTCATCAGGCTGACCCCCAGTCTTCATGGAGGAGATTACTGAGTAGTTTGGTTCATCAGGCTGACCCCCAGTCTTCATGGAGATTACTGAGTAGTTTGGTTCATCAGGCTGACCCCCAGTCTTCATAGAGGAGATTACTGAGTAGTTTGGTTCATCAGGCTGAACCCCAGTCTTCATGGAGGAGATTACTGAGTAGTTTGGTTCATCAGGCTGATCCCCAGTCTTCATGGAGGAGATTACTGAGTAGTTTGGTTCATCAGGCTGACCCCCAGTCTTCATGGAGGAGATTACTGAGTAGTTTGGTTCATCAGGCTGAACCCCAGTCTTAATGGAGGAGATTACTGAGTAGTTTGGTTCCTCAGGCTGACCCCCAGTCTTCATGGAGGAGATTACTGAGTAGTTTGGTTCATAAGGCTGACCCCCAGTCTTCATGGAGGAGATTACTGAGTAGTTTGGTTCATCAGGCTGACCCCCAGTCTTCATGGAGGAGATTACTGAGTAGTTTGGTTCATCAGGCTGACCCCCAGTCTATATGGAGGAGATTACTGAGTAGTTTGGTTCATCAGGCTGACCCCCAGGCTACATGGAGGAGATTACTGAGTAGTTTGGTTCATCAGGCTGACCCCCAGTCTTCATGGAGGAGATTACTGAGTAGTTTGGTTCATCAGGCTGACCCCCAGTCTTCATGGAGGAGATTACTGAGTAGTTTGGTTCATCAGGCTGACCCCCAGTCTTCATGGAGGAGATTACTGAGTAGTTTGGTTCATCAGGCTGACCTCCAGTCTTCATGGAGGAGATTACTGAGTAGTTTGGTTCATCAGGCTGATCCCCAGTCTTCATGGAGATTACTGAGTAGTTTGGTTCATCAGGCTGACCCCCAGTCTATATGGAGGAGATTACTGAGTAGTTTGGTTCATCAGGCTGACCCCCAGTCTTCATGGAGGAGATTACTGAGTAGTTTGGTTCATCAGGCTGATCCCCAGTCTTCATGGAGGAGATTACTGAGTAGTTTGGTTCATCAGGCTGAACTCCAGTCTTCATGGAGGAGATTACTGAGTAGTTTGGTTCATCAGGCTGACCCCCAGTCTTCATGGAGGAGATTACTGAGTAGTTTGGTTCATCAGGCTGACCCCCAGTCTTCATGGAGGAGATTACTGAGTAGTTTGGTTCAGCAGGCTGACCTCCAGTCTTCATGGAGGAGATTACTGAGTAGTTTGGTTCATCAGGCTGATCCCCAGTCTTCATGGAGGAGATTACTGAGTAGTTTGGTTCATCAGGCTGATCCCCAGTCTTCATGGAGGAGATTACTGAGTAGTTTGGTTCATCAGGCTGACCTCCAGTCTTCATGGAGGAGACTAATGAGTAGTTTGGTTCATCAGGCTGACCCCCAGTCTTCATAGAGGAGATTACTGAGTGGTTAGAGGGGGAGGCAAGTAGCCTAGTAGTTAGAGGGGGAGGCAAGTAGCCTAGTAGTTAGAGGGGGAGGCAAGTAGCCTAGTGGTTAGAGGGGGAGGCAGGTAGCCTAGTGGTTAGAGGGGGAGGCAGGTAGCCTATTGGTTAGAGTGTAGGGGAGGCAGGTAGCCTATTGGTTAGAGTGTAGGGGAGGCAGGTAGCCTAGTGGTTAGAGGGAGGGAGGCAGGTATCCTAGTGGTTAGAGGGGGAGGCAGGTAGCCTAGTGGTTAGAGGGGGAGGCAGGTAGCCTAGTGGTTAGAGGGGGGAGGCAGGTAGCCTAGTGGTTAGAGTGTAGAGGCGGCAGGTAGCCTATTGGTTAGAGTGTAGGGGAGGCAGGTAGCCTAGTGGTTAGAGGGGGGAGGCAGGCAGCCTAGTGGTTAGAGGTTGGAGGCAGGTAGCCTAGTGGTTAGAGGGGGGAGGCAGGTAGCCTAGTGGTTAGAGGGGGGAGGCAGGTAGCCTAGTGGTTAGAGGGGGAAGGCAGGTAGCCTAGTGGTTAGAGTGTAGAGGTGGCAGGTAGTCTAGTAGTTAGAGTGTAGGGGAGGCAGGTAGCCTATGTGGAGGCTATATACAGGGTGTTACGGTACAGAGTCAATGTGGAGGCTATATACAGGGTGTTACGGTACAGAGTCAATGTGGAGGCTATATACAGGGGGTACCGGTAGAGAGTCAATGTGGAGGCTATATACAGGGGGTACCAGTACCGAGTCAATGTGGAGGTTATATACAGGGGGTACCGGTACAGAGTCAATGTGGAGGCTATATACAGGGTGTTACGGTACAGAGTCAATGTGGAGGTTATATACAGGGGGTACCGGTACAGAGTCAATGTGGAGGCTATATACAGGGGGTACCGGTACAGAGTCAATGTGGAGGCTATATACAGGGGGTACCGGTACAGAGTCAATGTGGAGGCTATATACAGGGGGTACCGGTACAGAGTCAATGTGGAGGCTATATACAGGGGGTACCGGTACAGAGTCAATGTGGAGGCTATATACAGGGGGTACCGGTACAGAGTCAATGTGGAGGCTATATACAGGGGGTACCGGTACAGAGTCAATGTGGAGGCTATATGCAGGGGGTACCGGTACAGAGTCAATGTGGAGGCTATATACAGGGTGTTACGATACAGAGTCAATGTGGAGGCTATATACAGGGGGTACCGGTACAGAGTCAATGTGGAGGCTATATACAGGGTGTTACGGTACAGAGTCAATGTGGAGGCTATATACAGGGGGTACCGGTACAGAGTCAATGTGGAGGCTATATACAGGAGGTACCGGTACAGAGTCAATGTGGAGGCTATATACAGGGTGTTACGGTACAGAGTCAATGTGGAGGCTATATACAGGGGGTACCGGTACTAAGTCAGTGTGGAGGCTATATACAGGGTGTTACGGTACAGAGTCAATGTGGAGGCTATATACAGGGGGTACTGGTACAGAGTCAATGTGGAGGTTATATACAGGGGGCACCGGTACAGAGTCAATGTGGGGGCTATATACAGGGGGTACCAGTACAGAGTCAATGTGGAGGCTATATACAGGGGTACCGGTACAGAGTCAATGTGTAGGCTATATACAGGGGGTACCGGTACAGAGTCAATGTGGAGACTATATACATTTGGTACCGGTACAGAGTCAATGTGGAGGCTATATACAGGGGGTACCAGTACAGAGTCAATGTGGAGACTATATACAGGGGGTACCGGTACAGAGTCAATGTGGAGGCTATATACAGGGGGCACTGGTACCGAGTCAATGTGGAGGCTATATACAGGGGGTACCGGTACAGAGTCAATGTGGAGGCTATATACAGGGGGTACCAGTACAGAGTCAATGTGGAGGCTATATACAGGGGGTACCGGTACAGAGTCAATGTGGAGGCTATATACAGGGGGTACCGGTACAGAGTCAATGTGGAGGCTATATACAAGGGGTACCGGTACAGAGTCAATGTGGAGGCTATATACAGGGGGTACCGGTACAGAGTCAATGTGGAGGCTATATACAGGGTGTTACGGTACAGAGTCAATGTGGAGGCTATATACAGGGGGTACCGGTACAGAGTCAATGTGGAGGCTATATACAGGGTGTTACGGTACAGAGTCAATGTGGAGGCTATATACAGGGTGTTACGGTACAGAGTCAATGTGGAGGCTATATACAGGGTGTACCGGTACAGAGTCAATGTGGAGGCTATATACAGGGTGTTAAGGTACAGAGTCAATGTGGAGGCTATATACAGGGTGTTATTTTACAGAGTCAATGTGGAGACTATATACAGGGTGTACCGGTACAGAGTCAATGTGGAGGTTATATACAGGGGGTACCAGTACAGAGTCAATGTGGAGGCTATATACAGGGTGTTATGGTACAGAGTCAATGTGGAGGCTATATACAGGGGGTACCAGTACAGAGTCAATGTGGAGGCTATATACAGGGTGTTATGGTACAGAGTCAATATGGAGGCTATATACAGGGAGGTACCGGTACAGAGTCAATGTGGAGGCTATATACAGGGGGTACCGGTACAGAGTCAATGTGGAGGCTATATACAGGGTGTTACGGTACAGAGTCAATGTGGAGGCTATATACAGGGTGTTACGGTACAGAGTCAATGTGGAGGCTATATACAGGGTGTACCGGTACAGAGTCAATGTGGAGGCTATATACAGGGTGTTACGGTACAGAGTCAATGTGGAGGCTATATACAGGGTGTTACGGTACTGAGTCAATGTGGAGGCTATATACAGGGGGTTACAGTACAGAGTCAATGTGGAGGCTATATACAGGGGGTACCGGTACAGAGTCAATGTGGAGGCTATATACAGGGTGTTATGGTACAGAGTCAATGTGGAGGCTATATACAGGGTGTTATGGTACAGAGTCAATGTGGAGACTATATACAGGGTGTACCGGTACAGAGTCAATGTGGAGGTTATATACAGGGGGTACCGGTACAGAGTCAATGTGGAGGCTATATACAGGGGGTACCGGTACAGAGTCAATGTGGAGGCTATATACAGGGGGTACCAGTACAGAGTCAATGTGGAGGCTATATACAGGGGGTACCGGTACAGAGTCAATGTGGAGGCTATATACAGGGGGTACCGGTACAGAGTCAATGTGGAGGCTATATACAGGGGGTACCGGTACAGAGTCAATGTGGAGGCTATATACAGGGGGTACCGGTACAGAGTCAATGTGGAGGTTATATACAGAACAGTCTATGACTAGGGTGGCTGGAGTCTTTGACAATTTTTAATGCCTTCCTCTGACACCACCTGGTATAGAGGTCATGGATGGCAGGAAGCTTGGGCCCTGTGACCATGTATTGCTTGTTTGGATGGATGGAGGGATTCATTAATTCATTGGGATGTTGGGTCCTAGACCGTCCAGATAATTAACAGGGATAGATGGAAAAATGAGCTCAGTTTGAAAGCCACAGAGTCTGTTTTAGGGTCATTGTTCTCAGCTCCTCCTAAAGACACAGAGTCTGTTTTAGGGTCATTGTTCTCAGCTCCTCCTAAAGACACAGAGTCTGTTTTAGGGTCATTGTTCTCAGCTCCTCCTAAAGACACAGAGTCTGTTTTAGGGTTAGGGTTAGGGTTCCACTCCCAGCTCCTCCTAAAGCCTGTGACCTGCAGACAGCTGTGTCAATATGGGCTACGGAGATAAAGTCATACTAGAGACATGGATAACTGGAAAACGAATATGCAGCCAGCGCCGTGTTTCCTCTCTGAAGAAGCTGTTTCCTGGAAGTAATCCCCTGTATGGAGCGCTTGGACATGGAGAGGTTCAATCTGATTGGTTTAGATGTGAGGAAATGGAGAAATGTAAGGAATAGGCCATAGGGTTGTTCAGCCACGGGGAAGGAATGTTAGTCTGCTTTAACTGATGAAGAGGTTTTTAAAGGTTAATATGAATATGAGAGGGTCTCCTCCTGTCCCCCTGTCTGTGTGTCCTGCTGGGCCTCATGGAGAGGGTCTCCTCCTGTCCCCCTGTCTGTGTGTCCTGCTGGGCCTCATGGAGAGGGTCTCCTCCTGTCCCCCTGTCTGTGTGTCCTGCTGGGCCTCATAGAGAGGGTCTCCTCCTGTCCCCCTGTCTGTGTCCTGCTGGGCCTCATAGAGAGGGTCTCCTCCTGTCCCCCTGTCTGTGTGTCCTGCTGGGCCTCATAGAGAGGGTCTCCTCCTGTCCCCCTGTCTGTGTGTCCTGCTGGGCCTCATAGAGAGGGTCTCCTCCTGTCCCCCTGTCTGTGTGTCCTGCTGGGCCTCATGGAGAGGGTCTCCTCCTGTCCCCCTGTCTGTGTGTCCTGCTGGGCCTCATAGAGAGGGTCTCCTCCTGTCCCCCTGTCTGTGTCCTGCTGGGCCTCATAGAGAGGGTCTCCTCCTGTCCCCCTGTCTGTGTGTCCTGCTGGGCCTCATAGAGAGGGTCTCCTCCTGTCCCCCTGTCTGTGTCCTGCTGGGCCTCATGGAGAGGGTCTCCTCCTGTCCCCCTGTCTGTGTGTCCTGCTGGGCCTCATAGAGAGGGTCTCCTCCTGTCCCCCTGTCTGTGTGTCCTGCTGGGCCTCATAGAGAGGGTCTCCTCCTGTCCCCCTGTCTGTGTGTCCTGCTGGGCCTCATAGAGAGGGTCTCCTCCTGTCCCCCTGTCTGTGTCCTGCTGGGCCTCATGGAGAGGGTCTCCTCCTGTCCCCCTGTCTGTGTGTCCTGCTGGGCCTCATAGAGAGGGTCTCCTCCTGTCCCCCTGTCTGTGTGTCCTGCTGGGCCTCATGGAGAGGGTCTCCTCCTGTCCCCCTGTCTGTGTGTCCTGCTGGGCCTCATAGAGAGGGTCTCCTCCTGTCCCCCTGTCTGTGTGTCTTGCTGGGCCTCATAGAGATGGTCTCCTCCTGTCCCCCTGTTCTGCTGAGCCTCATAGAGAGGGTCTCCTCCTGTCCCCCTGTCTCTGTGTCCTGCTGGGCCTCATAGAGAAGGTCTCCTCCTGTCCCCCTGTCTGTGTGTCCTCCTGGGCCTCATAGAGAGGGTCTCCTCCTGTTCCCTGTCTGTGTGTCCTGCTGGGCCTCATAGAGAGGGTCTCCTCCTGTCCCCCTGTTTGTGTGTCCTGCTGGGCCTTATAGAGAGGGTCTCCTCCTGTCCCCCTGTCCTGCTGGGCCTTATAGAGAGGGTCTCCTCCTGTCCCCCTGTCTGTGTGTCCTGCTGGGCCTTATAGAGAGGATCTCCTCCTGTCCCCCTGTCCTGCTGGGCCTCATGGAGAGGGTCTCCTCCTGTCCCCCTGTCTGTGTGTCCTGCTGGGCCTCATAGAGAGGGTCTCCTCCTGTCCCCCTGTCTGTGTGTCCTGCTGGGCCTCATAGAGAGGGTCTCCTCCTGTCCCCCTGTCTGTGTGTCCTGCTGGGCCTCATAGAGAGGGTCTCCTCCTGTCCCCCTGTCTGTGTCCTGCTGGGCCTCATGGAGAGGGTCTCCTCCTGTCCCCCTGTCTGTGTGTCCTGCTGGGCCTCATAGAGAGGGTCTCCTCCTGTCCCCCTGTCTGTGTGTCCTGCTGGGCCTCATAGAGAGGGTCTCCTCCTGTCCCCCTGTCTGTGTGTCCTGCTGGGCCTCATAGAGAGGGTCTCCTCCTGTCCCCCTGTCTGTGTCCTGCTGGGCCTCATGGAGAGGGTCTCCTCCTGTCCCCCTGTCTGTGTGTCCTGCTGGGCCTCATAGAGAGGGTCTCCTCCTGTCCCCCTGTCTGTGTGTCCTGCTGGGCCTCATGGAGAGGGTCTCCTCCTGTCCCCCTGTCTGTGTGTCCTGCTGGGCCTCATAGAGAGGGTCTCCTCCTGTCCCCCTGTCTGTGTGTCTTGCTGGGCCTCATAGAGATGGTCTCCTCCTGTCCCCCTGTTCTGCTGAGCCTCATAGAGAGGGTCTCCTCCTGTCCCCCTGTCTCTGTGTCCTGCTGGGCCTCATAGAGAAGGTCTCCTCCTGTCCCCCTGTCTGTGTGTCCTCCTGGGCCTCATAGAGAGGGTCTCCTCCTGTTCCCTGTCTGTGTGTCCTGCTGGGCCTCATAGAGAGGGTCTCCTCCTGTCCCCCTGTTTGTGTGTCCTGCTGGGCCTTATAGAGAGGGTCTCCTCCTGTCCCCCTGTCCTGCTGGGCCTTATAGAGAGGGTCTCCTCCTGTCCCCCTGTCTGTGTGTCCTGCTGGGCCTTATAGAGAGGATCTCCTCCTGTCCCCCTGTCCTGCTGGGCCTCATGGAGAGGGTCTCCTCCTGTCCCCCTGTCTGTGTGTCCTGCCTGGCCTCATAGAGAGGGTCTCCTCCTGTCCCCCTGTCTGTGTGTCCTGCTGGGCCTCATAGAGAGGGTCTCCTCCTGTCCCCCTGTCTGTGTGTCCTGCTGGGCCTCATAGAGAGGGTCTCCTCCTGTCCCCCTGTCTGTGTCCTGCTGGGCCTCATGGAGAGGGTCTCCTCCTGTCCCCCTGTCTGTGTGTCCTGCTGGGCCTCATAGAGAGGGTCTCCTCCTGTCCCCCTGTCTGTGTGTCCTGCTGGGCCTCATAGAGAGGGTCTCCTCCTGTCCCCCTGTCTGTGTGTCCTGCTGGGCCTCATAGAGAGGGTCTCCTCCTGTCCCCCTGTCTGTGTCCTGCTGGGCCTCATGGAGAGGGTCTCCTCCTGTCCCCCTGTCTGTGTGTCCTGCTGGGCCTCATAGAGAGGGTCTCCTCCTGTCCCCCTGTCTGTGTGTCCTGCTGGGCCTCATGGAGAGGGTCTCCTCCTGTCCCCCTGTCTGTGTGTCCTGCTGGGCCTCATAGAGAGGGTCTCCTCCTGTCCCCCTGTCTGTGTGTCTTGCTGGGCCTCATAGAGATGGTCTCCTCCTGTCCCCCTGTTCTGCTGAGCCTCATAGAGAGGGTCTCCTCCTGTCCCCCTGTCTCTGTGTCCTGCTGGGCCTCATAGAGAAGGTCTCCTCCTGTCCCCCTGTCTGTGTGTCCTCCTGGGCCTCATAGAGAGGGTCTCCTCCTGTCCCCCTGTTTGTGTGTCCTGCTGGGCCTTATAGAGAGGGTCTCCTCCTGTCCCCCTGTCCTGCTGGGCCTTATAGAGAGGGTCTCCTCCTGTCCCCCTGTCTGTGTGTCCTGCTGGGCCTTATAGAGAGGATCTCCTCCTGTCCCCCTGTCCTGCTGGGCCTCATGGAGAGGGTCTCCTCCTGTCCCCCTGTCTGTGTGTCCTGCTGGGCCTTATAGAGAGGGTCTCCTCCTGTCCCCCTGTCTGTGTGTCCTGCTGGGCCTCATAGAGAGGGTCTCCTCCTGTCCCCCTGTCTGTGTGTCCTGCTGGGCCTCATAGAGAGGGTCTCCTCCTGTCCCCCTGTCTGTGTGTCATGCTGGGCCTCATGGAGAGGGTCTCCTCCTGTCCCCCTGTCTGTGTGTCCTGCTGGGCCTTATAGAGAGGGTCTCCTCCTGTCCCCCTGTCCTGCTGGGCCTCATAGAGAGGATCTCTCTCTATAGTAGTCAAAACTGTGGAGACATTCCAGCTCCAGGCCTCTGTCATGACATCACAGCTGAGTATAGAGCATCTGGATTGGGGTGTGGAGCCATGAGTCTCCCCTAGTTCCCTGAACACTGCCTCTCTTCTCACCTCACCCTGAACAGACAGAGTGCAGGGAGAGGAGGAGGCTGGGGTGGTGAGGGGAGCAGAGAGAGAGAGTGTGCAGGGAGAGGAGGAGGCTGGGGTGGTGATGGGAGCAGAGAGAGAGAGTGTGCAGGGAGAGGCGGAGGCTGGGGTGGTGAGGGGAGCAGAGAGAGAGTGTGCAGGGAGAGGCGGAGGCTGGGGTGGTGAGGGGAGCAGAGAGAGAGTGTGCAGGGAGAGGCGGAGGCTGGGGTGGTGAGGGGAGCAGAGAGAGAGTGTGCAGGGAGAGGAGGAGGCTGGGGTGGTGAGGGGAGCAGAGAGAGAGTGCAGGGAGAGGAGGAGGCTGGGGTGGTGAGGGGAGCAGAGAGAGAGAGAGTGCAGGGAGAGGAGGAGGCTGGGGTGGTGAGGGGAGCAGAGAGAGAGAGTGCAGGGAGAGGAGGAGGCTGGGGTGGTGAGGGGAGCAGAGAGAGAGTGCAGGGAGAGGAGGAGGCTGGGGTGGTGAGGGGAGCAGAGAGAGAGTGCAGGGAGAGGAGGAGGCTGGGGTGGTGAGGGGAGCAGAGAGAGAGAGTGTGCAGGGAGAGGAGGAGGCTGAGGTGGTGAGGGGAGCAGAGAGAGAGTGCAGGGAGAGGAGGAGGCTGGGGTGGTGAGGGGAGCAGAGAGAGAGTGCAGGGAGAGGAGGAGGCTGGGGTGGTGAGGGGAGCAGAGAGAGAGTGCAGGGAGAG
Organism: Salvelinus fontinalis; assembly: GCF_029448725.1. Classification (NCBI taxonomy): domain Eukaryota; kingdom Metazoa; phylum Chordata; class Actinopteri; order Salmoniformes; family Salmonidae; genus Salvelinus; species Salvelinus fontinalis. The sequence continues at coordinate 7,836,691 of NC_074690.1, forward strand.
GAGGAGGCTGGGGTGGTGAGGGGAGCAGAGAGAGAGTGCAGGGAGAGGAGGAGGCTGGGGTGGTGTGGGGAGCAGAGAGAGAGAGAGTGCAGTGAGAGGAGGAGGCTGGGGTGGTGAGGGGAGCAGAGAGAGAGAGTGCAGGGAGAGGAGGAGGCTGGGGTGGTGAGGGGAGCAGAGAGAGAGTGCAGGGAGAGGAGGAGGCTGGGGTGGTGAGGGGAGCAGAGAGAGAGTGCAGGGAGAGGAGGAGGCTGGGGTGGTGAGGGGAGCAGAGAGAGAGAGAGTGCAGGGAGAGGAGGAGGCTGGGGTGGTGAGGGGAGCAGAGAGAGAGTGCAGGGAGAGGAGGAGGCTGGGGTGGTGAGGGGAGCAGAGAGAGAGAGAGTGCAGTGAGAGGAGGAGGCTGGGGTGGTGAGGGGAGCAGAGAGAGAGAGCAGGGAGAGGAGGAGGCTGAGGTGGTGAGGGGAGCAGAGAGAGAGAGTGTGCAGGGAGAGGAGGAGGCTGGGGTGGTGAGGGGAGCAGAGAGAGAGAGAGTGCAGTGAGAGGAGGAGGCTGGGGTGGTGAGGGGAGCAGAGAGAGAGAGTGTGCAGGGAGAGGAGGAGGCTGGGGTGGTGAGGGGAGCAGAGAGAGAGAGTGTGCAGGGAGAGGAGGAGGCTGGGGTGGTGAGGGGAGCAGAGAGAGAGAGAGTGCAGTGAGAGGAGGAGGCTGGGGTGGTGAGGGGAGCAGAGAGAGAGAGTGTGCAGGGAGAGGGGGAGGCTGGGGTGGTGAGGGGAGCAGAGAGAGAGAGTGCAGGGAGAGGAGGAGGCTGGGGTGGTGAGGGGAGCAGAGAGAGAGAGCAGGGAGAGGAGGAGGCTGGGGTGGTGAGGGGAGCAGAGAGAGAGTGCAGGGAGAGGAGGAGGCTGGGGTGGTGAGGGGAGCAGAGAGAGAGTGCAGGGAGAGGAGGAGGCTGGGGTGGTGAGGGGAGCAGAGAGAGAGTGTGCAGGGAGAGGAGGAGGCTGGGGTGGTGAGGGGAGCAGAGAGAGAGAGAGTGCAGGGAGAGGAGGAGGCTGGGTGGTGAGGGGAGCAGAGAGAGAGAGTGCAGGGAGAGGAGGAGGCTGGGGTGGTGAGGGGAGCAGAGAGAGAGAGTGCAGGGAGAGGAGGAGGCTGGGATGGTGAGGGGTGCAGAGAGAGAGAGTGCAGGGAGAGGAGGAGGCTGGGGTGGTGAGGGGAGCAGAGAGAGAGTGCAGGGAGAGGAGGAGGCTGGGGTGGCGAGGGGAGCAGAGAGAGAGAGTGTGCAGGGAGAGGAGGAGGCTGAGGTGGTGAGGGGAGCAGAGAGAGAGAGAGTGCAGGGAGAGGAGGAGGCTGGGTGGTGAGGGAAGCAGAGAGAGAGTTCAGGGAACTAGGGGAGACTCATGGCTCCACACCCCAATCCAGATGCTCTCTACTCAGCTGTGATGTCATGACAGAGGCCTGGACCTGGAATGTCTCCACAGTGTATCTGTAGAAAGTGAATTTCCTTTCAGTCAAACTGAGACCTTACTACCACACTCAGTGGTGGGAAAAGTACCCAACTGTCATACTTGAGTAAAAGTAAAGATACCTTCATAGAAAATGACTCAAGTAAAAGGGAAAGTCACCCAGTAAAATACTACTTGAGTAAAAATCGAAAACTATTTGGTTTTAAGAATACTTAAGTATCAAAAGTAAAAGTATAAATCATTTCAAATTCCTTAAATTAAGCAAAGCAGACGGCACCATTTTCTTGTTATTTTAATGTACGTATAGCCAGGTTCACACTCCAACACTCAGACATTATTTACAAACTAAGCATGTGTGTAGTAAGGGTTAGTGTTAGCTGGGTGTAGTAAGGGTTAGTGTTAGCTGGGTGTAGTAAGGGTTAGTGTTAGTGTTAGCTGGGTGTAGTAAGGGTTAGTGTTAGCTGGGTGTAGTAAGGGTTAGTGTTAGCTGGGTGTAGTAAGGGTTAGTGTTAGTGTTAGCTGGGTGTAGTAAGGGTTAGGGTTAGTGTTAGCTGGGTGTAGTAAGGGTTAGTGTTAGCTGGGTGTAGTAAGGGTTAGGGTTAGTGTTAGCTGGGTGTAGTAAGGGTTAGTGTTAGTGTTAGCTGGGTGTAGTAAGGGTTAGTGTTAGCTGGGTGTATTAAGGGTTAGTGTTAGTGTTAGCTGGGTGTAGTAAGGGTTAGTGTTAGCTGGGTGTAGTAAGGGTTAGTGTTAGCTGGGTGTAGTAAGGGTTAGTGTTAGCTGGGTGTAGTAAGGGTTAGTGTTAGTGTTAGCTGGGTGTAGTAAGGGTTAGTGTTAGCTGGGTGTAGTAAGGGTTAGTGTTAGCTGGGTGTAGTTAGGGTTAGTGTTAGCTGGGTGTAGTAAGGGTTAGTGTTAGTGTTAGCTGGGTGTAGTAAGGGTTAGGGTTAGTGTTAGCTGGGTGTAGTAAGGGTTAGTGTTAGCTGGGTGTAGTAAGGGTTAGGGTTAGTGTTAGCTGGGTGTAGTAAGGGTTAGTGGTAGCTGGGTGTAGTTAGGGTTAGTGTTAGCTGGGTGTAGTTAGGGTTAGTGTTAGCTGGGTGTAGTAAGGGTTAGGGTTAGGGTTAGCTGGGTGTAGTAAGGGTTAGTGTTAGCTGGGTGTAGTTAGGGTTAGTGTTAGCTGGGTGTAGTTAGGGTTAGTGTTAGCTGGGTGTAGTTAGGGTTAGGGTTAGCTGGGTGTAGTTAGGGTTAGTGTTAGCTGGGTGTAGTAAGGGTTAGGGTTAGGGTTAGCTGGGTGTAGTAAGGGTTAGTGTTAGCTGGGTGTAGTAAGGGTTAGGGTTAGTGTTAGCTGGGTGTAGTAAGGGTTAGTGTTAGTGTTAGCTGGGTGTAGTAAGGGTTAGTGTTAGGGTTAGCTGGGTGTAGTAAGGGTTAGGGTTAGTGTTAGCTGGGTGTAGTTAGGGTTAGTGTTAGCTGGGTGTAGTAAGGGTTAGGGTTAGTGTTAGCTGGGTGTAGTAAGGGTTAGTGTTAGGGTTAGCTGGGTGTAGTAAGGGTTAGTGTTAGCTGGGTGTAGTAAGGGTTAGGGTTAGTGTTAGTTGGGTGTAGTAAGGGTTAGTGTTAGTGTTAGTTGGGTGTAGTAAGGGTTAGTGTTAGTGTTAGTTGGGTGTAGTAAGGGTTAGTGTTAGCTGGGTGTAGTAAGGGTTAGGGTTAGTGTTAGCTGGGTGTAGTTAGGGTTAGTGTTAGTGTTAGCTGGGTGTAGTAAGGGTTAGGGTTAGGGTTAGCTGGGTGTAGTAAGGGTTAGTGTTAGTGTTAGCTGGGTGTAGTAAGGGTTAGGGTTAGTGTTAGCTGGGTGTAGTAAGGGTTAGTGTTAGCTGGGTGTAGTAAGGGTTAGTGTTAGTGTTAGCTGGGTGTAGTAAGGGTTAGGGTTAGTGTTAGCTGGGTGTAGTAAGGGTTAGTGTTAGCTGGGTGTAGTAAGGGTTAGTGTTAGCTGGGTGTAGTAAGGGTTAGTGTTAGTGTTAGCTGGGTGTAGTAAGGGTTAGTGTTAGTGTTAGCTGGGTGTAGTAAGGGTTAGTGTTAGTGTTAGCTGGGTGTAGTAAGGGTTAGTGTTAGCTGGGTGTAGTAAGGGTTAGTGTTAGTGTTAGCTGGGTGTAGTAAGGGTTAGTGTTAGGGTTAATTGGGTGTAGTAAGGGTTAGTGTTAGGGTTAGCTGGGTGTAGTAAGGGTTAGTGTTAGCTGGGTGTAGTTAGGGTTAGTGTTAGTGTTAGCTGGGTGTAGTTAGGGTTAGTGTTAGTGTTAGCTGGGTGTAGTAAGGGTTAGTGTTAGTGTTAGCTGGGTGTAGTAAGGGTTAGGGTTAGTGTTAGCTGGGTGTAGTAAGGGTTAGTGTTAGCTGGGTGTAGTAAGGGTTAGTGTTAGCTGGGTGTAGTAAGGGTTAGTGTTAGCTGGGTGTAGTAAGGGTTAGTGTTAGCTGGGTGTAGTAAGGGTTAGGGTTAGGGTTAGCTGGGTGTAGTAAGGGTTAGTGTTAGTGTTAGCTGGGTGTAGTAAGGGTTAGTGTTAGCTGGGTGTAGTAAGGGTTAGGGTTAGTGTTAGCTGGGTGTAGTAAGGGTTAGTGTTAGTGTTAGCTGGGTGTAGTAAGGGTTAGTGTTAGCTGGGTGTAGTAAGGGTTAGGGTTAGGGTTAGCTGGGTGTAGTAAGGGTTAATGTTAGTGTTAGCTGGGTGTAGTAAGGGTTAGTGTTAGTGTTAGCTGGGTGTAGTAAGGGTTAGGGTTAGTGTTAGCTGGGTGTAGTAAGGGTTAGTGTTAGTGTTAGCTGGGTGTAGTAAGGGTTAGGGTTAGTGTTAGCTGGGTGTAGTAAGGGTTAGGGTTAGCTGGGTGTAGTAAGGGTTAGGGTTAGTGTTAGCTGGGTGTAGTAAGGGTTAGTGTTAGCTGGGTGTAGTAAGGGTTAGGGTTAGGGTTAGCTGGGTGTAGTAAGGGTTAGTGTTAGCTGGGTGTAGTAAGGGTTAGTGTTAGCTGGGTGTAGTAAGGGTTAGTGTTAGGGTTAGCTGGGTGTAGTAAGGGTTAGTGTTAGCTGGGTGTAGTAAGGGTTAGGGTTAGTGTTAGCTGGGTGTAGTAAGGGTTAGTGTTAGCTGGGTGTAGTAAGGGTTAGTGTTAGCTGGGTGTAGTAAGGGTTAGTGTTAGCTGGGTGTAGTAAGGGTTAGTGTTAGCTGGGTGTAGTAAGGGTTAGTGTTAGCTGGGTGTAGTAAGGGTTAGTGTTAGCTGGGTGTAGTTAGGGTTAGTGTTAGTGTTAGCTGGGTGTAGTTAGGGTTAGTGTTAGTGTTAGCTGGGTGTAGTAAGGGTTAGTGTTAGTGTTAGCTGGGTGTAGTAAGGGTTAGGGTTAGTGTTAGCTGGGTGTAGTTAGGGTTAGTGTTAGCTGGGTGTAGTAAGGGTTAGTGTTAGTGTTAGCTGGGTGTAGTAAGGGTTAGGGTTAGTGTTAGCTGGGTGTAGTAAGGGTTAGTGTTAGCTGGGTGTAGTACGGGTTAGTGTTAGGGTCAGCTGGGTGTAGTAAGGGTTAGTGTTAGCTGGGTGTAGTAAGGGTTAGGGTTAGTGTTAGCTGGGTGTAGTAAGGGTTAGTGTTAGGGTTAGCTGGGTGTAGTAAGGGTTAGTGTTAGGGTTAGCTGGGTGTAGTAAGGGTTAGTGTTAGGGTTAGCTGGGTGTAGTAAGGGTTAGGGTTAGTGTTAGCTGGGTGTAGTTAGGGTTAGTGTTAGCTGGGTGTAGTAAGGGTTAGGGTTAGGGTTAGCTGGGTGTAGTAAGGGTTAGTGTTAGCTGGGTGTAGTAAGGGTTAGGGTTAGTGTTAGCTGGGTGTAGTAAGGGTTAGTGTTAGTGTTAGCTGGGTGTAGTAAGGGTTAGGGTTAGTGTTAGCTGGGTGTAGTAAGGGTTAGTGTTAGTGTTAGCTGGGTGTAGTAAGGGTTAGGGTTAGTGTTAGCTGGGTGTAGTAAGGGTTAGTGTTAGCTGGGTGTAGTAAGGGTTAGGGTTAGCTGTGTGTAGTAAGGGTTAGTGTTAGCTGGGTGTAGTAAGGGTTAGTGTTAGCTGGGTGTAGTAAGGGTTAGTGTTAGCTGGGTGTAGTAAGGGTTAGTGTTAGTGTTAGCTGGGTGTAGTAAGGGTTAGGGTTAGTGTTAGCTGGGTGTAGTAAGGGTTAGTGTTAGCTGGGTGTAGTAAGGGTTAGGGTTAGTGTTAGCTGGGTGTAGTAAGGGTTAGTGTTAGCTGGGTGTAGTAAGGGTTAGTGTTAGCTGGGTGTAGTAAGGGTTAGTGTTAGCTGGGTGTAGTTAGGGTTAGTGTTAGTGTTAGCTGGGTGTAGTTAGGGTTAGTGTTAGTGTTAGCTGGGTGTAGTAAGGGTTAGTGTTAGTGTTAGCTGGGTGTAGTAAGGGTTAGGGTTAGTGTTAGCTGGGTGTAGTAAGGGTTAGTGTTAGCTGGGTGTAGTAAGGGTTAGTGTTAGCTGGGTGTAGTAAGGGTTAGTGTTAGCTGGGTGTAGTAAGGGTTAGTGTTAGCTGGGTGTAGTAAGGGTTAGGGTTAGGGTTAGCTGGGTGTAGTAAGGGTTAGTGTTAGTGTTAGCTGGGTGTAGTAAGGGTTAGTGTTAGCTGGGTGTAGTAAGGGTTAGGGTTAGTGTTAGCTGGGTGTAGTAAGGGTTAGTGTTAGTGTTAGCTGGGTGTAGTAAGGGTTAGTGTTAGCTGGGTGTAGTAAGGGTTAGGGTTAGGGTTAGCTGGGTGTAGTAAGGGTTAGTGTTAGTGTTAGCTGGGTGTAGTAAGGGTTAGTGTTAGTGTTAGCTGGGTGTAGTAAGGGTTAGGGTTAGTGTTAGCTGGGTGTAGTAAGTGTTAGTGTTAGCTGGGTGTAGTAAGGGTTAGGGTTAGTGTTAGCTGGGTGTAGTAAGGGTTAGGGTTAGCTGGGTGTAGTAAGGGTTAGGGTTAGTGTTAGCTGGGTGTAGTAAGGGTTAGTGTTAGCTGGGTGTAGTAAGGGTTAGGGTTAGGGTTAGCTGGGTGTAGTAAGGGTTAGTGTTAGTGTTAGCTGGGTGTAGTAAGGGTTAGTGTTAGTGTTAGCTGGGTGTAGTAAGGGTTAGGGTTAGTGTTAGCTGGGTGTAGTAAGGGTTAGTGTTAGTGTTAGCTGGGTGTAGTAAGGGTTAGGGTTAGTGTTAGCTGGGTGTAGTAAGGGTTAGTGTTAGCTGGGTGTAGTAAGGGTTAGTGTTAGGGTTAGCTGGGTGTAGTAAGGGTTAGTGTTTGCTGGGTGTAGTAAGGGTTAGGGTTAGTGTTAGCTGGGTGTAGTAAGGGTTAGTGTTAGGGTTAGCTGGGTGTAGTAAGGGTTAGTGTTAGGGTTAGCTGGGTGTAGTAAGGGTTAGTGTTAGGGTTAGCTGGGTGTAGTAAGGGTTAGGGTTAGTGTTAGCTGGGTGTAGTTAGGGTTAGTGTTAGCTGGGTGTAGTAAGGGTTAGGGTTAGGGTTAGCTGGGTGTAGTAAGGGTTAGTGTTAGCTGGGTGTAGTAAGGGTTAGGGTTAGTGTTAGCTGGGTGTAGTAAGGGTTAGTGTTAGTGTTAGCTGGGTGTAGTAAGGGTTAGGGTTAGTGTTAGCTGGGTGTAGTAAGGGTTAGTGTTAGTGTTAGCTGGGTGTAGTAAGGATTAGGGTTAGTGTTAGCTGGGTGTAGTAAGGGTTAGTGTTAGCTGGGTGTAGTAAGGGTTAGTGTTAGCTGGGTGTAGTAAGGGTTAGTGTTAGTGTTAGCTGGGTGTAGTAAGGGTTAGTGTTAGTGTTAGCTGGGTGTCGTAAGGGTTAGTGTTAGCTGGGTGTAGTAAGGGTTAGGGTTAGTGTTAGCTGGGTGTAGTAAGGGTTAGTGTTAGTGTTAGCTGGGTGTAGTAAGGGTTAGGGTTAGTGTTAGCTGGGTGTAGTAAGGGTTAGGGTTAGGGTTAGCTGGGTGTAGTAAGGGTTAGTGTTAGTGTTAGCTGGGTGTAGTAAGGGTTAGTGTTAGTGTTAGCTGGGTGTAGTAAGGGTTAGGGTTAGTGTTAGCTGGGTGTAGTAAGGGTTAGTGTTAGTGTTAGCTGGGTGTAGTAAGGGTTAGGGTTAGTGTTAGCTGGGTGTAGTAAGGGTTAGGGTTAGCTGGGTGTAGTAAGGGTTAGGGTTAGTGTTAGCTGGGTGTAGTAAGGGTTAGTGTTAGCTGGGTGTAGTAAGGGTTAGGGTTAGGGTTAGCTGGGTGTAGTAAGGGTTAGTGTTAGTGTTAGCTGGGTGTAGTAAGGGTTAGTGTTAGTGTTAGCTGGGTGTAGTAAGGGTTAGGGTTAGTGTTAGCTGGGTGTAGTAAGGGTTAGTGTTAGTGTTAGCTGGGTGTAGTAAGGGTTAGGGTTAGTGTTAGCTGGGTGTAGTAAGGGTTAGTGTTAGCTGGGTGTAGTAAGGGTTAGTGTTATGGTTAGCTGGGTGTAGTAAGGGTTAGTGTTTGCTGGGTGTAGTAAGGGTTAGGGTTAGTGTTAGCTGGGTGTAGTAAGGGTTAGTGTTAGGGTTAGCTGGGTGTAGTAAGGGTTAGTGTTAGGGTTAGCTGGGTGTAGTAAGGGTTAGTGTTAGGGTTAGCTGGGTGTAGTAAGGGTTAGGGTTAGTGTTAGCTTGGTGTAGTTAGGGTTAGTGTTAGCTGGGTGTAGTAAGGGTTAGGGTTAGCTGGGTGTAGTAAGGGTTAGGGTTAGCTGGGTGTAGTAAGGGTTAGGGTTAGTGTTAGCTGGGTGTAGTAAGGGTTAGCTGGGTGTAGTAAGGGTTAGGGTTAGCTGGGTGTAGTAAGGGTTAGTGTTAGCTGGGTGTAGTAAGGGTTAGGGTTAGTGTTAGCTGGGTGTAGTAAGGGTTAGTGTTAGTGTTAGCTGGGTGTAGTAAGGGTTAGGGTTAGTGTTAGCTGGGTGTAGTAAGGGTTAGTGTTAGTGTTAGCTGGGTGTAGTAAGGATTAGGGTTAGTGTTAGCTGGGTGTAGTAAGGGTTAGTGTTAGCTGGGTGTAGTAAGGGTTAGTGTTAGCTGGGTGTAGTAAGGGTTAGTGTTAGTGTTAGCTGGGTGTAGTAAGGGTTAGTGTTAGCTGGGTGTAGTAAGGGTTAGGGTTAGTGTTAGCTGGGTGTAGTAAGGGTTAGTGTTAGCTGGGTGTAGTAAGGGTTAGTGTTAGCTGGGTGTAGTAAGGGTTAGTGTTAGCTGGGTGTAGTAAGGGTTAGTGTTAGCTGGGTGTAGTAAGGGTTAGTGTTAGTGTTAGCTGGGTGTAGTTAGGGTTAGGGTTAGTGTTAGCTGGGTGTAGTTAGGGTTAGGGTTAGTGTTAGCTGGGTGTAGTAAGGGTTAGTGTTAGCTGGGTGTAGTAAGTGTTAGTGTTAGCTGGGTGTAGTAAGGGTTAGTGTTAGCTGGGTGTAGTAAGGGTTAGTGTTAGCTGGGTGTAGTAAGGGTTAGTGTTAGCTGGGTGTAGTAAGGGTTAGTGTTAGCTGGGTGTAGTAAGGGTTAGTGTTAGCTGGGTGTAGTAAGGGTTAGGGTTAGTGTTAGCTGGGTGTAGTAGGGTTGGTGTTAGCTGGGTGTAGTAAGGGTTAGTGTTAGTGTTAGCTGGGTGTAGTAAGGGTTAGTGTTAGCTGGGTGTAGTAAGGGTTAGTGTTAGCTGGGTGTAGTTAGGGTTAGTGTTAGTGTTAGCTGGGTGTAGTAAGGGTTAGTGTTAGTGTTAGCTGGGTGTAGTAAGGGTTAGTGTTAGTGTTAGCTGGGTGTAGTAAGGGTTAGTGTTAGCTGGGTGTAGTTAGGGTTAGTGTTAGCTGGGTGTAGTTAGTGTTAGTGTTAGCTGGGTGTAGTAAGGGTTAGTGTTAGTGTTACCTGGGTGTAGTTAGGGTTAGTGTTAGCTGGGTGTAGTTAGGGTTAGGGTTAGTGTTAGCTGGGTGTAGTAAGGGTTAGTGTTAGCTGGGTGTAGTAAGGGTTAGTGTTAGCTGGGTGTAGTAAGGGTTAGTGTTAGCTGGGTGTAGTTAGGGTTAGTGTTAGCTGGGTGTAGTAAGGGTTAGTGTTAGCTGGGTGTAGTAAGGGTTAGTGTTAGCTGGGTGTAGTAAGGGTTAGTGTTAGCTGGGTGTTGTAAGGGTTAGTGTTAGCTGGGTGTAGTAAGGGTTAGTGTTAGCTGGGTGTAGTAAGGGTTAGTGTTAGCTGGGTGTAGTAAGGGTTAGTGTTAGCTGGGTGTAGTAAGGGTTAGTGTTAGCTGGGTGTAGTAAGTGTTAGTGTTAGCTGGGTGTAGTAAGGGTTAGGGTTAGTGTTAGCTGGGTGTAGTAAGGGTTAGTATTAGCTGGGTGTAGTAAGGGTTAGTGTTAGCTGGGTGTAGTAAGGGTTAGTATTAGCTGGGTGTAGTAAGGGTTAGTGTTAGTGTTAGCTGGGTGTAGTAAGGGTTAGTGTTAGTGTTAGCTGGGTGTAGTAAGGGTTAGTGTTAGCTGGGTGTAGTAAGGGTTAGTGTTAGTGTTAGCTGGGTGTAGTAAGGGTTAGTGTTAGCTGGGTGTAGTAAGGGTTAGTGTTAGCTGGGTGTAGTAAGGGTTAGTGTTAGCTGGGTGTAGTAAGGGTTAGTGTTAGCTGGGTGTAGTAAGGGTTAGTGTTAGCTGGGTGTAGTAAGGGTTAGTGTTAGCTGGGTGTAGTAAGGGTTAGTGTTAGCTGGGTGTAGTAAGGGTTAGTGTTAGCTGGGTGTAGTAAGGGTTAGTGTTAGTGTTAGCTGGGTGTAGTAAGGGTTAGTGTTAGCTGGGTGTAGTAAGGGTTAGTGTTAGCTGGGTGTAGTAAGGGTTAGTGTTAGCTGGGTGTAGTAAGGTTTAGGGTTAGTGTTAGCTGGGTGTAGTAAGGGTTAGTGTTAGCTGGGTGTAGTAAGGGTTAGTGTTAGTGTTAGCTGGGTGTAGTAAGGGTTAGTGTTAGTGTTAGCTGGATGTAGTAAGGGTTAGTGTTAGCTGGGTGTAGTAAGGGTTAGTGTTAGCTGGGTGTAGTAAGGGTTAGTGTTAGCTGGGTGTAGTTAGGGTTAGTGTTAGCTGGGTGTAGTAAGGGTTAGTGTTAGCTGGGTGTAGTAAGGGTTAGTGTTAGCTGGGTGTAGTAAGGGTTAGTGTTAGTGTTAGCTGGGTGTAGTAAGGGTTAGGGTTAGTGTTAGCTGGGTGTAGTAAGGGTTAGTGTTAGCTGGGTGTAGTAAGGGTTAGGGTTAGGGTTAGCTGGGTGTAGTAAGGGTTAGTGTTAGTGTTAGCTGGGTGTAGTAAGGGTTAGTGTTAGTGTTAGCTGGGTGTAGTAAGGGTTAGGGTTAGTGTTAGCTGGGTGTAGTAAGGGTTAGTGTTAGTGTTAGCTGGGTGTAGTAAGGGTTAGGGTTAGTGTTAGCTGGGTGTAGTAAGGGTTAGGGTTAGCTGGGTGTAGTAAGGGTTAGGGTTAGTGTTAGCTGGGTGTAGTAAGGGTTAGTGTTAGCTGGGTGTAGTAAGGGTTAGGGTTAGGGTTAGCTGGGTGTAGTAAGGGTTAGTGTTAGTGTTAGCTGGGTGTAGTAAGGGTTAGTTTTAGTGTTAGCTGGGTGTAGTAAGGGTTAGGGTTAGTGTTAGCTGGGTGTAGTAAGGGTTAGTGTTAGTGTTAGCTGGGTGTAGTAAGGGTTAGGGTTAGTGTTAGCTGGGTGTAGTAAGGGTTAGTGTTAGCTGGGTGTAGTAAGGGTTAGTGTTAGGGTTAGCTGGGTGTAGTAAGGGTTAGTGTTTGCTGGGTGTAGTAAGGGTTAGGGTTAGTGTTAGCTGGGTGTAGTAAGGGTTAGTGTTAGGGTTAGCTGGGTGTAGTAAGGGTTAGTGTTAGGGTTAGCTGGGTGTAGTAAGGGTTAGTGTTAGGGTTAGCTGGGTGTAGTAAGGGTTAGGGTTAGTGTTAGCTGGGTGTAGTTAGGGTTAGTGTTAGCTGGGTGTAGTAAGGGTTAGGGTTAGCTGGGTGTAGTAAGGGTTAGTGTTAGCTGGGTGTAGTAAGGGTTAGGGTTAGTGTTAGCTGGGTGTAGTAAGGGTTAGTGTTAGTGTTAGCTGGGTGTAGTAAGGGTTAGGGTTAGTGTTAGCTGGGTGTAGTAAGGGTTAGTGTTAGTGTTAGCTGGGTGTAGTAAGGATTAGGGTTAGTGTTAGCTGGGTGTAGTAAGGGTTAGTGTTAGCTGGGTGTAGTAAGGGTTAGTGTTAGCTGGGTGTAGTAAGGGTTAGTGTTAGTGTTAGCTGGGTGTAGTAAGGGTTAGTGTTAGTGTTAGCTGGGTGTAGTAAGGGTTAGTGTTAGCTGGGTGTAGTAAGGGTTAGGGTTAGTGTTAGCTGGGTGTAGTAAGGGTTAGTGTTAGTGTTAGCTGGGTGTAGTAAGGGTTAGGGTTAGTGTTAGCTGGGTGTAGTAAGGGTTAGGGTTAGGGTTAGCTGGGTGTAGTAAGGGTTAGTGTTAGTGTTAGCTGGGTGTAGTAAGGGTTAGTGTTAGTGTTAGCTGGGTGTAGTAAGGGTTAGGGTTAGTGTTAGCTGGGTGTAGTAAGGGTTAGTGTTAGTGTTAGCTGGGTGTAGTAAGGGTTAGGGTTAGTGTTAGCTGGGTGTAGTAAGGGTTAGGGTTAGCTGGGTGTAGTAAGGGTTAGGGTTAGTGTTAGCTGGGTGTAGTAAGGGTTAGGGTTAGGGTTAGCTGGGTGTAGTAAGGGTTAGTGTTAGTGTTAGCTGGGTGTAGTAAGGGTTAGTGTTAGTGTTAGCTGGGTGTAGTAAGGGTTAGGGTTAGTGTTAGCTGGGTGTAGTAAGGGTTAGTGTTAGTGTTAGCTGGGTGTAGTAAGGGTTAGGGTTAGTGTTAGCTGGGTGTAGTAAGGGTTAGTGTTAGCTGGGTGTAGTAAGGGTTAGTGTTAGTGTTAGCTGGGTGTAGTAAGGGTTAGTGTTTGCTGGGTGTAGTAAGGGTTAGGGTTAGTGTTAGCTGGGTGTAGTAAGGGTTAGTGTTAGGGTTAGCTGGGTGTAGTAAGGGTTAGTGTTAGGGTTAGCTGGGTGTAGTAAGGGTTAGTGTTAGGGTTAGCTGGGTGTAGTAAGGGTTAGGGTTAGTGTTAGCTTGGTGTAGTTAGGGTTAGTGTTAGCTGGGTGTAGTAAGGGTTAGGGTTAGCTGGGTGTAGTAAGGGTTAGGGTTAGTGTTAGCTGGGTGTAGTAAGGGTTAGGGTTAGCTGGGTGTAGTAAGGGTTAGGGTTAGTGTTAGCTGGGTGTAGTAAGGGTTAGGGTTAGGGTTAGCTGGGTGTAGTAAGGGTTAGTGTTAGTGTTAGCTGGGTGTAGTAAGGGTTAGTGTTAGTGTTAGCTGGGTGTAGTAAGGGTTAGGGTTAGTGTTAGCTGGGTGTAGTAAGGGTTAGTGTTAGTGTTAGCTGGGTGTAGTAAGGGTTAGGGTTAGTGTTAGCTGGGTGTAGTAAGGGTTAGTGTTAGCTGGGTGTAGTAAGGGTTAGTGTTAGTGTTAGCTGGGTGTAGTAAGGGTTAGTGTTTGCTGGGTGTAGTAAGGGTTAGGGTTAGTGTTAGCTGGGTGTAGTAAGGGTTAGTGTTAGGGTTAGCTGGGTGTAGTAAGGGTTAGTGTTAGGGTTAGCTGGGTGTAGTAAGGGTTAGTGTTAGGGTTAGCTGGGTGTAGTAAGGGTTAGGGTTAGTGTTAGCTTGGTGTAGTTAGGGTTAGTGTTAGCTGGGTGTAGTAAGGGTTAGGGTTAGCTGGGTGTAGTAAGGGTTAGGGTTAGCTGGGTGTAGTAAGGGTTAGGGTTAGTGTTAGCTGGGTGTAGTAAGGGTTAGCTGGGTGTAGTAAGGGTTAGGGTTAGCTGGGTGTAGTAAGGGTTAGTGTTAGCTGGGTGTAGTAAGGGTTAGGGTTAGTGTTAGCTGGGTGTAGTAAGGGTTAGTGTTAGTGTTAGCTGGGTGTAGTAAGGGTTAGGGTTAGTGTTAGCTGGGTGTAGTAAGGGTTAGTGTTAGTGTTAGCTGGGTGTAGTAAGGATTAGGGTTAGTGTTAGCTGGGTGTAGTAAGGGTTAGTGTTAGCTGGGTGTAGTAAGGGTTAGTGTTAGCTGGGTGTAGTAAGGGTTAGTGTTAGTGTTAGCTGGGTGTAGTAAGGGTTAGTGTTAGCTGGGTGTAGTAAGGGTTAGGGTTAGTGTTAGCTGGGTGTAGTAAGGGTTAGTGTTAGCTGGGTGTAGTAAGGGTTAGTGTTAGCTGGGTGTAGTAAGGGTTAGTGTTAGCTGGGTGTAGTAAGGGTTAGTGTTAGCTGGGTGTAGTAAGGGTTAGTGTTAGTGTTAGCTGGGTGTAGTTAGGGTTAGGGTTAGTGTTAGCTGGGTGTAGTAAGGGTTAGTGTTAGCTGGGTGTAGTAAGGGTTAGTGTTAGCTGGGTGTAGTAAGGGTTAGTGTTAGCTGGGTGTAGTAAGGGTTAGTGTTAGCTGGGTGTAGTAAGGGTTAGTGTTAGCTGGGTGTAGTAAGGGTTAGTGTTAGCTGGGTGTAGTAAGGGTTAGTGTTAGCTGGGTGTAGTAAGGGTTAGGGTTAGTGTTAGCTGGGTGTAGTAGGGTTAGTGTTAGCTGGGTGTAGTAAGGGTTAGTGTTAGTGTTAGCTGGGTGTAGTAAGGGTTAGTGTTAGCTGGGTGTAGTAAGGGTTAGTGTTAGCTGGGTGTAGTTAGGGTTAGTGTTAGTGTTAGCTGGGTGTAGTAAGGGTTAGTGTTAGTGTTAGCTGGGTGTAGTAAGGGTTAGTGTTAGTGTTAGCTGGGTGTAGTAAGGGTTAGTGTTAGCTGGGTGTAGTTAGGGTTAGTGTTAGCTGGGTGTAGTTAGTGTTAGTGTTAGCTGGGTGTAGTAAGGGTTAGTGTTAGTGTTACCTGGGTGTAGTTAGGGTTAGTGTTAGCTGGGTGTAGTTAGGGTTAGGGTTAGTGTTAGCTGGGTGTAGTAAGGGTTAGTGTTAGCTGGGTGTAGTAAGGGTTAGTGTTAGCTGGGTGTAGTAAGGGTTAGTGTTAGCTGGGTGTAGTTAGGGTTAGTGTTAGCTGGGTGTAGTAAGGGTTAGTGTTAGCTGGGTGTAGTAAGGGTTAGTGTTAGCTGGGTGTAGTAAGGGTTAGTGTTAGCTGGGTGTAGTAAGGGTTAGTGTTAGCTGGGTGTAGTAAGGGTTAGTGTTAGCTGGGTGTAGTAAGGGTTAGTGTTAGCTGGGTGTAGTAAGGGTTAGTGTTAGCTGGGTGTAGTAAGGGTTAGTGTTAGCTGGGTGTAGTAAGGGTTAGTGTTAGCTGGGTGTAGTAAGGGTTAGGGTTAGTGTTAGCTGGGTGTAGTAAGGGTTAGTATTAGCTGGGTGTAGTAAGGGTTAGTGTTAGCTGGGTGTAGTAAGGGTTAGTATTAGCTGGGTGTAGTAAGGGTTAGTGTTAGTGTTAGCTGGGTGTAGTAAGGGTTAGTGTTAGTGTTAGCTGGGTGTAGTAAGGGTTAGTGTTAGCTGGGTGTAGTAAGGGTTAGTGTTAGTGTTAGCTGGGTGTAGTAAGGGTTAGTGTTAGCTGGGTGTAGTAAGGGTTAGTGTTAGCTGGGTGTAGTAAGGGTTAGTGTTAGCTGGGTGTAGTAAGGGTTAGTGTTAGCTGGGTGTAGTAAGGGTTAGTGTTAGCTGGGTGTAGTAAGGGTTAGTGTTAGCTGGGTGTAGTAAGGGTTAGTGTTAGCTGGGTGTAGTAAGGGTTAGTGTTAGTGTTAGCTGGGTGTAGTAAGGGTTAGTGTTAGCTGGGTGTAGTAAGGGTTAGTGTTAGCTGGGTGTAGTAAGGGTTAGTGTTAGCTGGGTGTAGTAAGGGTTAGGGTTAGTGTTAGCTGGGTGTAGTAAGGGTTAGTGTTAGCTGGGTGTAGTAAGGGTTAGTGTTAGCTGGGTGTAGTAAGGGTTAGTGTTAGTGTTAGCTGGATGTAGTAAGGGTTAGTGTTAGCTGGGTGTAGTAAGGGTTAGTGTTAGCTGGGTGTAGTAAGGGTTAGTGTTAGCTGGGTGTAGTTAGGGTTAGTGTTAGCTGGGTGTAGTAAGGGTTAGTGTTAGCTGGGTGTAGTAAGGGTTAGTGTTAGCTGGGTGTAGTAAGGGTTAGTGTTAGTGTTAGCTGGGTGTAGTAAGGGTTAGGGTTAGTGTTAGCTGGGTGTAGTAAGGGTTAGTGTTAGCTGGGTGTAGTAAGGGTTAGTGTTAGCTGGGTGTAGTAAGGGTTAGTGTTAGCTGGGTGTAGTAAGGGTTAGGGTTAGCTGGGTGTATTAAGGGTTAGTATTAGCTGGGTGTAGTAAGGGTTAGTGTTAGCTGGGTGTAGTTAGGGTTAGTGTTAGCTGGGTGTAGTAAGGGTTAGTGTTAGCTGGGTGTAGTAAGGGTTAGTGTTAGCTGGGTGTAGTAAGGGTTAGTGTTAGCTGGGTGTAGTAAGGGTTAGTGTTAGCTGGGTGTAGTAAGGGTTAGTGTTAGCTGGGTGTAGTAAGGGTTAGTGTTAGCTGGGTGTAGTAAGGGTTAGTGTTAGCTGGGTGTAGTAAGGGTTAGGGTTAGTGTTAGCTGGGTGTAGTAAGGGTTAGTGTTAGTGTTAGCTGGGTGTAGTTAGGGTTAGTGTTAACCGCACTTTTGAGAAAATGGTCCTTGAAGCTTTTGGTACCTACTGGAGAGCTCTTTGTCTACACCCATTCAGCATCATCCACACCCTCTTAATCCTTAGCCCCACCCATCTCTTTAAGGATTCACATGTGAGGCCATGTGCTAAACAGAGTGAGTAAACAACCAAAGACTTCAAGACTAGAAGTGGTGAAAGTAGTAGCCTACAATAAGGAACAACTCCATGTTAAAATACACTATCTAGTACTTGGTCTATATCCTAATCTGACTTTGGTGCAGGTCATGTTGTTCTTCACATTACCGTCTCTGGTCAACACACTATTTAAAATAAAATCAAAGTGTATTTGTCACATGCAAAGGATACAGAATGTGTAAACGGTACAGTGGAATTACTTACATATTTGCATGGTAGCAAAATGTTTACCTAGACACCCAGAATAGTTTACCCAGACACCCAGAATAGTTTACCCAGAAACACAGAATAGTTTACCCAGACACACAGAATAGTTTACCCAGACACCCAGAATAGTTTACCCAGACACCCAGAATAGTTTACCCAGACACCCAGAATAGTTTACCCAGACACCCAGAATAGTTTACCCAGACACCCAGAATAGTTTACCCAGACACCCAGAATAGTTTACCCAGACACCCAGAATAGTTTACCCAGACACCCAGAATAGTTTACCCAGACACACAGAATAGTTTACCCAGACACCCAGAATAGTTTACCCAGACACCCAGAATAGTTTACCCAGAATAGTTAGATGTGTGATGTGTACCCGTGGCCTTGGAGAATAGTCAGATGTGTGATGTGTACACAGGGCCTTGGAGAATAGTCAGATGTGTGATGTGTACACAGGGCCTTGGTTAATAACCAGATGTGTGATGTGTACACAGGGTCTTGGTTAATAACCAGATGTGTGATGTGTACACAGGGCCTTGGTTAATAACCAGATGTGTGATGTGTACACAGGGCCTTGGTTAATAGTCAGATGTGTGATGTGTACACAGGGCCTTGATTAATAGTCAGATGTGTGATGTGTACACAGGGCCTTGGTTAATAGTCAGATGCGTGATGTGTACACAGGGCCTTGGTTAATAACCAGATGTGTGATGTGTACACAGGGCCTTGGTTAATAATCAGATGTGTGATGTGTACACAGGGCCTTGGTTAATAGTCAGATGTGTGATGTGTACACAGGGCCTTGGTTAATAACCAGATGTGTGATGTGTACACAGGGTCTTGGTTAATAACCAGATGTGTGATGTGTACACAGGGCCTTGGTTAATAGTCAGATGTGTACACAGGGCCTTGGTTAATAATCAGATGTGTACACAGGGCCTTGGTTAATAATCAGATGTGTGATGTGTACACAGGGCCTTGGTTAATAGTCAGATGTGTACACAGGGCCTTGGTTAATAATCAGATGTGTACACAGGGCCTTGGTTAATAATCAGATGTGTACACAGGGCCTTGGTTAATAATCAGATGTGTACACAGGGCCTTGGTTAATAATCAGATGTGTACACAGGGCCTTGGTTAATAATCAGATGTGTACACAGGGCCTTGGTTAATAACCAGATGTGTGATGTGTACACAGGGCCTTGGTTAATAACCAGATGTGTGATGTGTACACAGGGCCTTGTTCTGAGTCAGATGTGTGATGTGTACACAGGGCCTTGGTTAATAGTCAGATGTGTGATGTGTACACAGGGCCTTGGTTAATAATCAGATGTGTGATGTGTACACAGGGCCTTGGTTAATAACCAGATGTGTGATGTGTACACAGGGCCTTGGTTAATAACCAGATGTGTGATGTGTACACAGGGCCTTGGTTAATAGTCAGATGTGTGGTGTGTACACAGGGCCTTGGTTAATAGTCAGATGTGTGATGTGTACACAGGGCCTTGGTTAATAATCAGATGTGTGATGTGTACACAGGGCCTTGGTTAATAGTCAGATGTGTGATGTGTACACAGGGCCTTGGTTAATAGACAGATGTGTGATGTGTACACAGGGCCTTGATTAATAGTCAGATGTGTGATGTGTACACAGGGCCTTGGTTAATAATCAGATGTGTGATGTGTACACAGGGCCTTGGTTAATAGACAGATGTGTGATGTGTACACAGGGCCTTGGTTAATAGTCAGATGTGTGATGTGTACACAGGGCCTTGGTTAATAGTCAGATGTGTGATGTGTACACAGGGCCTTGTTCTGAGTCAGAGGTCTGGAACACACATAACCATCTGGAAGTCTCCAGAGCACTGACCTCCCTCAGCCTTGGCTCTGACCGACTGCGCAATATTGGTCTCCTAACGTTAGTGTGTGTGTGTGTGTGTGTGTGTGTGTGTGTGTGTGTGTGTGTGTGTGTGTGTGTGTGTGTGTGTGTGTGTGTGTGTGTGTGTGTGTGTGTGTGTGTGTGTGTGTGTGTGTGTGTGTGTGTGTGTGTGTGTGTGTGTACCCCACCCTACAGCAGAGTCTCTTTAACAGATGATGTGATGTAGAGCTGTAGTACAGAAACACTATGCTGGTTTAGTGGCTTGAGCTTCTGTTGTTCTGCTGATAACTGGAGACCTGTGTCCCAGAAAGCATCTGTCTGTGGTGGTCGTGACTGACATTTCACTGTTACACCTGTTGTTTACTCTCTCTCTGCACGTCCTAGGGACTGTGGTGACCATGACTACCATCCTCTGTCCTAGGGACTGTGGTGGTCATGACTAACATCTTCTGTCCTAGGGACTGTGGTGACCATGACTACCATCCTCTGTCCTAGGGACTGTGGTGGTCATGACTAACATCTTCTGTCCTAGGGACTGTGGTGACCATGACTAACATCCTCTGTCCTAGGGACTGTGGTGACCATGACTACCATCCTCTGTCCTAGGGACTGTGGTGACCATGACTACCATCCTATGTCCTAGGGACTGTGGTGATCATGACTAACATCATCTGTCCTAGGGACTGTGGTGACCATGACTACCATCCTCTGTCCTAGGGACTGTGGTGACCATGACTACCATCCTCTGTCCTAGGGACTGTGGTGACCATGACTACCATCCTCTGTCCTAGGGACTGTGGTGACCATGACTACCATCCTCTGTCCTAGGGACTGTGGTGGTCATGACTACCATCCTCTGTCCTAGGGACTGTGGTGATCATGACTAACATCCTCTGTCCTAAGGACTGTGGTGATCATGACTACCATCCTCTGTCCTAGGGACTGTGGTGATCATGACTACCATCCTCTGTCCTAGGGACTGTGGTGACCATGACTACCATCCTCTGTCCTAGGGACTGTGGTGACCATGACTACCATCCTCTGTCCTAGGGACTGTGAGGTTAAGGTGAGGAGGACCCTGCCTGTCTCTCTGTGAGTTTAAGGTGAGGAGGATCCTGCCTGTCTCTCTGTGGGGTTAAGGTGAGGAGGACCCTGCCTGTCTCTCTGTGAGGTTAAGGTGAGGAGGATCCTGCCTGTCTCTCTGTGAGGTTAAGGTGAAGAGGATCCTGCCTGTCTCTCTGTGAGGTTAAGGTGAGGAGGATCCTGCCTGTCTCTCTGTGAGGTTAAGGTGAGGAGAACCCTGCCTGTCACTCTGTGAGGTTAAGGAGGACCCTGCCTGTCTCTCTGTGAGGTTAAGGTGAGGAGGATCCTGCCTGTCTCTCTGTGAGGTTAAGGTGAGGAGGATCCTGCCTGTCTCTCTGTAAGGTTAAGGTGAGGAGGATCCTGTCTGTCTCTCTGTGAGGTTAAGGTGAAGAGGATCCTGCCTGTCTCTCTGTGAGGTTAAGGTGAGGAGGATCCTGCCTGTCTCTCTGTGAGGTTAAGGTGAGGAGGACCCTGTCTGTCTCTCTGTGAGGTTAAGGTGAGGAGGACCCTGTCTGTCTCTCTGTGAGGTTAAGGTGAGGAGGATCCTGCCTGTCTCTCTGTGAGGTTAAGGTGAGGAGGACCCTGCCTGTCTCTCTGTGAGGTTAAGGTGAGGAGGATCCTGCCTGTCTCTCTGTGAGGTTAAGGTGATGAGGATCCTGTCTGTCTCTCTGTGAGGTTAAGGAGGACCCTGCCTGTCTCTCTGTGAGGTTAAGGTGAGGAGGATCCTGCCTGTCTCTCTGTGAGGTTAAGGTGAGGAGGATCCTGCCTGTCTCTCTGTGAGGTTAAGGTGAGGAGGATCCTGCCTGTCTCTCTGTGAGGTTAAGGTGAGGAGGATCCTGCCTGTCTCTCTGTGAGGTTAAGGTGAGGAGGACCCTGCCTGTCTCTCTGTGAGGTTAAGGTGAGGAGGATCCTGCCTGTCTCTCTGTGAGGTTAAGGTGAGGAGGACCCTGTCTGTCTCTCTGTGAGGTTAAGGTGAGGAGGATCCTGCCTGTCTCTCTGTGAGGTTAAGGTGAGGAGGACCCTGCCTGTCTCTCTGTGAGGTTAAGGTGAGGAGGATCCTGCCTGTCTCTCTGAGGTTAAGGTGAGGAGGATCCTGTCTGTGTCTCTGTGAGGTTAAGGTGAGGAGGACCCTGTCTGTCTCTCTGTGAGGTTAAGGTGAGGAGGATCCTGTCTCTCTGTGAGGTTAAGGTGAGGAGGATCCTGCCTGTCTCTCTGTGAGGTTAAGGTGAAGAGGATCCTGCCTGTCTCTCTGTGAGGTTAAGGCGAGGAGGATCCTGTCTCTCTGTGAGGTCAAGGTGAGGAGGACCCTGCCTGTCTCTCTGTGAGGTTAAGGTGAGGAGGATCCTGGCTGTCTCTCTGTGAGGTTAAGGTGAGGAGGATCCTTCCTGTCTCTCTGTTAGGTTAAGGTGAGGAGGATCCTGGCTGTCTCTCTGTGAGGTTAAGGTGAGGAGGATCCTGCCTGTCTCTCTGTGAGGTTAAGGTGAGGAGGATCCTGCCTGTCTCTCTGTGAAGTTAAGGTGAGGAGGATCCTGCCTGTCTCTCTGTGAGGTTAAGGTGAGGAGGATCCTGGCTGTCTCTCTGTGAGGTTAAGGTGAGGAGGATCCTGCCTGTCTCTCTATGAGGTTAAGGTGAGGAGGATCCTGCCTGTCTCTCTGTGAGGTTAAGGTGAGGAGGACCCTGTCTGTCTCTCTGTGAGGTTAAGGTGAGGAGGATCCTGTCTCTCTGTGAGGTTAAGGTGAGGAGGATCCTGCCTGTCTCTCTGTGAGGTTAAGGCGAGGAGGATCCTGTCTCTCTGTGAGGTTAAGGTGAGGAGGATCCTGCCTGTCTCTCTGTGAGGTTAAGGTGAGGAGGACCTTGTCTTTCTCTCTGTGAGGTTAAGGTGAGGAGGATCCTGCCTGTCTCTCTGTGAGGTTAAGGTGAGGAGGATCCTGCCTGTCTCTCTGTGAGGTTAAGGTGAGGAGGATCCTGCCTGTCTCTCTGTGAGGTTAAGGTGAGGAGGACCCTGCCTGACTCTCTGTGAGGTTAAGGTGAGGAGGATCCTGCCTGTCTCTCTCTGAGGTTAAGGTGAGGAGGATCCTGCCTGTCTCTCTGTGAGGTTATGGTGAGGAGGATCCTGCCTGTCTCTCTGTGAGGTTAAGGTGAGGAGGATCCTGCCTGTCTCTCTGTGAGGTTAAGGTGAGGAGGATCCTGCCTGTCTCTCTGTGAGGTTAAGGTGAGGAGGATCCTGTCTGTCTCTCTGTGAGGTTAAGGTGAGGAGGACCCTGCCTGTCTCTCGGTGAGGTTAAGGAGGACCCTGCCTGTCTCTCTGTGAGGTTAAGGTGAGGAGGATCCTGCCTGTCTCTCTGTGAGGTTAAGGTGAGGAGGATCCTGCCTGTCTCTCTGTGAGGTTAAGGTGAGGAGGATCCTGTCTGTCTCTCTGTGAGGTTAAAGTGAGGAGGATCCTGCCTGTCTCTCTGTGAGGTTAAGGTGAGGAGGATCCTGCCTGTCTCTCTGTGAGGTTAAGGTGAGGAGGACCCTGTCTGTCTCTCTGTGAGGTTAAGGTGAGGAGGACCCTGTCTGTCTCTCTGTGAGGTTAAGGTGAGGAGGATCCTGCCTGTCTCTCTGTGAGGTTAAGGTGAGGAGGACCCTGCCTGTCTCTCTGTGAGGTTAAGGTGAGGAGGATCCTGCCTGTCTCTCTGTGAGGTTAAGGTGATGAGGATCCTGTCTGTCTCTCTGTGAGGTTAAGGTGATGAGGATCCTGTCTGTCTCTCTGTGAGGTTAATGTGAGGAGGATCCTGCCTGTCTCTCTGTGAGGTTAAGGTGAGGAGGATCCTGCCTGTCTCTCTGTGAGGTTAAGGTGAGGAGGATCCTGCCTGTCTCTCTGTGAGGTTAAGGTGAGGAGGATCCTGCCTGTCTCTCTGTGAGGTTAAGGTGAGGAGAACCCTGCCTGTCTCTCTGTGAGGTTAAGGTGAGGAGGATCCTGCCTGTCTCTCTGTGAGGTTAAGGTGAGGAGGACCCTGTCTGTCTCTCTGTGAGGTTAAGGTGAGGAGGATCCTGCCTGTCTCTCTGTGAGGTTAAGGTGAGGAGGACCCTGCCTGTCTCTCTGTGAGGTTAAGGTGAGGAGGATCCTGCCTGTCTCTCTGAGGTTAAGGTGAGGAGGATCCTGCCTGTCTCTCTGTGAGGTTAAGGTGAGGAGGACCCTGCCTGTCTCTCTGTGAGGTTAAGGTGAGGAGGATCCTGTCTCTCTGTGAGGTTAAGGTGAGGAGGATCCTGTCTCTCTGTGAGGTTAAGGTGAGGAGGATCCTGCCTGTCTCTCTGTGAGGTTAAGGTGAGGAGGATCCTGTCTGTGTCTCTGTGAGGTTAAGGTGAGGAGGACCCTGTCTGTCTCTCTGTGAGGTTAAGGTGAGGAGGATCCTGTCTCTCTGTGAGGTTAAGGTGAGGAGGATCCTGCCTGTCTCTCTGTGAGGTTAAGGTGAAGAGGATCCTGCCTGTCTCTCTGTGAGGTTAAGGCGAGGAGGATCCTGTCTCTCTGTGAGGTCAAGGTGAGGAGGACCCTGCCTGTCTCTCTGTGAGGTTAAGGTGAGGAGGATCCTGGCTGTCTCTCTGTGAGGTTAAGGTGAGGAGGATCCTTCCTGTCTCTCTGTTAGGTTAAGGTGAGGAGGATCCTGGCTGTCTCTCTGTGAGGTTAAGGTGAGGAGGATCCTGCCTGTCTCTCTGTGAGGTTAAGGTGAGGAGGATCCTGCCTGTCTCTCTGTGAAGTTAAGGTGAGGAGGATCCTGCCTGTCTCTCTGTGAGGTTAAGGTGAGGAGGATCCTGGCTGTCTCTCTGTGAGGTTAAGGTGAGGAGGATCCTGCCTGTCTCTCTATGAGGTTAAGGTGAGGAGGATCCTGCCTGTCTCTCTGTGAGGTTAAGGTGAGGAGGACCCTGTCTGTCTCTCTGTGAGGTTAAGGTGAGGAGGATCCTGTCTCTCTGTGAGGTTAAGGTGAGGAGGATCCTGCCTGTCTCTCTGTGAGTTTAAGGTGAGGAGGATCCTGCCTGTCTCTCTGTGAGGTTAAGGCGAGGAGGATCCTGTCTCTCTGTGAGGTTAAGGTGAGGAGGATCCTGCCTGTCTCTCTGTGAGGTTAAGGTGAGGAGGACCTTGTCTTTCTCTCTGTGAGGTTAAGGTGAGGAGGATCCTGCCTGTCTCTCTGTGAGGTTAAGGTGAGGAGGATCCTGCCTGTCTCTCTGTGAGGTTAAGGTGAGGAGGATCCTGCCTGTCTCTCTGTGAGGTTAAGGTGAGGAGGACCCTGCCTGACTCTCTGTGAGGTTAAGGTGAGGAGGATCCTGCCTGTCTCTCTCTGAGGTTAAGGTGAGGAGGATCCTGCCTGTCTCTATGTGAGGTTATGGTGAGGAGGATCCTGCCTGTCTCTCTGTGAGGTTAAGGTGAGGAGGATCCTGCCTGTCTCTCTGTGAGGTTAAGGTGAGGAGGATCCTGCCTGTCTCTCTGTGAGGTTAAGGTGAGGAGGATCCTGTCTGTCTCTCTGTGAGGTTAAGGTGAGGAGGACCCTGTCTGTCTCTCTGTGAGGTTAAGGTGAGGAGGATCCTGCCTGTCTCTCTGTGAGGTTAAGGTGAGGAGGGTCCTGCCTGTCTCTCTGTTAGGTTAAGGTGAGGAGGATCCTGCCTGTCTCTCTGTGAGGTTAAGGTGAGGAGGATCCTGTCTGTCTCTCTGTGAGGTTAAGGTGAGGAGGACCCTGTCTGTCTCTCTGTGAGGTTAAGGTGAGGAGGATCCTGCCTGTCTCTCAGTGAGGTTAAGGTGAGGAGGGTCCTGCCTGTCTCTCTGTTAGGTTAAGGTGAGGAGGATCCTGCCTGTCTCTCTGTGAGGTTAAGGTGAGGAGGACCCTGCCTGTCTCTCTGTGAGGTTAAGGTGAGGAGGATCCTGGCTGTCTCTCTGTGAGGTTAAGGTGAGGAGGATCCTGCCTGTCTCTCTGTTAGGTTAAGGTGAGGAGGATCCTGGCTGTCTCTCTGTGAGGTGAAGGTGAGGAGGATCCTGCCTGTCTCTCTGTGAGGTTAAGGTGAGGAGGATCCTGCCTGTCTCTCTGTGAGGTTAAGGTGAGGAGGATCCTGGCTGTCTCTCTGTGAGGTTAAGGTGAGGAGGATCCTGCCTGTCTCTCTATGAGGTTAAGGTGAGGAGGATCCTGCCTGTCTCTCTGTGAGGTTAAGGTGAGGAGGACCCTGTCTGTCTCTCTGAAAGGTTAAGGTGAGGAGGATCCTGTCTCTCTGTGAGGTTAAGGTGAGGAGGATCCTGCCTGTCTCTCTGTGAGGTTAAGGTGAGGAGGATCCTGCCTGTCTCTCTGTGAGGTTAAGGCGAGGAGGATCCTGTCTCTCTGTGAGGTTAAGGTGAGGAGGATCCTGCCTGTCTCTCTGTGAGGTTAAGGTGAGGAGGACCTTGTCTGTCTCTCTGTGAGGTTAAGGTGAGGAGGATCCTACCTGTCTCTCTGTGAGGTTAAGGTGAGGAGGATCCTGCCTGTCTCTCTGTGAGGTTAAGGTGAGGAGGATCCTGCCTGTCTCTCTGTGAGGTTAAGGTGAGGAGGACCCTGCCTGACTCTCTGTGAGGTTAAGGTGAGGAGGATCCTGCCTGTCTCTCTCTGAGGTTAAGGTGAGGAGGATCCTGCCTGTCTCTCTGTGAGGTTAAGGTGAGGAGGATCCTGCCTGTCTCTCTGTGAGGTTAAGGTGAGGAGGATCCTGCCTGTCTCTCTGTGAGGTTAAGGTGAGGAGGACCCTGCCTGTCTCTCTGTGAGGTTAAGGTGAGGAGGATCCTGCCTGTCTCTCTGTGAGGTTAAGGTGAGGAGGATCCTGCCTGTCTCTCTGAGGTTAAGGTGAGGAGGATCCTGTCTCTCTGTGAGGTTAAGGTGAGGAGGACCCTGTCTGTCTCTCTGAAAGGTTAAGGTGAGGAGGATCCTGTCTCTCTGTGAGGTTAAGGTGAGGAGGATCCTGCCTGTCTCTCTGTGAGGTTAAGGTGAGGAGGATCCTGCCTGTCTCTCTGTGAGGTTAAGGCGAGGAGGATCCTGTCTCTCTGTGAGGTTAAGGTGAGGAGGATCCTGCCTGTCTCTCTGTGAGGTTAAGGTGAGGAGGACCTTGTCTGTCTCTCTGTGAGGTTAAGGTGAGGAGGATCCTACCTGTCTCTCTGTGAGGTTAAGGTGAGGAGGATCCTGCCTGTGTCTCTGTGAGGTTAAGGTGAGGAGGATCCTGCCTGTCTCTCTGTGAGGTTAAGGTGAGGAGGACCCTGCCTGACTCTCTGTGAGGTTAAGGTGAGGAGGATCCTGCCTGTCTCTCTGTGAGGTTAAGGTGAGGAGGATCCTGCCTGTCTCTCTGTGAGGTTAAGGTGAGGAGGATCCTGCCTGTCTCTCTGTGAGGTTAAGGTGAGGAGGATCCTGCCTGTCTCTCTGTGAGGTTAAGGTGAGGAGGACCCTGCCTGTCTCTCTGTGAGGTTAAGGTGAGGAGGATCCTGCCTGTCTCTCTGTGAGGTTAAGGTGAGGAGGATCCTGCCTGTCTCTCTGTGAGGTTAAGGTGAGGAGGATCCTGTCTCTCTGTGAGGTTAAGGTGAGGAGGATCCTGTCTCTCTGTGAGGTTAAGGTGAGGAGGATCCTGTCTGTCTCTCTGTGAGGTTAAGGTGAGGAGGATCCTGCCTGTCTCTCTGTGAGGTTAAGGTGAGGAGGACCCTGCCTGTCTCTCTGTGAGGTTAAGGTGAGGAGGACCCTGCCTGTCTCTCTGTGAGGTTAAGGTGAGGATGACCTCACTGTAATTACATCATCAGAATGCCTATCAGCTGATTCCCCAGGGAGAAACAGTGTGGGTGTTTATGAGCAGGTTGTTCAACTTAGGCGTGTTGTTATAGTTACCCTGTTTTTCCATCACGTGTTCCAAAGTTCTGGTATTAATTATGAGATATGATGCATCATTATGGTTTCATATATAGACCAACTAAAAAATGATATCTCTGTAACTCTTTCTCATTGTTTCTCTCTTTCTCTCCCTGTTTCTCTCTCCTTGCCTCTCTCTCTACCTGTTTCTTTTTCCTTGCCTCTCTCTCTCCCTGTTTCTCTCTCCCTGTTTCTCTCTCCACCCCGCTGTTTCTCTCTCTCTCCCTGTTTCTCTCCTTGTCTCTCTCTCACTCCGTTTCTCTCTCACTGTGTCTCTCACTCTGTTTCTCTCACCCTGTCTCTCCCTCTCTACTCTCTCCTTGTATCTCTCTTTCTTCCTGTTTCTCTCTGCTCTCATTTTTCTCTCTCTCCATGTTTCTGTCTCTCTCCCTGTATCTCTCTCCCTGTATCTCTCTCCCTGTTTCTCTCTCCCTGTATCTCTCTCCATGTTTCTGTCTCTCTCCCTGTATCTCTCTCCCTGTATCTCTCTCCCTGTTTCTCTCTCCCTGTATCTCTCTCCATGTTTCTGTCTCTCTCCCTGTATCTCTCTCCCTGTTTCTCTCTCCCTGTATCTCTCTCCATGTTTCTGTCTCTCTCCCTGTATCTCTCTCCCTGTTTCTCTCTCTACCCCCCTGTATCTCTCTCCCTGTTTCTCTCTCCCTGTATCTCTCTCCATGTTTCTGTCTCTCTCCCTGTATCTCTCTCCCTGTATCTCTCTCCCTGTATCTCTCTCCATGTTTCTGTCTCTCTCCCTGTATCTCTCTCCCTGTATCTCTCTCCCTGTTTCTCTCTCCCTGTATCTCTCTCCATGTTTCTGTCTCTCTCCCTGTATCTCTCTCCCTGTATCTCTCTCCCTGTTTCTCTCTCCCTGTATCTCTCTCCATGTTTCTGTCTCTCTCCCTGTATCTCTCTCCCTGTATCTCTCTCCCTGTATCTCTCTCCATGTTTCTGTCTCTCTCCCTGTATCTCTCTCCCTGTTTCTCTCTCTACCCCCCTGTTTCTCTCTCTCTCCCTGTATCTCTCTCCCTGTTTCTCTCTCTCTCCCTGTTTCTCTCTCCCTGTATCTCTCTCCCTGTATCTCTCCCCCTGTTTCTCTCTCCCTGTATCTCTCCCCCTGTTTCTCTCTCCCTGTATCTCTCTCCCTGTTTCTCTCTCCCTGTATCTCTCTCCCTGTATCTCTCTCCCTGTTTCTCTCTCTCTCCCTGTATCTCTCTCCCTGTATCTCTCTCCCTGTTTCTCTTTCCCTGTTTCTCTCTCCCTGTTTCTCTCTCTCTCTCCCTGTTTTTCTCTCTCTCCCTGTATCTCTCTCCCTGTATCTCTCTCCCTGTTTCTCTCTCCCTGTTTCTCTCTCCCTGTTTCTCTCTCTCTCTCCCTGTATCTCTCTCCCTGTTTCTCTCTCCCTGTTTCTCTCTCTCTCCCTGTTTCTCTCTCTCTCCCTGTTTCTCTCTCTCTGTTTCTATCTCTCTCTCTCCCTGTATCTCTCTCCCTGTTTCTCTCTCTCTCTCCCTGTCTCTCTCTCTCTCCCTGTTTCTCTCTCTCCCTGTATCTCTCTCCCTGTTTATCTCTCTCCCTGTTTCTCTCTCTCTCCCTGTTTCTCTCTCCCTGTTTCTCTCTCTCTCTCCCTGTATCTCTCTCCCTGTTTCTCTCTCTCTCTCCCTGTATCTCTCTCCCTGTTTCTCTCTCTCTCTCCCTGTTTCTCTCTCTCTCCCTGTTTCTCTCTCTCTCCCTGTATCTCTCTCCCTGTTTCTCTCTCTCCCTGTATCTCTCTCTCTCCCTGTATCTCTCTCCCTGTATCTCTCTCCCTGTATCTCTCTCCCTGTTTCTCTCTCTCCCTGTATCTCTCTCCCTGTTTCTCTCTCTCCCTGTTTCTCTCTCACTGTATCTCTCTCCCTGTTTCTCTCTCTCCCTGTTTCTCTCTCCCTGTATCTCTCTCCCTGTTTCTCTCTCTCTCTCCCTGTATCTCTCTCCCTGTTTCTCTCTCTCCCTGTTTCTCTCTCCCTGTATCTCTCTCCCTGTTTCTCTCTCTCTCTCCCTGTATCTCTCTCCCTGTTTCTCTCTCTCCCTGTTTCTCTCTCTGCCTCCCTGTTTCTCTCTCTGCCTCCCTGTTTCTCTCTCTGCCTCCCTGTTTCTCTCTCTGCCTCCCTGTTTCTCTCTCTCCCTGTTTCTCTCTCTCTCCCTGTTTCTCTCTCTCTCCCTGTTTCTCTCTCTCAGATGCTGTGAGACCTGGTTCTGTCCCAGACCAGACCAGAACCAGAGTTAACCAGATCCACATTCCCCACAGGACCCCCCCTGACTTGCCCCCCCAGACCCCCAGGCAACCCTACAACCCCAGACAGCCAGCCAGTCCACGCCAGCCTACCAACCCTCTACAGCCCAACACCCACCGCCAACCTAACCAACCAACTCTGTACCTGGTGCCTCATAAGCCTAACCAGCCAGGCCAGCCCACTGTCATCCTCGTACCCCATCCTAACCAACCATCCAACCCTAACCAACCCTTCTTAACGATGGTACCCCGCCAGCCCTCCAGTCCCCACCAGCCCAGTCCCCCGTCCAACCCTTCCGGTCAGCCGCATCGGGTCCTGGAGGTGGGAGAGGCTGGTCCACCAGGCTACATGAGGAGGGTAACAGTCAGGAGAGGATCAGATGACTCATCCTCAACACCTGTTAAAGGATTCGCTGGAGCACCAGGTCAGTAGCGGTGGGGATGTGGACGGAGTTACCACCAAAATGTTGCCCAAGTGTTTAAATACTATGAGAGATTATAACCCTGTGAATGTTTTAAATACTATGAGAGATTATAACTCTGTGAATGTTTTAAATACTATGAGAGATTATAACTCTGTGAATGTTTTAAATACTATGAGAGATTATAACTCTGTGAATGTTTTAAATACTATGAGAGATTATAACTCTGTGAATGTTTTAAATACTATGAGAGATTATATTTTCTAACCCACCAGGATACAACCCTCCCGTGAAGCCAGTCTACTTCAACAAACATGAGACGATCCCAGTAGCTGCCAAGGTCCCCTGGAACCCAGCGTCACAGACCCCACTAGTCACACCAGGTAACACAACTACACCTACACCCATACTAGAACAACAATGTAGACTATCAGTGAAATGCTTCCTGACGGACCCTTCCCAACAATGCAGAGAGTAAACAGGTGTAACAGTGAAATGCTTCCTGACAATGCAGAGAGAGAGTAAACAACAGGTGTAACAGTGAAATGCTTCCCAACAATGCAGAGAGAGAGTAAACAGGTGTAACAGTGAAATGCTTCCTGACAATGCAGAGAGAGAGTAAACAGGTGTAACAGTGAAATGCTTCCCAACAATGCAGAGAGAGAGTAAACAGGTGTAACAGTGAAATGCTTCCCAACAATGCAGAGAGAGAGTAAACAGGTGTAACAGTGAAATGCTTCCCAACAATGCAGAGTGAGAGTAAACAACAGGTGTAACAGTGAAATGCTTCCTGACAAAGCAGAGAGAGAGTAAACAGGTGTAACAGTGAAATGCTTCCCAACAATGCAGAGAGAGAGTAAACAACAGGTGTAACAGTGAAATGCTTCCTGACAATGCAGAGAGAGTGTAAAAAACAGGTGTAACAGTGAAATGCTTCCCAACAATGCAGAGAGAGAGTAAACAGGTGTAACAGTGAAATGCTTCCCAACAATGCAGAGAGAGAGTAAACAGGTGTAACAGTGAAATGCTTCCCAACAATGCAGAGAGAGAGTAAACAGGTGTAACAGTGAAATGCTTCCCAACAATGCAGAGAGAGAGTAAACAGGTGTAACAGTGAAATGCTTCCCAACAATGCAGAGAGAGAGTAAACAGGTGTAACAGTGAAATGCTTCCCAACAATGCAGAGTGAGAGTAAACAACAGGTGTAACAGTGAAATGCTTCCTGACAAAGCAGAGAGAGAGTAAACAGGTGTAACAGTGAAATGCTTCCCAACAATGCAGAGAGAGAGTAAACAACAGGTGTAACAGTGAAATGCTTCCTGACAATGCAAAAAGGGGGTGTAATAAAACAGGTGTAACAGTGAAATGCTTCCCAACAATGCAGAGAGAGAGTAAACAGGTGTAACAGTGAAATGCTTCCCAACAATGCAGAGAGAGAGTAAACAGGTGTAACAGTGAAATGCTTCCCAACAATGCAGAGAGAGAGTAAACAGGTGTAACAGTGAAATGCTTCCCAACAATGCAGAGAGAGAGTAAACAGGTGTAACAGTGAAATGCTTCCCAACAATGCAGAGAGAGAGTAAACAACAGGTGTAACAGTGAAATGCTTCCCAACAATGCAGAGAGAGAGTAAACAGGTGTAACAGTGAAATGCTTCCTGACAATGCAGAGAGAGAGTAAACAGGTGTAACAGTGAAATGCTTCCCAACAATGCAGAGAGAGAGTAAACAGGTGTAACAGTGAAATGCTTCCCAACAATGCAGAGAGAGAGTAAACAGGTGTAACAGTGAAATGCTTCCCAACAATGCAGAGTGAGAGTAAACAACAGGTGTAACAGTGAAATGCTTCCTGACAAAGCAGAGAGAGAGTAAACAGGTGTAACAGTGAAATGCTTCCCAACAATGCAGAGAGAGAGTAAACAACAGGTGTAACAGTGAAATGCTTCCTGACAATGCAGAGAGAGTGTAAAAAACAGGTGTAACAGTGAAATGCTTCCCAACAATGCAGAGAGAGAGTAAACAGGTGTAACAGTGAAATGCTTCCCAACAATGCAGAGAGAGAGTAAACAGGTGTAACAGTGAAATGCTTCCCAACAATGCAGAGAGAGAGTAAACAGGTGTAACAGTGAAATGCTTCCTGACAATGCAGAGAGAGAGTAAACAACAGGTGTCACAGTGAAATGCTTCCTGACAATGCAGAGAGAGAGTAAACAGGTGTAACAGTGAAATGCTTCCCAACAATGCAGAGAGAGTGTAAACAGGTGTAACAGTGAAATGCTTCCCAACAATGCAGAGAGAGAGTAAACAGGTGTAACAGTGAAATGCTTCCTGACGGACCCTTCCCAACAATGCAGAGAGAGAGTAAACAGGTGTAACAGTGAAATGCTTCCCAACAATGCAGAGAGAGAGTAAACAGGTGTAACAGTGAAATGCTTCCTGAAGGACCCTTCCCAACAATGCAGAGAGAGAGTAAACAGGTGTAACAGTGAAATGCTTCCCAACAATGCAGAGAGAGAGTAAACAGGTGTAACAGTGAAATGCTTCCCAACAATGCAGAGAGAGAGTAAACAGGTGTAACAGTGAAATGCTTCCCAACAATGCAGAGAGAGAGTAAACAGGTGTAACAGTGAAATGCTTCCCAACAATGCAGAGAGAGAGTAAACAGGTGTAACAGTGAAATGCTTCCCAACAATGCAGAGTGAGAGTAAACAACAGGTGTAACAGTGAAATGCTTCCTGACAATGCAGAGTGAGAGTAAACAACAGGTGTAACAGTGAAATGCTTCCTGACAAAGCAGAGTGAGAGTAAACAACAGGTGTAACAGTGAAATGCTTCCCAACAATGCAGAGAGAGAGTAAACAGGTGTAACAGTGAAATGCTTCCTGACGGACCCTTCCCAACAATGCAGAGAGAGAGTAAACAGGTGTAACAGTGAAATGCTTCCCAACAATGCAGAGAGAGAGTAAACAGGTGTAACAGTGAAATGCTTCCCAACAATGCAGAGAGAGAGTAAACAACAGGTGTAACAGTGAAATGCTTCCTGACAATGCAGAGAGAGAGTAAACAGGTGTAAAAGTGAAATGCTTCCTGACAAAGCAGAGAGAGATTAAACAACAGGTGTAACAGTGAAATGCTTCCTGACAAAGCAGAGAGAGATTAAACAACAGGTGTAACAGTGAAATGCTTCCTGACAATGCAGAGAGAGATTAAACAACAGGTGTCACAGTGAAATGCTTCCTGACAATGCAGAGAGAGAGTAAACAGGTGTAACAGTGAAATATTTCCCAACAATGCAGAGAGAGAGTAAACAGGTGTAACAGTGAAATGCTTCCCAACAATGCAGAGAGAGAGTAAACAACAGGTGTAACAGTGAAATGCTTCCTGACAATGCAGAGAGAGTGTAAAAAACAGGTGTAACAGTGAAATGCTTCCCAACAATGCAGAGAGAGAGTAAACAGGTGTAACAGTGAAATGCTTCCCAACAATGCAGAGAGAGAGTAAACAGGTGTAACAGTGAAATGCTTCCCAACAATGCAGAGAGAGAGTAAACAGGTGTAACAGTGAAATGCTTCCCAACAATGCAGAGAGAGAGTAAACAGGTGTAACAGTGAAATGCTTCCCAACAATGCAGAGAGAGAGTAAACAACAGGTGTAACAGTGAAATGCTTCCTGACAATGCAGAGAGAGTGTAAAAAACAGGTGTAACAGTGAAATGCTTCCCAACAATGCAGAGAGAGAGTAAACAGGTGTAACAGTGAAATGCTTCCCAACAATGCAGAGAGAGAGTAAACAGGTGTAACAGTGAAATGCTTCCCAACAATGCAGAGAGAGAGTAAACAGGTGTAACAGTGAAATACTTCCCAACAATGCAGAGAGAGAGTAAACAGGTGTAACAGTGAAATGCTTCCCAACAATGCAGAGAGAGAGTAAACAGGTGTAACAGTGAAATGCTTCCTGACAATGCAGAGAGAGAGTAAACAGGTGTAACAGTGAAATGCTTCCCAACAATGCAGAGAGAGAGTAAACAGGTGTAACAGTGAAATGCTTCCCAACAATGCAGAGAGAGAGTAAACAACAGGTGTAACAGTGAAATGCTTCCCGACAATGCAGAGAGAGTGTAAAAAACAGGTGTAACAGTGAAATGCTTCCCAACAATGCAGAGAGAGAGTAAACAGGTGTAACAGTGAAATGCTTCCCAACAATGCAGAGAGAGAGTAAACAGGTGTAACAGTGAAATGCTTCCCAACAATGCAGAGAGAGAGTAAACAGGTGTAACAGTGAAATGCTTCCCAACAATGCAGAGAGAGAGTAAACAGGTGTAACAGTGAAATGCTTCCCAACAATGCAGAGAGAGAGTAAACAGGTGTAACAGTGAAATGCTTCCCAACAATGCAGAGAGAGAGTAAACAGGTGTAACAGTGAAATGCTTCCCAACAATGCAGAGAGAGAGTAAACAGGTGTAACAGTGAAATGCTTCCCAACAATGCAGAGAGAGAGTAAACAGGTGTAACAGTGAAATGCTTCCCAACAATGCAGAGTGAGAGTAAACAACAGGTGTAACAGTGAAATGCTTCCTGACAATGCAGAGTGAGAGTAAACAACAGGTGTAACAGTGAAATGCTTCCTGACAAAGCAGAGTGAGAGTAAACAACAGGTGTAACAGTGAAATGCTTCCCAACAATGCAGAGAGAGAGTAAACAGGTGTAACAGTGAAATGCTTCCTGACGGACCCTTCCCAACAATGCAGAGAGAGAGTAAACAGGTGTAACAGTGAAATGCTTCCCAACAATGCAGAGAGAGAGTAAACAGGTGTAACAGTGAAATGCTTCCCAACAATGCAGAGAGAGAGTAAACAGGTGTAACAGTGAAATGCTTCCTGACAATGCAGAGAGAGAGTAAACAGGTGTAACAGTGAAATGCTTCCCAACAATGCAGAGTGAGAGTAAACAACAGGTGTAACAGTGAAATGCTTCCTGACAATGCAGAGAGAGAGTAAACAGGTGTAACAGTGAAATGCTTCCTGACAAAGCAGAGAGAGATTAAACAACAGGTGTAACAGTGAAATGCTTCCTGACAATGCAGAGAGAGAGTAAACAGGTGTAACAGTGAAATGCTTCCTGACAATGCAGAGAGAGAGTAAACAACAGGTGTCACAGTGAAATGCTTCCTGACAATGCAGAGAGAGAGTAAACAGGTGTAACAGTGAAATGCTTCCCAACAATGCAGAGAGAGTGTAAACAGGTGTAACAGTGAAATGCTTCCCAACAATGCAGAGAGAGAGTAAACAGGTGTAACAGTGAAATGCTTCCCAACAATGCAGAGAGAGAGTAAACAGGTGTAACAGTGAAATGCTTCCCAACAATGCAGAGAGAGAGTAAACAGGTGTAACAGTGAAATGCTTCCTGACGGACCCTTCCCAACAATGCAGAGAGAGAGTAAACAGGTGTAACAGTGAAATGCTTCCCAACAATGCAGAGAGAGAGTAAACAGGTGTAACAGTGAAATGCTTCCCAACAATGCAGAGAGAGAGTAAACAGGTGTAACAGTGAAATGCTTCCCAACAATGCAGAGAGAGAGTAAACAGGTGTAACAGTGAAATGCTTCCCAACAATGCAGAGAGAGAGTAAACAGGTGTAACAGTGAAATACTTCCCAACAATGCAGAGAGAGAGTAAACAGGTGTAACAGTGAAATACTTCCCAACAATGCAGAGAGAGAGTAAACAGGTGTAACAGTGAAATGCTTCCCAACAATGCAGAGAGAGAGTAAACAGGTGTAACAGTGAAATACTTCCCAACAATGCAGAGAGAGAGTAAACAGGTGTAACAGTGAAATGCTTCCCAACAATGCAGAGAGAGAGTAAACAGGTGTAACAGTGAAATGCTTCCCAACAATGCAGAGAGAGAGTAAACAACAGGTGTAACAGTGAAATGCTTCCTGACAATGCAGAGAGAGTGTAAAAAACAGGTGTAACAGTGAAATGCTTCCCAACAATGCAGAGAGAGAGTAAACAGGTGTAACAGTGAAATGCTTCCCAACAATGCAGAGAGAGAGTAAACAGGTGTAACAGTGAAATGCTTCCCAACAATGCAGAGAGAGAGTAAACAGGTGTAACAGTGAAATGCTTCCCAACAATGCAGAGAGAGAGTAAACAGGTGTAACAGTGAAATGCTTCCCAACAATGCAGAGAGAGAGTAAACAGGTGTAACAGTGAAATGCTTCCCAACAATGCAGAGTGAGAGTAAACAACAGGTGTAACAGTGAAATGCTTCCTGACAATGCAGAGTAAGAGTAAACAACAGGTGTAACAGTGAAATGCTTCCTGACAAAGCAGAGTGAGAGTAAACAACAGGTGTAACAGTGAAATGCTTCCCAACAATGCAGAGAGAGAGTAAACAGGTGTAACAGTGAAATGCTTCCCAACAATGCAGAGAGAGAGTAAACAGGTGTAACAGTGAAATGCTTCCCAACAATGCAGAGAGAGAGTAAACAGGTGTAACAGTGAAATGCTTCCCAACAATGCAGAGAGAGAGTAAACAGGTGTAACAGT
Source organism: Salvelinus fontinalis (assembly GCF_029448725.1). NCBI lineage: Eukaryota > Metazoa > Chordata > Actinopteri > Salmoniformes > Salmonidae > Salvelinus > Salvelinus fontinalis. Next base: position 7,872,074 of record NC_074690.1, read on the forward strand.
GAAATGCTTCCCAACAATGCAGAGTGAGAGTAAACAACAGGTGTAACAGTGAAATGCTTCCTGACAATGCAGAGTGAGAGTAAACAACAGGTGTAACAGTGAAATGCTTCCTGACAAAGCAGAGTGAGAGTAAACAACAGGTGTAACAGTGAAATGCTTCCCAACAATGCAGAGAGAGAGTAAACAGGTGTAACAGTGAAATGCTTCCTGACGGACCCTTCCCAACAATGCAGAGAGAGAGTAAACAGGTGTAACAGTGAAATGCTTCCCAACAATGCAGAGAGAGAGTAAACAGGTGTAACAGTGAAATGCTTCCCAACAATGCAGAGAGAGAGTAAACAGGTGTAACAGTGAAATGCTTCCTGACAATGCAGAGAGAGAGTAAACAGGTGTAACAGTGAAATGCTTCCTGACAATGCAGAGAGAGAGTAAACAGGTGTAACAGTGAAATGCTTCCCAACAATGCAGAGAGAGAGTAAACAGGTGTAACAGTGAAATGCTTCCTGACAATGCAGAGAGAGAGTAAACAGGTGTAACAGTGAAATGCTTCCCAACAATGCAGAGTGAGAGTAAACAACAGGTGTAACAGTGAAATGCTTCCTGACAATGCAGAGAGAGAGTAAACAGGTGTAACAGTGAAATGCTTCCTGACAAAGCAGAGAGAGATTAAACAACAGGTGTAACAGTGAAATGCTTCCTGACAATGCAGAGAGAGAGTAAACAGGTGTAACAGTGAAATGCTTCCTGACAATGCAGAGAGAGAGTAAACAACAGGTGTCACAGTGAAATGCTTCCTGACAATGCAGAGAGAGAGTAAACAGGTGTAACAGTGAAATGCTTCCCAACAATGCAGAGAGAGTGTAAACAGGTGTAACAGTGAAATGCTTCCCAACAATGCAGAGAGAGAGTAAACAGGTGTAACAGTGAAATGCTTCCTGACGGACCCTTCCCAACAATGCAGAGAGAGAGTAAACAGGTGTAACAGTGAAATGCTTCCCAACAATGCAGAGAGAGAGTAAACAGGTGTAACAGTGAAATGCTTCCTGAAGGACCCTTCCAAACAATGCAGAGAGAGAGTAAACAGGTGTAACAGTGAAATACTTCCCAACAATGCAGAGAGAGAGTAAACAGGTGTAACAGTGAAATACTTCCCAACAATGCAGAGAGAGAGTAAACAGGTGTAACAGTGAAATGCTTCCAAACAATGCAGAGAGAGAGTAAACAGGTGTAACAGTGAAATACTTCCCAACAATGCAGAGAGAGAGTAAACAGGTGTAACAGTGAAATGCTTCCCAACAATGCAGAGAGAGAGTAAACAGGTGTAACAGTGAAATGCTTCCCAACAATGCAGAGAGAGAGTAAACAACAGGTGTAACAGTGAAATGCTTCCCAACAATGCAGAGAGAGAGTAAACAGGTGTAACAGTGAAATGCTTCCCAACAATGCAGAGAGAGAGTAAACAGGTGTAACAGTGAAATGCTTCCCAACAATGCAGAGAGAGAGTAAACAGGTGTAACAGTGAAATGCTTCCCAACAATGCAGAGAGAGAGTAAACAGGTGTAACAGTGAAATGCTTCCCAACAATGCAGAGAGAGTAAACAGGTGTAACAGTGAAATGCTTCCCAACAATGCAGAGAGAGAGTAAACAGGTGTAACAGTGAAATGCTTCCCAACAATGCAGAGAGAGAGTAAACAGGTGTAACAGTGAAATGCTTCCCAACAATGCAGAGAGAGAGTAAACAGGTGTAACAGTGAAATGCTTCCCAACAATGCAGAGTGAGAGTAAACAACAGGTGTAACAGTGAAATACTTCCTGACAAAGCAGAGTGAGAGTAAACAACAGGTGTAACAGTGAAATGCTTCCTGACAATGCAGAGTGAGAGTAAACAACAGGTGTAACAGTGAAATGCTTCCTGACAATGCAGAGAGAGAGTAAACAACAGGTGTAACAGTGAAATGCTTCCTGACAATGCAGAGTGAGAGTAAACAACAGGTGTAACAGTGAAATGCTTCCTGACAAAGCAGAGTGAGAGTAAACAACAGGTGTAACAGTGAAATGCTTCCCAACAATGCAGAGAGAGAGTAAACAGGTGTAACAGTGAAATGCTTCCTGACGGACCCTTCCCAAAAATGCAGAGAGAGAGTAAACAGGTGTAACAGTGAAATGCTTCCCAACAATGCAGAGAGAGAGTAAACAGGTGTAACAGTGAAATGCTTCCCAACAATGCAGAGAGAGAGTAAACAGGTGTAACAGTGAAATGCTTCCTGACAATGCAGAGAGAGAGTAAACAGGTGTAACAGTGAAATGCTTCCCAACAATGCAGAGTGAGAGTAAACAACAGGTGTAACAGTGAAATGCTTCCTGACAATGCAGAGAGAGAGTAAACAGGTGTAACAGTGAAATGCTTCCTGACAAAGCAGAGAGAGATTAAACAACAGGTGTAACAGTGAAATGCTTCCTGACAATGCAGAGAGAGAGTAAACAGGTGTAACAGTGAAATGCTTCCTGACAATGCAGAGAGAGAGTAAACAACAGGTGTCACAGTGAAATGCTTCCTGACAATGCAGAGAGAGAGTAAACAGGTGTAACAGTGAAATGCTTCCCAACAATGCAGAGAGAGTGTAAACAGGTGTAACAGTGAAATGCTTCCCAACAATGCAGAGAGAGAGTAAACAGGTGTAACAGTGAAATGCTTCCTGACGGACCCTTCCCAACAATGCAGAGAGAGAGTAAACAGGTGTAACAGTGAAATGCTTCCCAACAATGCAGAGAGAGAGTAAACAGGTGTAACAGTGAAATGCTTCCTGAAGGACCCTTCCCAACAATGCAGAGAGAGAGTAAACAGGTGTAACAGTGAAATACTTCCCAACAATGCAGAGAGAGAGTAAACAGGTGTAACAGTGAAATGCTTCCCAACAATGCAGAGAGAGAGTAAACAGGTGTAACAGTGAAATGCTTCCCAACAATGCAGAGTGAGAGTAAACAACAGGTGTAACAGTGAAATGCTTCCTGACAATGCAGAGAGAGAGTAAACAGGTGTAACAGTGAAATGCTTCCTGACAAAGCAGAGAGAGATTAAACAACAGGTGTAACAGTGAAATGCTTCCTGACAATGCAGAGAGAGATTAAACAACAGGTGTCACAGTGAAATGCTTCCTGACAATGCAGAGAGAGAGTAAACAGGTGTAACAGTGAAATGCTTCCTGACAATGCAGAGAGAGAGTAAACAGGTGTAACAGTGAAATGCTTCCCAACAATGCAGAGAGAGTGTAAACAACAGGTGTAACAGTGAAATGCTTCCTGACAATGCAGAGAGAGTGTAAAAAACAGGTGTAACAGTGAAATGCTTCCCAACAATGCAGAGAGAGAGTAAACAGGTGTAACAGTGAAATGCTTCCCAACAATGCAGAGAGAGAGTAAACAGGTGTAACAGTGAAATGCTTCCCAACAATGCAGAGAGAGAGTAAACAGGTGTAACAGTGAAATGCTTCCCAACAATGCAGAGAGAGAGTAAACAGGTGTAACAGTGAAATGCTTCCCAACAATGCAGAGAGAGAGTAAACAGGTGTAACAGTGAAATACTTCCCAACAATGCAGAGAGAGAGTAAACAGGTGTAACAGTGAAATGCTTCCCAACAATGCAGAGAGAGAGTAAACAGGTGTAACAGTGAAATGCTTCCTGACAATGCAGAGAGAGAGTAAACAGGTGTAACAGTGAAATGCTTCCCAACAATGCAGAGAGAGAGTAAACAGGTGTAACAGTGAAATGCTTCCCAACAATGCAGAGAGAGAGTAAACAACAGGTGTAACAGTGAAATGCTTCCTGACAATGCAGAGAGAGTGTAAAAAACAGGTGTAACAGTGAAATGCTTCCCAACAATGCAGAGAGAGAGTAAACAGGTCTAACAGTGAAATGCTTCCCAACAATGCAGAGAGAGAGTAAACAGGTGTAACAGTGAAATGCTTCCCAACAATGCAGAGAGAGAGTAAACAGGTGTAACAGTGAAATGCTTCCCAACAATGCAGAGAGAGAGTAAACAGGTGTAACAGTGAAATGCTTCCCAACAATGCAGAGAGAGAGTAAACAGGTGTAACAGTGAAATGCTTCCCAACAATGCAGAGAGAGAGTAAACAGGTGTAACAGTGAAATGCTTCCCAACAATGCAGAGAGAGAGTAAACAGGTGTAACAGTGAAATGCTTCCCAACAATGCAGAGTGAGAGTAAACAACAGGTGTAACAGTGAAATGCTTCCTGACAATGCAGAGTGAGAGTAAACAACAGGTGTAACAGTGAAATGCTTCCTGACAAAGCAGAGTGAGAGTAAACAACAGGTGTAACAGTGAAATGCTTCCCAACAATGCAGAGAGAGAGTAAACAGGTGTAACAGTGAAATGCTTCCTGACGGACCCTTCCCAACAATGCAGAGAGAGAGTAAACAGGTGTAACAGTGAAATGCTTCCCAACAATGCAGAGATAGAGTAAACAGGTGTAACAGTGAAATGCTTCCCAACAATGCAGAGAGAGAGTAAACAGGTGTAACAGTGAAATGCTTCCTGACAATGCAGAGAGAGAGTAAACAGGTGTAACAGTGAAATGCTTCCTGACAATGCAGAGAGAGAGTAAACAACAGGTGTCACAGTGAAATGCTTCCTGACAATGCAGAGAGAGAGTAAACAGGTGTAACAGTGAAATGCTTCCCAACAATGCAGAGAGAGTGTAAACAGGTGTAACAGTGAAATGCTTCCCAACAATGCAGAGAGAGAGTAAACAGGTGTAACAGTGAAATGCTTCCCAACAATGCAGAGAGAGAGTAAACAGGTGTAACAGTGAAATGCTTCCCAACAATGCAGAGAGAGAGTAAACAGGTGTAACAGTGAAATGCTTCCTGAAGGACCCTTCCCAACAATGCAGAGAGAGAGTAAACAGGTGTAACAGTGAAATGCTTCCCAACAATGCAGAGAGAGAGTAAACAGGTGTAACAGTGAAATGCTTCCCAACAATGCAGAGAGAGAGTAAACAGGTGTAACAGTGAAATGCTTCCCAACAATGCAGAGAGAGAGTAAACAGGTGTAACAGTGAAATGCTTCCCAACAATGCAGAGAGAGAGTAAACAGGTGTAACAGTGAAATGCTTCCCAACAATGCAGAGTGAGAGTAAACAACAGGTGTAACAGTGAAATGCTTCCTGACAATGCAGAGTGAGAGTAAACAACAGGTGTAACAGTGAAATGCTTCCTGACAAAGCAGAGTGAGAGTAAACAACAGGTGTAACAGTGAAATGCTTCCCAACAATGCAGAGAGAGTGTAAAAAACAGGTGTAACAGTGAAATGCTTCCTGACAATGCAGAGTGAGAGTAAACAACAGGTGTAACAGTGAAATGCTTCCTGACAAAGCAGAGAGAGATTAAACAACAGGTGTAACAGTGAAATGCTTCCTGACAATGCAGAGTGAGAGTAAACAACAGGTGTAACAGTGAAATGCTTCCTGACAATGCAGAGTGAGAGTAAACAACAGGTGTAACAGTGAAATGCTTCCTGACAAAGCAGAGAGAGATTAAACAACAGGTGTAACAGTGAAATGCTTCCTGACAATGCAGAGAGAGATTAAACAACAGGTGTCACAGTGAAATGCTTCCTGACAATGCAGAGAGAGAGTAAACAACAGGTGTCACAGTGAAATGCTTCCCGACAATGCAGAGAGAGAGTAAACAGGTGTAACAGTGAAATGCTTCCCAACAATGCAGAGAGAGTGTAAACAGGTGTAACAGTGAAATGCTTCCCAACAATGCAGAGAGAGAGTAAACAGGTGTAACAGTGAAATGCTTCCTGACGGACCCTTCCCAACAATGCAGAGAGAGAGTAAACAGGTGTAACAGTGAAATGCTTCCCAACAATGCAGAGAGAGAGTAAACAGGTGTAACAGTGAAATGCTTCCCAACAATGCAGAGAGAGAGTAAACAGGTGTAACAGTGAAATGCTTCCCAACAATGCAGAGTGAGAGTAAACAACAGGTGTAACAGTGAAATGCTTCCTGACAATGCAGAGAGAGAGTAAACAGGTGTAACAGTGAAATGCTTCCTGACAAAGCAGAGAGAGATTAAACAACAGGTGTAACAGTGAAATGCTTCCTGACAAAGCAGAGAGAGATTAAACAACAGGTGTAACAGTGAAATGCTTCCTGACAATGCAGAGAGAGATTAAACAACAGGTGTCACAGTGAAATGCTTCCTGACAATGCAGAGAGAGAGTAAACAACAGGTGTCACAGTGAAATGCTTCCTGACAATGCAGAGAGAGAGTAAACAGGTGTAACAGTGAAATGCTTCCCAACAATGCAGAGAGAGTGTAAACAGGTGTAACAGTGAAATGCTTCCCAACAATGCAGAGAGAGAGTAAACAGGTGTAACAGTGAAATGCTTCCCAACAATGCAGAGAGAGAGTAAACAGGTGTAACAGTGAAATGCTTCCCAACAATGCAGAGAGAGAGTAAACAGGTGTAACAGTGAAATGCTTCCCAACAATGCAGAGAGAGAGTAAACAGGTGTAACAGTGAAATGCTTCCTGACAAAGCAGAGAGAGATTAAACAACAGGTGTAACAGTGAAATGCTTCCTGACAATGCAGAGAGAGATTAAACAACAGGTGTCACAGTGAAATGCTTCCTGACAATGCAGAGAGAGAGTAAACAACAGGTGTCACAGTGAAATGCTTCCCGACAATGCAGAGAGAGAGTAAACAGGTGTAACAGTGAAATGCTTCCCAACAATGCAGAGAGAGTGTAAACAGGTGTAACAGTGAAATGCTTCCCAACAATGCAGAGAGAGAGTAAACAGGTGTAACAGTGAAATGCTTCCTGACGGACCCTTCCCAACAATGCAGAGAGAGAGTAAACAGGTGTAACAGTGAAATGCTTCCCAACAATGCAGAGAGAGAGTAAACAGGTGTAACAGTGAAATGCTTCCCAACAATGCAGAGAGAGAGTAAACAGGTGTAACAGTGAAATGCTTCCCAACAATGCAGAGAGAGAGTAAACAGGTGTAACAGTGAAATGCTTCCCAACAATGCAGAGTGAGAGTAAACAACAGGTGTAACAGTGAAATGCTTCCTGACAATGCAGAGAGAGAGTAAACAGGTGTAACAGTGAAATGCTTCCTGACAAAGCAGAGAGAGATTAAACAACAGGTGTAACAGTGAAATGCTTCCTGACAAAGCAGAGAGAGATTAAACAACAGGTGTAACAGTGAAATGCTTCCTGACAATGCAGAGAGAGATTAAACAACAGGTGTCACAGTGAAATGCTTCCTGACAATGCAGAGAGAGAGTAAACAACAGGTGTCACAGTGAAATGCTTCCTGACAATGCAGAGAGAGAGTAAACAGGTGTAACAGTGAAATGCTTCCCAACAATGCAGAGAGAGAGTAAACAGGTGTAACAGTGAAATGCTTCCCAACAATGCAGAGAGAGAGTAAACAGGTGTAACAGTGAAATGCTTCCTGACAATGCAGAGAGAGAGTAAACAACAGGTGTAACAGTGAAATGCTTCCTGACAAAGCAGAGAGAGAGTAAACAACAGGTGTAACAGTGAAATGCTTCCTGACAAAGCAGAGAGAGTAAACAACAGGTGTAACAGTGAAATGCTTCCTGAGAGAGAAAAACATTAGAAATAGTAGATTAATGGAACATTCATAACATAAGTAGCTGAATAATAACAAGGAATAAATACACAATGTGTGATGATAACTATATACACAGGGTACCAGTAATGAGTCGGTGTGTGATGATAACTATATACACAGGGTACCAGTAATGAGTCGGTGTGTGATGATAACTATATACACAGGGTACCAGTAATGAGTCGGTGTGTGATGATAACTATATACACAGGGTACCAGTAATGAGTCGGTGTGTGATGATAACTATATACACAGGGTACCAGTAATGAGTCGGGGGGTGATGATAACTATATACACAGGGTACCAGTAATGAGTCGGGGGGTAGGGGTACCTATATACACAGGGTACCAGTAATGAGTCGGTGTGTGATGATAACTATATACACAGGGTACCAGTAATGAGTCGGTGGGTAGGGGTAACTATATACACAGGGTACCAGTAATGAGTCGGGGGGTAGGGGTACCTATATACACAGGGTACCAGTAATGAGTCGGTGGGTAGGGGTAACTATATACACAGGGTACCAGTAATGAGTCGGTGGGTAGGGGTACCTATATACACAGGGTACCAGTAATGAGTCGGTGGGTAGGGGTACCTATATACACAGGGTACCAGTAATGAGTCGGTGTGTGATGATAACTATATACACAGGGTACCAGTAATGAGTCGGTGTGTGATGATAACTATATACACAGGGTACCAGTAATGAGTCGGTGTGTGATGATAACTATATACACAGGGTACCAGTAATGAGTCGGTGTGTGATGATAACTATATACACAGGGTACCAGTAATGAGTCGGTGTGTGATGATAACTATATACACAGGGTACCAGTAATGAGTCGGTGTGTGATGATAACTATATACACAGGGTACCAGTAATGAGTCGGGGGGTAGGGGTACCTATATACACAGGGTACCAGTAATGAGTCGGTGGGTAGGGGTACCTATATACACAGGGTACCAGTAATGAGTCGGTGGGTAGGGGTACCTATATACACAGGGTACCAGTAATGAGTCGGTGGGTAGGGGTACCTATATACACAGGGTACCAGTAATGAGTCGGTGGGTAGGGGTACCTATATACACAGGGTACCAGTAATGAGTCGGTGGGTAGGGGTACCTATATACACAGGGTACCAGTAATGAGTCGGGGGGTAGGGGTACCTATATACACAGGGTAACAGTAATGAGTCGGTGGGTAGGGGTACCTATATACACAGGGTACCAGTAATGAGTCGGTGGGTAGGGGTACCTATATACACAGGGTACCAGTAATGAGTCAGGGGGTAGGGGTAACTATATACACAGGGTACCAGTAATGAGTCGGTGTGTGATGATAACTATATACACAGGGTACCAGTAATGAGTCGGTGTGTGATGATAACTATATACACAGGGTACCAGTAATGAGTCGGTGTGTGATGATAACTATATACACAGGGTACCAGTAATGAGTCGGGGGGTAGGGGTACCTATATACACAGGGTACCAGTAATGAGTCGGTGGGTAGGGGTAACTATATACACAGGGTACCAGTAATGAGTCGGGGGGTAGGGGTACCTATATACACAGGGTACCAGTAATGAGTCGGTGGGTAGGGGTAACTATATACACAGGGTACCAGTAATGAGTCGGGGGGTAGGGGTACCTATATACACAGGGTACCAGTAATGAGTCGGTGGGTAGGGGTAACTATATACACAGGGTACCAGTAATGAGTCGGGGGGTAGGGGTACCTATATACACAGGGTACCAGTAATGAGTCGGTGGGTAGGGGTACCTATATACACAGGGTACCAGTAATGAGTCGGTGTGTGATGATAACTATATACACAGGGTACCAGTAATGAGTCGGTGTGTGATGGTAACTATATACACAGGGTACCAGTAATGAGTCGGTGTGTGATGATAACTATATACACAGGGTACCAGTAATGAGTCGGTGTGTGATGATAACTATATACACAGGGTACCAGTAATGAGTCGGTGGGTAGGGGTACCTATATACACAGGGTACCAGTAATGAGTCGGGGGGTAGGGGTAACTATATACACAGGGTACCAGTAATGATTCGGTGGGTAGGGGTACCTATATACACAGGGTACCAGTAATGAGTCGGTGGGTAGGGGTAACTATATACACAGGGTACCAGTAATGAGTCGGTGGGTAGGGGTACCTATATACGCAGGGTACCAGTAATGAGTCGGGGGGTAGGGGTAACTATATACACAGGGTACCAGTAATGAGTCGGGCGGTAGGGGTAGCTATATACACAGGGTACCAGTAATGAGTCGGTGTGTAGGGGTACCTATATACACAGGGTACCAGTAATGAGTCGGGGGGTAGGGGTACCTATATACACAGGGTACCAGTAATGAGTCGGTGTGTGATGATAACTATATACACAGGGTACCAGTAATGAGTCGGTGTGTGATGATAACTATATACACAGGGTACCAGTAATGAGTCGGTGTGTGATGATAACTATATACACAGGGTACCAGTAATGAGTCGGTGTGTGATGATAACTATATACACAGGGTACCAGTAATGAGTCGGTGTGTGATGGTAACTATATACACAGGGTACCAGTAATGAGTCGGTGTGTGATGATAACTATATACACAGGGTACCAGTAATGAGTCGTTGTGTGATGATAACTATATACACAGGGTACCAGTAATGAGTCGGTGTGTGATGATAACTATATACACAGGGTACCAGTAATGAGTCGTTGTGTGATGATAACTATATACACAGGGTACCAGTAATGAGTCGGTGTGTGATGATAACTATATACACAGGGTACCAGTAATGAGTCGGTGTGTGATGATAACTATATACACAGGGTACCAGTAATGAGTCGGTGTGTGATGATAACTATATACACAGGGTACCAGTAATGAGTCGGTGTGTGATGATAACTATATACACAGGGTACCAGTAATGAGTCGGTGTGTGATGATAACTATATACACAGGGTACCAGTAATGAGTCGGTGTGTGATGATAACTATATACACAGGGTACCAGTAATGAGTCGGGGGGTAGGGGTAACTATATACACAGGGTACCAGTAATGAGTCGGGGGGTAGGGGTACCTATATACACAGGGTACCAGTAATGAGTCGGTGGGTAGGGGTACCTATATACACAGGGTACCAGTAATGAGTCGGTGGGTAGGGGTACCTATATACACAGGGTACCAGTAATGAGTCGGTGGGTAGGGGTACCTATATACACAGGGTACCAGTAATGAGTCGGTGGGTAGGGGTACCTATATACACAGGGTACCAGTAATGAGTCGGTGGGTAGGGGTACCTATATACACAGGGTACCAGTAATGAGTCGGGGGGTAGGGGTACCTATATACACAGGGTACCAGTAATGAGTCGGTGGGTAGGGGTACCTATATACACAGGGTACCAGTAATGAGTCGGTGGGTAGGGGTACCTATATACACAGGGTACCAGTAATGAGTCGGGGGGTAGGGGTAACTATATACACAGGGTACCAGTAATGAGTCGGTGTGTGATGATAACTATATACACAGGGTACCAGTAATGAGTCGGTGTGTGATGATAACTATATACACAGGGTACCAGTAATGAGTCGGTGTGTGATGATAACTATATACACAGGGTACCAGTAATGAGTCGGGGGGTAGGGGTACCTATATACACAGGGTACCAGTAATGAGTCGGTGGGTAGGGGTAACTATATACACAGGGTACCAGTAATGAGTCGGGGGGTAGGGGTACCTATATACACAGGGTACCAGTAATGAGTCGGTGGGTAGGGGTAACTATATACACAGGGTACCAGTAATGAGTCGGGGGGTAGGGGTACCTATATACACAGGGTACCAGTAATGAGTCGGTGGGTAGGGGTAACTATATACACAGGGTACCAGTAATGAGTCGGGGGGTAGGGGTACCTATATACACAGGGTACCAGTAATGAGTCGGTGGGTAGGGGTACCTATATACACAGGGTACCAGTAATGAGTCGGTGTGTGATGATAACTATATACACAGGGTACCAGTAATGAGTCGGTGTGTGATGGTAACTATATACACAGGGTACCAGTAATGAGTCGGTGTGTGATGATAACTATATACACAGGGTACCAGTAATGAGTCGGTGTGTGATGATAACTATATACACAGGGTACCAGTAATGAGTCGGTGGGTAGGGGTACCTATATACACAGGGTACCAGTAATGAGTCGGGGGGTAGGGGTAACTATATACACAGGGTACCAGTAATGAGTCGGTGGGTAGGGGTACCTATATACACAGGGTACCAGTAATGAGTCGGTGGGTAGGGGTAACTATATAAACAGGGTACCAGTAATGAGTCGGTGGGTAGGGGTACCTATATACACAGGGTACCAGTAATGAGTCGGGGGGTAGGGGTAACTATATACACAGGGTACCAGTAATGAGTCGGGCGGTAGGGGTAGCTATATACACAGGGTACCAGTAATGAGTCGGTGTGTAGGGGTACCTATATACACAGGGTACCAGTAATGAGTCGGGGGGTAGGGGTACCTATATACACAGGGTACCAGTAATGAGTCGGTGTGTGATGATAACTATATACACAGGGTACCAGTAATGAGTCGGTGTGTGATGATAACTATATACACAGGGTACCAGTAATGAGTCGGTGTGTGATGATAACTATATACACAGGGTACCAGTAATGAGTCGGTGTGTGATGATAACTATATACACAGGGTACCAGTAATGAGTCGGTTAGTAGGGGTACCTATATACACAGGGTACCAGTAATGAGTCGGTGTGTGATGATAACTATATACACAGGGTACCAGTAATGAGTCGGGGGGTAGGGGTACCTATATACACAGGGTACCAGTAATGAGTCGGTGGGTAGGGGTACCTATATACACAGGGTACCAGTAATGAGTCGGTGGGTAGGGGTACCTATATACACAGGGTACCAGTAATGAGTCGGGGTTTAGGGGTAACTATATACACAGGGTACCAGTAATGAGTCGGTGGGTAGGGGTACCTATATACACAGGGTACCAGTAATGAGTCGGGGGGTAGGGGTACCTATATACACAGGGTACCAGTAATGAGTCGGGGGGTAGGGGTACCTATATACACAGGGTACCAGTAATGAGTCGGTGGGTAGGGGTACCTATATACACAGGGTACCAGTAATGAGTCGGTGGGTAGGGGTACCTATATACACAGGGTACCAGTAATGAGTCGGTGTGTGATGATAACTATATACACAGGGTACCAGTAATGAGTCGGTGGGTAGGGGTACCAGTAATGAGTCGGGGGGTAGGGGTACCTATATACACAGGGTACCAGTAATGAGTCGGGGGGTAGGGGTACCTATATACACAGGGTACCAGTAATGAGTCGGTGGGTAGGGGTACCTATATACACAGGGTACCAGTAATGAGTCGGGGGGTAGGGGTACCTATATACACAGGGTACCAGTAATGAGTCGGTGGGTAGGGGTACCTATATACACAGGGTACCAGTAATGAGTCGGGGGGTAGGGGTACCTATATACACAGGGTACCAGTAATGAGTCGGGGGGTAGGGGTACCTATATACACAGGGTACCAGTAATGAGTCGGGGGGTAGGGGTAACTATATACACAGGGTACCAGTAATGAGTCGGGGGGTAGGGGTACCTATATACACAGGGTACCAGTAATGAGTCGGGGGGTAGGGGTACCTATATACACAGGGTACCAGTAATGAGTTGGGGGGTAGGGGTAACTATATACACAGGGTACCAGTAATGAGTCGGGGGGTAGGGGTACCTATATACACAGGGTACCAGTAATGAGTCGGGGGGTAGGGGTACCTATATACACAGGGTACCAGTAATGAGTCGGGGGGTAGGGGTACCTATATACACAGGGTACCAGTAATGAGTCGGTGGGTAGGGGTACCTATATACACAGGGTACCAGTAATGAGTCGGGGGGTAGGGGTAACTATATACACAGGGTACCAGTAATGAGTCGGTGGGTAGGGGTACCTATATACACAGGGTACCAGTAATGAGTCGGGGGGTAGGGGTACCTATATACACAGGGTACCAGTAATGAGTCGGTGGGTAGGGGTACCTATATACACAGGGTACCAGTAATGAGTCGGGGGGTAGGGGTACCTATATACACAGGGTACCAGTAATGAGTCGGGGGGTAGGGGTACCTATATACACAGGGTACCAGTAATGAGTCGGTGTGTGATGATAACTATATACACAGGGTACCAGTAATGAGTCGGGGGGTAGGGGTAACTATATACACAGGGTACCAGTAATGAGTCGGGGGGTAGGGGTACCTATATACACAGGGTACCAGTAATGAGTCGGTGGGTAGGGGTAACTATATACACAGGGTACCAGTAATGAGTCGGGGGGTAGGGGTAACTATATACACAGGGTACCAGTAATGAGTCGGTGTGTGATGATAACTATATACACAGGGTACCAGTAATGAGTCGGTGTGTGATGATAACTATATACACAGGGTACCAGTAATGAGTCGGGGGGTAGGGGTACCTATATACACAGGGTACCAGTAATGAGTCGGGGTGTAGGGGTACCTATATACACAGGGTACCAGTAATGAGTCGGTGTGTGATGATAACTATATACACAGGGTACCAGTAATGAGTCGGTGTGTGATGATAACTATATACACAGGGTACCAGTAATGAGTCGGGGGGTAGGGGTACCTATATACACAGGGTACCAGTAATGAGTCGGGGGGTAGGGGTACCTATATACACAGGGTACCAGTAATGAGTCGGGGGGTAGGGGTAACTATATACACAGGGTACCAGTAATGAGTCGGTGTGTAGGGGTACCTATATACACAGGGTACCAGTAATGAGTCGGTGTGTGATGATAACTATATACACAGGGTACCAGTAATGAGTCGGGGGGTAAGGGTACCTATATACACAGGGTACCAGTAATGAGTCGGTGTGTGATGATAACTATATACACAGGGTACCAGTAATGAGTCGGTGGGTAGGGGTAACTATATACACAGGGTACCAGTAATGAGTCGGTGGGTAGGGGTACCTATATACACAGGGTAACAGTAATGAGTCGGTGGGTAGGGGTAACTATATACACAGGGTACCAGTAATGAGTCGGTGGGTAGGGGTAACTATATACACAGGGTACCAGTAATGAGTCGGTGGGTAGGGGTACCTATATACACAGGGTACCAGTAATGAGTCGGTGGGTAGGGGTACCTATATACACAGGGTACCAGTAATGAGTCGGGGGGTAGGGGTACCTATATACACAGGGTACCAGTAATGAGTCGGGGGGTAGGGGTACCTATATACACAGGGTACCAGTAATGAGTCGGGGGGTAGGGGTAACTATATACACAGGGTACCAGTAATGAGTCGGTGTGTGATGATAACTATATACACAGGGTACCAGTAATGAGTCGGTGTGTGATGATAACTATATACACAGGGTACCAGTAATGAGTCGGTGGGTAGGGGTACCTATATACACAGGGTACCAGTAATGAGTCGGGGGGTAGGGGTACCTATATACACAGGGTACCAGTAATGAGTCGGGGGGTAGGGGTACCTATATACACAGGGTACCAGTAATGAGTCGGGGGGTAGGGGTACCTATATACACAGGGTACCAGTAATGAGTCGGTGGGTAGGGGTACCTATATACACAGGGTACCAGTAATGAGTCGGGGGGTAGGGGTACCTATATACACAGGGTACCAGTAATGAGTCGGGGGGTAGGGGTACCTATATACACAGGGTACCAGTAATGAGTCGGTGGGTAGGGGTACCTATATACACAGGGTACCAGTAATGAGTCGGGGGGTAGGGGTACCTATATACACAGGGTACCAGTAATGAGTCGGGGGGTAGGGGTACCTATATACACAGGGTACCAGTAATGAGTCGGTGGGTAGGGGTACCTATATACACAGGGTACCAGTAATGAGTCGGGGGGTAGGGGTACCTATATACACAGGGTACCAGTAATGAGTCGGGGGGTAGGGGTACCTATATACACAGGGTACCAGTAATGAGTCGGGGGGTGATGATACCTATATACACAGGGTACCAGTAATGAGTCTGGGGGTGATGATACCTATATACACAGGGTACCAGTAATGAGTCGGGGGGTAGGGGTACCTATATACACAGGGTACCAGTAATGAGTCGGGGGGTGATGATACCTATATACACAGGGTACCAGTAATGAGTCGGGGGGTAGGGGTACCTATATACACAGGGTACCAGTAATGAGTCGGGGGGTAGGGGTACCTATATACACAGGGTACCAGTAATGAGTCGGGGGGTGATGATACCTATATACACAGGGTACCAGTAATGAGTCGGGGGGTAGGGGTAACTATATACACAGGGTACCAGTAATGAGTCGGGGGGTAGGGGTACCTATATACACAGGGTACCAGTAATGAGTCGGGGGGTAGGGGTACCTATATACACAGGGTACCAGTAATGAGTCGGTGGGTAGGGGTACCTATATACACAGGGTACCAGTAATGAGTCGGGGGGTAGGGGTAACTATATACACAGGGTACCAGTAATGAGTCGGGGGGTAGGGGTAACTATATACACAGGGTACCAGTAATGAGTCGGTGGGTAGGGGTACCTATATACACAGGGTACCAGTAATGAGTCGGGGGGTAGGGGTACCTATATACACAGGGTACCAGTAATGAGTCGGGGGGTAGGGGTACCTATATACACAGGGTACCAGTATTGAGTCGGTGGGTAGGGGTAACTATATACACAGGGTACCAGTAATGAGTCGGGGGGTAGGGGTACCTATATACACAGGGTACCAGTAATGAGTCGGGGGGTAGGGGTAATTATATACACAGGGTACCAGTAATGAGTCGGGGGGTAGGGGTACCTATATACACAGGGTTCCAGTAATGAGTCGGGGGGTAGGGGTACCTATATACACAGGGTACCAGTAATGAGTCGGTGTGTGATGATACCTATATACACAGGGTACCAGTAATGAGTCGGGGGGTAGGGGTACCTATATACACAGGGTACCAGTAATGAGTCGGTGGGTAGGGGTACCTATATACACAGGGTACCAGTAATGAGTCGGGGGGTAGGGGTAACTATATACGCAGGGTACCAGTAATGAGTCGGGGGGTAGGGGTACCTATATACACAGGGTACCAGTAATGAGTCGGGGGGTAGGGGTACCTATATACACAGGGTACCAGTAATGAGTCGGGGGGTAGGGGTACCTATATACACAGGGTACCAGTAATGAGTCGGGGGGTAGGGGTACCTATATACACAGGGTACCAGTAATGAGTCGGGGGGTAGGGGTACCTATATACACAGGGTACCAGTAATGAGTCGGGGGGTAGGGGTACCTATATACACAGGGTACCAGTAATGAGTCGGGGGGTACGAGTTCATTGAGATACAGTGCCTTCAGAAAATATTCACAGCCTCGTATTTTTTGCCAAAAATTAATATTTTTTTTTTGTCACTGGCCACAACACCTCATAGTATCAAAGTGGAATGATGTTTTTTGAAATGTTTACAAATGAATAAGAACTGAAAAGCTGAAATGTCTTCAGTCAGTAAGTATTCAAGCCTAAATAAGTTCAGGAGTAAAACTTTGCTTAACAAGTCACAGAAATTGCATGGACTGTAAGTACCGTTCATGCAGAACATATTCAGACCCCTTTTTAGATGTTGTTACGTTACAGCCTTAATCTAAAATTAATTAAATTATCTACACACACTACCCCATA
The DNA here is from genome assembly GCF_029448725.1 of Salvelinus fontinalis. Classification (NCBI taxonomy): domain Eukaryota; kingdom Metazoa; phylum Chordata; class Actinopteri; order Salmoniformes; family Salmonidae; genus Salvelinus; species Salvelinus fontinalis. Next base: position 7,889,555 of record NC_074690.1, read on the forward strand.
ATGACACACTACCCCATAATGACACACTACCCCATAATGACACACTACCCCATAATGACTCACTACCCCATAGTGACACACTACCCCACAATGACACACTACCCCATAATGACACACTACCCCATAATGACTCACTACCCCATAATGACTCACTACCCCATAGTGACACACTACCCCACAATGACACACTACCCCATAATGACACACTACCCCATAATGACTCACTACCCCATAATGACACACTACCCCATAATGACTCAATACCCCATAATGACTCAATACCCCATAATGACTCAATACCCCATAATAACACACTACCCAATAATAACACACTACCCCATAATGACTCAATACCCCATAATGACTCAATACCCCATAATGACTCAATACCCCATAATGACTCAATATCCCATAATAACACACTACCCATAATGACTCAATACCCCATAATGACTCAATACCCCATAATGACTCAATACCCCATAATGACTCAATACCCCATAATGACTCAATACCCCATAATAACACACTACCCCATAATGACTCAATACCCCATAATGACTCACTACCCCATAATAACACACTACCCCATAATAACACACTACCCCATAATGACTCAATACCCCATAATGACTCAATACCCCATAATGACACAATACCCCATAATGACACAATACCCCATAATGACTCACTACCCCATAATGACTCAATACCCCATAATAACACACTACCCCATAATGACTCAATACCCCATAATGACTCAATACCCCATAATAACACACTACCCAATAATAACACACTACCCCATAATGACTCAATACCCCATAATGACACACTACCCCATAATGACTCAATACCCCATAATGACTCAATACCCCATAATGACACAATACCCCATAATGACTCAATACCTCATAATGACACACTACCCCATAATGACTCAATACCCCATAATAACACACTACCCATAATGACTCAATACCCCATAATGACACAATACCCCATAATGACTCACTACCCCATAATAACACACTACCCCATAATGACTCAATACCCCATAATGACTCAATACCCCATAATAACACACTACCCCATAATGACTCAATACCCCATAATGACTCAATACCCCATAATAACACACTACCCAATAATAACACACTACCTCATAATGACACACTACCCCATAATGACTCAATACCCCATAATGACACACTACCCCATAATGACACACTACCCCATAATGACTCAATACCCCATAATAACACAATACCCCATAATAACACACTACCCATAATGACACACTACCCCATAATGACACACTACCCATAATGACTCAATACCCCATAATGACACAATACCCCATAATGACACACTACCCATAATGACTCAATACCCCATAATGACACAATACCCCACAATGACACAATACCCCATAATGACTCAATACCCCATAATGACTCAATACCCCATAATGACACAATACCCCACAATGACTCAATACCCCACAATGACTCAATACCCCATAATGACACACTACCCATAATGACTCAATACCCCATAATGACACACTACCCCATAATGACACACTACCCCATAATGACACACTACCCCATAATGACTCAATACCCCATAATGACTCAATACCCCATAATGACTCAATACCCCACAATGACTCAATACCCCATAATGACACACTACCCCATAATGACTCAATACCCCATAATGACACACTACCCCATAATGACACACTACCCCATAATGACTCAATACCCCATAATGACATACTACCCCATAATGACTCACTACCCCATAATGACTCACTACCCCATACTGACTCAATACCCCATAATGACTCAATACCCCATAATGACACAATACCCCATAATGACTCAATACCCCATAATGACACACTACCCCATAATGACTCAATACCCCATAATGACTCAATACCCCATAATGACACACTACCCCATAATGACTCAATACCCCACAATGACTCAATACCCCATAATGACTCAATACCCCATAATGACTCACTACCCCACAATGACTCAATACCCCACAATGACTCAATACCCCATAATGACACAATACCCCATAATGACACAATACCACATAATGACACAATACCCCACAATGACTCAATACCCCATAATGACACACTACCCCATAATGACACAATACCCCACAATGACACAATACCCCATAATGACTCAATACCCCATAATGAAACACTACCCCATAATGACTCAATACCCCATAATGACTCAATACCCCATAATGACACAATACCCATAATGACACACTACCCCATAATGACTCAATACCCCATAATGACACACTACCCCATAATGACACACTACCCCACAATGGCTCAATACCCCATAATGACTCAATACCCCATAATGACACAATACCCCATAATGACACAATACCCCATAATGACTCAATACCCCATAATGACACACTACCCCATAATGACACAATACCCCATAATGACACACTACCCCATAATTTGTAAGTCGCTCTGGATAAGAGCGTCTGCTAAATGACGTAAATGTAAATGTAATAATGACTCAATACCCCATAATGACACAATACCCCATAATGACTCAATACCCCATAATGACACACTACCCCATAATGACTCAATACCCCATAATGACACACTACCCCATAATGACACACTACCCCATAATGACACAATACCCCATAATGACACAATACCCCACAATGACACAATACCCCATAATGACTCAATACCCAATGATGACACAATACCCCCATAATTACAAAGCGAAAACAGTTTTTTTGAAAAATAAATAAAACAGAAATACCTTATTTACATAATTATTCAGATCCTATGCTATAAGACTCGAATCAAATTTAATTTTATTGGTCACATAAACGTGTTTAGCAGAGGTTTTTGCGGGTGTAGCGAAATTCTTGAAATTTAGCTCAGGTGCATCCTGTTTCCATTGATCACCCTTGAGATGTTTCTACAACTTGATTGGAGTTCACCTGTTGTAAATTAAATTGATTGGACATGATTTAGAAAGGCACACACCTGTTTAAATAGTTGACAGTGCATGTCAGAGCAAAAACCAAGCCATGAGGTCGAAGGAATTGTCCGTAGAGCTCCGATTCAAGATTGTGTCAAGGCACAGATCTGGGTGAGGGGTAACAAAAATATCTGCAGCATTGAAGGTCCCCAAGTGGCCTCATCATTCTTAAATGGAAGAAGTTTGGAACCATCAAGACTGTTCCTAGAGCAGGCCGCCCGGCCAAACTGAGCAATCGAGGGAGAAGGGCCTTGGTCAGGGAGGTGACCAAGAACCCAATGGTCAATCTGACAGAGGTCCAGGGTTCCTCTGAGGAGATGGGAGAACCTTCCAGAAGGACAACCATCTCTGTAGCACTCCACCAATCAGGCCTTTATGGTAGAGTGGCCAGACGGAAGCCACTCCTCAGTAAAAGGCACATTACAGCCCGCTTGGCGTTTGCCGAAAGTCTGACACCCTAAAGGACTGTCAGACCATGAGAAACAAGATTCTCTGGTCTGATGAAACCAAGATTTAACTATTTGGCCTGAATGTCAAGTGTCAAGTTTAGAGGAAACCTGGCACCATCCCTACAGTGAAGCATCATGTTGTGAGGATGTTTTTCAGCGTCAGGGACTGGGAGACTAGTCTGGATCGAGGGAAAGATGAACAGAGCAAAGTACATAGAGATCTTTGATGAAAACCTGCACCGGAGCACTCAGGACCTCAGACTGAGTCAAAGGTTCACCTTCCAACAGGACAAAGGGTCTGAATCCTTATGTAAATGTAATATTTCAGTGTTTTATTTTTAATACATTTTCAAACATTTCTAAAAACCTGTTTTTTGCTTTGTCATTATGGGGTATTGTGTGTAGCTTGACGACGGGGAAAAAACGATTTCATCCATTTCAGAATAATGCTGTGATAACAAAGTGAGGAAAAAGTCAAGGGGTCTGAATACTTTCAGAATGCACTGCAGTTCCTCAGATCACGTTGATCATCTTGAACAGAGGTCATCCAGTTTATTCTCCAGTGATTGCATGTTCGCCAATAGAACAGAGATTTATCCACTCTCCGGCGTAGTCTCGTCAAGTATCCCGCATGCCGGCCTCTAGAGCGCCAATTCCTCCTCCTTCGAGTGTCAGGGAGTTGGGCCTGGTCCGCGATGTTCAATATGTCTTTTCGCTTACGACTCATTGAAGTAGAAGTCCTCGTCCAAATGGAGGTTAGTGATAGCTGCTCTGATGTACAGAAGCTCTTTTCGGTCACAGGAAACAATGGCGGAAACATTATGATCATCTGAAAAAAGTACTGAAAGGTCAGGAGCCTATAAAATGGCCACCATTCCGTCCGGCACCATTAGACCCTCTGCGTCAAATTGAAGTGCTGTACACGTTTGTGTATTTTTGCTACACAAGTACGCAGAACAGCAATGTTTCACTAATTGCATTAGGTGTACATTTAACTCCCCATAAGCACTTTGATTTAATAACATCTGTCTGTCCTCTAACCTGTCTGTCCTCTAACCTGTCTGTCCTCTAACCTGTCTGTCCTCTAACCTGTCTGTCCTCTAACCTGTCTGTCCTCTAACCTGTCTGTCCTCTAACCTGTCTGTCCTCTAACCTGTCTGTCCTCTAACCTGTCTGTCCTCTAACCTGTCTGTCCTCTAACCTGTCTGTCTTTGTGTGGCAGTGTCTTCAGACAGTAGTTTCCTGGCAGACCCCTTCTCCTTCTCTGCTGGCCTGACCGCTCAGTTCTCTGGGGAGTTTGGAATCATCGTCTTCAACAAGGTGCTGGTCAACGATGGAGGACACTACAACTCTCACACAGGTAAAACACACACACACACACACACACACACACAGAGACACACAGAGACACCCACACACACAGAGCCACACAGAGACACCCACACACAGTATTGTACAGCTAACCTTGTGGGTACAGTCCCATTCAAAATCCTATTTTCCCTAACCCTAACCCATACTCTAACCCTAACCCCTAACCCTAACCCCTAACCCATACTCTAACCCTAACCCTAACCCCTAACCCTAACCCTACCCCTAACCCTAACCCATACTCTAACCCTAACCCTAACCCCTAACCCCAACCCCTAACCCTACCCCTAACCCATACTCTAACCCTAACCCCTACCCCTAACCCTAACCCCTAACCCCTAACCCTAACCCTAACCCATACTCTTACCCTAAACCTAATTCCTAACCCTAACACTAACCCTAGTTCCTTATTCTAACCCTAATTCTAACCTTAACCCCCTAGAAATAGTATTTGAACTTGTGGGGACTAACACAATGTTCCCAGTTGGTCAAATTTTTGGTTGTTTACTATTCCTGTAGGGACTTCTGGAATAGCTAAACACACACACACACACACACACACACACACACACACACAGACAGACAGACAGACAGACAGACAGACAGACAGACAGACAGACAGACAGACAGACAGACAGACAGACAGACATTTGTCAGTGTGTATGTTGGGTGGTGTCAGGTCTCAGGAGTGGTATACAGTCGTGGCCAAAAGAATGACACAAATATGCATTTTCACAAAGTCTGCTTCTTCAGTGTCTTTAGATATTTTTGTCAGATGTTACTATGTAATACTGAAGTATAATTACAAGCATTTCATAAGTGTCAAAGGCTTTTATTGACAATTACATGAAGTTGATGCAAAGAGTCAATATTTGCAAAGTTGACCCTTCTTTTTCAAGACCTCTGCAATCCGCCCTGGCATGCTGTCAATGAACTTCTGGGCCACATCCTGACTGATGGCAGCCCATTCTTGCATAATCAATGCTTGGAGTTTGTCAGAATTTGTAGGTTTTTGTTTGTCCACCCGCCTCTTGAGGATTGACCACAAGTTCTCAATGGGATTAAGGTCTGGGGAGTTTCCTGGCCATGGACCCAAAATATATATCGTCACCAAACTGTTCCTGGATGGTTGGGAGAAGTTGCTCTCGGAGGATGTATTGGTACCATTCTTTATTCATGGCTGTGTTCTTAAGCAAAATTGTGAGTGAGCCCACTCCCTTGACTGAGAAGCATACCCACACATGAATGGTCTCAGGATGCTTTACTGTTGGCATGACACAGGACTGATGGTAGCGCTCACCTTGTCTTCTCCGGACAAGCTTTTTTCCGGATGCCCCAAACAATCGGAAAGGGGATTCATCAGAGAAAATGACTTTACCCCAGTCCTCAGCAGTCCAATCCCTGTACCTTTTGCAGAATATCAGTCTGTCCCTGATGTTTTCCTGGAGAGAAGTGGTTTCTTTGCTGCCCTTCTTGACACCAGGCCATCCTCCAAAAGTCTTCGCCTCACTGTGTGTGCAGATACTCACACCTGCCTGCTGCCATTCCTGAGCAAGCTCTGTACTGGTGGTGTCCAGATCCCGCAGCTGAATCAACTTTAGGAAACGGTCCTGGCGCTTACTGGACTTTTCTTGGGCGCCCTGAAGCCTTCTTCACAACAATTGAACCGCTTTCCTTGAAGTTCTTGACGATCCGATAAATGGTTGATTTAGGTGCAATCGTTGCCTGTGAAGCCCGTTTTATGCAAAGCAATGATGACAACACGTGTTTCCTTTCAGGTAACCATGGTTGACAGAGGAAGAACAATGATCCCAAGCATCACCCTCCTTTTGAAGCTTCCAGTCTGTTATTCGAACTCAATCAGCATGACAGAGTGATCTCCAGCCTTGTCCTCGTCAACAATCACACCTGTGTTAACGAGAGAATCACTGACATGATGTCAGCTGGTCCTTTTGTGGCAGGGCTGAAATGCAGTGGAAATGTTTTTGGGGGATTCAGTTAATTTTCATGGCAAAGAGGGACTTTGCAATTAATTGCAATTCATCTGATCACTCTTCATAACAGTCTGGAGTAAATGCATTTTGCCATCATACAAACTGAGGCAGCAGACTTTGAAAATTAATATTTGTGTCATTCTCAAAACTTTTGGCCACGACTGTAAGTGAGGCAGGGTTCAGTGTTGACCTGGATTTGGGTTATGTTACTAGGGTTACCTAGGGGTGGTTTTCAAAACACACACACAGACACACACAAATATAATATTTTCCCTCCCTCTCTCCAGGTATCTTCACGATACCGATGGAAGGGCGTTACCTGATCTCAGGAGTTCTGATGGCTCGGCAGGGACTGGAGGCTGTTTTGTCTGTCTCCAACCGTAGTGTCCATAGGCTGATGAGCTCCGCGTCTGGAGCAGGGACAGTGGCCCAGGACAGTTGTCCCTGTGGAGGCTCTGTCTCGTTCAGCCTGATCCTGTCTCTGAGGCAAGGGGACCACGTAGCTCTGGTCCGGACCGCAGGACAGCTGGCCACCACAGAGTCCAGAGACATCCTATCAACATTCAGCGCCATTTTCCTCTATGCCCCGCAGCCAATCACCAGATAGGTACCACTGGGCCAACCAATCACACAGCAAAGACTTGGTCATGTACATTCCACAACCAATCAGAAAGCAGGAATACATTTAAACAGACACCAGAAATCCAATCACCTGCAACCCTGCAGTTGTTCAGAATAATGATTTGTATCATAGATATAGATATTCACCATGTAAAAAGTAATTCTATGCTCACCTTTTTACTGAACGATTATGCCAAAGATATCAACAAATATTAAGTGGTCATTCATGTATTTGACAATATAGATGTCTGCTTTTTTTTTACCTTTTATTTTAAAACATTTTACTAAATTAACATTTATAAAATTATATATGTACTTTGTTTTCTTTGAAAAAAATGTCAGAGGGAAGAGACCACCATATAGTTTGTTCAGTATTCCATACCACATCCTGTTAGATTCATACCACATCCTGTTAGATTCATTCCACATCCTGTTAGATTCATACCACATCCTGTTAGATTCATACCACATCCTGTTAGATTCATCTGTTTTACAGGTTATTCAGTATTCCACATCCTGTTAGATTAATCTGTTTTACAGGTTATTCAGTATTCCACATCCTGTTAGATTCATCTGTTTTACAGGTTATTCAGTATTCCACATCCTGTTTAGATTCATCTGTTTTACAGGTTATTCAGTATTCCACATCCTGTTTAGATTCATGTGTTTTACAGGTTATTCAGTATTCCACATCCTGTTAGATTCATCTGTTTTACAGGTTATTCAGTATTCCACATCCTGTTTAGATTCATGTGTTTTACAGGTTATTCAGTATTCCACATCCTGTTTAGATTCATGTGTTTTACAGGTTATTCAGTATTCCACATCCTGTTTAGATTCATGTGTTTTACAGGTTATTCAATATTCCATACCAAAAAACTGTTACCATTAGTAAAACAGTAGGGTTGATTCATTCCTTCACGTATGTTGTCAATAAACCCATTTGAAGATTTGTCTGATAGTTGGATGGATGGTTAACAAACGAGTCATTCTGTATGGCTTCACTTTAGAAAGAGATTAGAGAGGCTCCAGTGAATATTTCTAAGTTGAAAATATCCAGGATGACTAACAACTAAGGGATGCTGGATGGGGAGAGCAATGGAAACAAATGACTGCCCTGTCTTGTTCCAGGGAGGAGATGTATCTAGCTTAGATTGTAGGATGGCCGGGGTGTTAAGCATGTCCCAGTTTAGGTCACCTAGTAGCACGAGCTCTGAAGATAGATGGGGGACAATCAGTTCACATATGGTGTCCAGGGCACAGCTGGGGGCTGAGGGAGGTCTATAACAAGCGGCAACGGTAAGAGACTTGTTTCTGGAAAGGTGGATTTTTAAAAGTAGAAGCTCAAATTGTTTGGGTACAGACCTGGATAGTAGGACAGAACTCTGCAGGCTATCTCTGCAGTAGATTGCAACTCCGTCCCCTTTGGCAGTTCCATCGTGTCGGAGAATGTTATAGTTATGGATGGACATTTCTGGATTTTTGGTGGACTTCCTAAGCCAGGATTCAGACTTGGCTAGGACATCCGGGTTGGCAGAGTGTGCTGAAAGCAGTGAATAAAACAAACTTCGGGAGGAGGCTCTAATGTTAACATGCATGAAACCAAGGCTATAACGGTTACAGAAGTCATCAAAAGAGAGCGCCTGGGGAATAGGAGTGGCACTAGGCACTGCAGAACCTGGATTCACCTCTACATCACCAGAGGAACAGAGGAGGATAAGGATACGACTAAATGCTATAAGAAATGGTCGTACTGCATTCGGAACAGAGAGTAAAAGGAGCAGGTTTCTGGGCGCGGAAGAATAGATTCAAGGCAAAATGTATAGACAAGGGTATGGTAGGATGTGAATACAGTGGAGGTAAACCTAGGTATTGAGTGATAATGGTAGAATGTGAATACAGTGGAGGTAAACCTAGGTATTCAGTGACGATGAGAGTGTTTTGCCTCTAGAGACATCATTTAGACCAGGTGAGATCACGCATGTGTGGGAGGTGAAACAAAAGGGTTAGCTACGGTATATTGAGCAGGGATGGAGGCTCTACAGTGAAATAAGACAATAATCACTAACCAGAACAGCAATGGACAAGGCATATTGACATTAGTGAGAGGCATGCATAGCCGAGTAATCATAGGGTCCAATGAGTAGCTGGCCAGGCTGGAGACACGGCGATTCAGACAGCTAGCAGGCCGGGGCTAGCGGGCTAGCAGAAGGGCCTTAGGGGGACGTTGCGACGGAAGAGTCTGTTGTAGCCCCCTCAGACGGTTACATCGGCAGACCAGTCGTGTTGGATCGGCAGGGCTCTGTGTAGGCAGTAAAAGGGTTTTGTAGGTATTGTAGCCCAAGAAATTGGCTGATGGTCCTCTTCAGCTAACAGTCCGATATGCTCTATATCGGACTACCTTCTGTAGTGCTTGCGGTCGGAGGCCGAGCAGTTGCCATACCAGGCGGTGATGCAACCAGTCAGAATGCTCTTGATGGTGCAGCTGTCAAACCTTTTGAGGATCTGAGGACCCATGCCAAATCTTTTCAGTCTCTTGAGGGGGAATAGGTTTTGTCGAGCCCTCTTCACTACTGTCTGAGTGTGTTTGGACCATGATAGTTTGTTGGTGATGTGGACACCAAGGAACTTGAAGGTCTCAACCTGCTCCACTGCAGCCCTGTCGATGAGAATGGGGACGTGCTCAGTGCTCTTTTTCCTGTAGTCCACAATCATCTCCTTTGTCTTGATCACGTTGAGGGAGAGGTTGTTGTTCTGGCACCACACAGCCAGGTCTCTGACCTCCTTCCTATAAACTGTCTCGTTGCTGTCGGTGATCAGGCCTTCCACTATTGTGTCACTGGCAAATTTAATGATGGTGTTGGAGTCGTGCCTGACCGTGCAGTCATGAGTGAACAGGAGGGGGCTGAGCACGCACCCCTGAGGAGCCCCTGTGTTGAGGATCAGTGTGGCGGATGTGTTGTTACCTACCCTTACCACCTGGGGGCGGCCCGTCAAGAAGTCCAGGATCCAGGTGCAGAGGGAGGTGTTTAGTTCCAGGGTCCTTAGCTTATTGATGAGCTTTGAGGGCACTATGGTGTTGAACGCTGAGCTGTAGTCAATGAATAGCATTCTCACATAGGTGTTCCTTTTGTCCAGGTGGGAAAGGGCAGTGTGGAGTGCGATTGAGATGGCATCATCTGTGGATCTGTTTGGGCGGTATGCAAATTGGAGTGGGTCTAGGGTTTCTGGGATGATCGTGTTGATGTGAGCCATGACCAGCCTTTCAAAGCCCTTCATGGCTACAGTCGTGAGTGCCATGGGCTGGTAGTCATTTAGGCAGGTTACCTTAGTGTTCTTGGGCACAGGCACTATGGGGGTCTGTTTAAAACATGTTGGTATTACAGACTCAGACAGTTGGAGGTTGAAAATGTCAGTGAAGACACTTGCTAGTTGCTCGCAGTACACGTCCTGGTAATCCGTAATGTTGACCTGTCTAAAGGTCACATCGGCTGCGGAGAGCCTGATCACACAGTCTTCTGGGTTAGGGTTAGGGTTAGAGCATAGAAGTAGTTTAGCTCATCCGGTAGGATCGTGTCACTGGGCAGCTCTCGGCTGTGCTTCCCTTTGTCTGTAATGATTTGCAGGCCCTGCCACATCCGATAAGCGTCAGAGCCGGTGTAGTACGACTCGATCTTAGTCCTGTATTGATGCTTTGTCTGTTTGATGGTTCGTCGGAGGGCATTTGATACCATTCCACCAATTCCACCCCAGCCATTACCACGAGCCCGTCCTGTGGTGTGTGTGTGTGTGTGTGTGTGTCTGAAGGCAAGGTCCTCTCAGTAATGTAAATCATGTGTGTAGTTGGCAGCTTATCTTAGCTGTGTACTTTACAGGGGGGGTATTATTATAAAACACACACACACACACACACACGCGGTTCGTCGTCGGGCATATCAGGGTTTCTTATAAGCTTCCGTGTTAGAGTCCCGCTCCTTGAAAGCGGCAGCTCTACTCTTTAGCTCAGTGCGGAGGTTGCCTGTAATCCATGGCTTCTGGTTGGGGTATTTATGTACGGTCACTGTGGGGATGACGTCATCGATTCACTTATTGATGAAGCCAATGACTGATGTGGTGTACTCCTCAATGCCATTGGAGGAAACCCGGAACATATTCCAATCTGTGCTAGCAAAACAGTCCTGTAGCTTAGCATCTGCAATCTTCTGACCACTTTTTTATTGATCTAGTCACTGGTGCTTCCTGCTTGTAAGCAGGAATCAGGAGGATAGAATTATGGTCAGATTTGCAAAATGGAGGGTGAGGGAGGGCTTTGTATGCATCTCTGTGTGTGCAGTATAGGTGGTCCAGAGTTATTTTCCCTCTGGTTGCACATTTAACATGTTGATAGAAATTAGGTAAAACTGATTTAAGTTTCCTTGCATTAAAGTCCCCGGCTACCAGGAGAGCTGCCTCTGGATGAGCGTTTTTTTGTATGCTTATGACGGAATACAGCCCATTCAATGCTACGACAACTCTCTAGGTAGATAGTGTGGTCTGCAGCTTATCATGAGATACTGATACTCTACCTCAGGTGAGCAATGGCTCGAGACTTCCTTAGATATCGTGCACCAGCTGTTGTTTACAAAAATACATAGTCCGCCGCCCCTTGTCTTACCAGACGCCGCTGTTCTATCCTGCCAGTACAGCATGTAACCAGACAGCTGTATGTTGATATAGTCGTCGTTCAGCCACGACTCCGTGAGTATAAGATGTTACAGTTTTAAATGCCCCGTTGGTAGTTTAATCTTCCCAATAACTCGTCCATTTTATTGTCAACTCTCTAGAGACCGCAGGAGCGGTAGAGATACTCTTAATGATCGGCTATGAAAAGCCAACTGACATTTACTCCTGAGGTGCTGACTTGCTGCACCCTCGACAACTACTGTGATTATTATTATTTGACCATGCTGGTCATCTATGAACATTTGAACATCTTGGCCATGTTCTGTTATAATCTCCACCGGCACAGCCAGAAGAGGACTGGCCACCCCTCATAGCCTGGTTCCTCTCTAGGTTTCTTCCTAGGTTTTGGCCTTTCTAGGGAGTTTTTCCTAGCCACCGTGCTTCTACACCTGCATTGCTTGCTGTTTGGGGTTTTAGGCTGGGTTTCTGTACGAAGGGCTATATAAATCAATTTGATTTGATTTGATTGTCCAAAGATTGCATGTGTGCTAGCAGAATTGATGGGAGTGGGGGTTTATTCGATCACCTCCTACTCCTCAGAAGGCAGCCCGCCCTCCTGCCTCTCTTTCTCCACCTCCTCTTCATGCAGATCACTGGGAAAAAGGATTCTGCTAGTCAGTGGTGAGTAATCGCGGTCCTGATGTCTAGCAGTTATTTTCGGTCATAAGACACGGTAGTGGCAACATTATGTACAAAAATAGTTTAAAAAATAAGTTTCAAACAACGCAGATAAACAAACACAAAACACAATCGGTTGGGGGCACATAAAATGTCTGCCTTCTGCTCCGGCACCATTTTTACAAATAGCCGACCAATCAGCCTGTTGCCAACCCTTAGTAAACTTTTTGAAAAATGTGTTTGACCAGATACAAGCTTAATGCTAGGGATATGGACAAGGTGAAACAACTCCATCATCTGGCCATTGCCAACCCAGTTACAGTCAGCTCAGTGTAGAGTAAGGTTAGGTCAGTGTAGAGTAAGGTTAGGTCAGTGTTGAGTAAGGTTAGGTCAGTTGTGAGTAACAGGTACAAGACCTTAACCTCTAACACCTCCCAAACCCGGATCCGGGAGCACCCCCATCAGTAGAAAAGCTACTAGCATAGCCTAGTATAGCGTCACAAGTAAATACTAGCATCTAAATATCATTAAATCACAAGTCCAAGACACCAGATGAAAGATACACATCTTGTGAATCCAGCCATCATTTCTGATTTATGTTTTACAGGGAAGACACAATATGTAAATCTATTAGCTAACCACGTTAGCAAAAGACACCACTTTTTTTACTCCACCAGTTTTTTACTCCATCAGTAGCTATCACAAATTCGACAAAATAAAGATATAAATAGCCACTAACCAAGAAACAACTTCATCAGATGACAGTCTGATAACATATTTATTGTATAGCATATGTTTTGTTAGAAAAATGTGCATATTTCAGGTATAAATCATAGTTTACCATTGCAGCCACCATCACAACTCTCACCAAAGCGACTAGAATAACTACAGAGAGCAACGTGTATTACCTAATTACTCATCATAAAACATTTCTTAAAAATACACAGCGTACAGCAATTGAAAGACACAGATCTTGTGAATCCAGACAATATTTCAGATTTTCTAAGTGTTTTACAGCGAAAACACAATATAGCGTTATATTAGCATACCACAATAGCAAACATTACAACAGCATTGATTCAAGCCAAACATAGCGATTACGTATAAACCACCAAAAGATATTAATTTTTTCACTAACCTTCTCAGAATTCTTCAGATGACAGTCCTATAACATCATATTACACAATGCATATAGAGTTTGTTCGAAAATGTGCATATTTAGCGGCACAAATCGTGGTTATACAATGAGAAAAGTAGCAAAGCTGCCCAGAAAATGGCAGGAGAAATCTTTGAAGAGGCACCTATTCTAATCAGTAACTATTCCAAAACTTGACTAAAAAATACAGGTTGGACAGCAATTGAAAGACAAATTAGTTCTTAATGCAATCGCTGGGTTACATTTTTAAAATTAACGATACTTTAAGCATACAGCGTGCGCTAAAGCGAGACGCACCGAAATTCATGGCGGAATTATTATTTGACATTTTTCAACATAAGTACGAATTAACAGCATAAAGACTGCTTACTATTAGCTGAGCTTCCATCAGAATCTTGGGCAAGGTGTCCTTTCTCCAGAACAATCGTCTTTGGGTTGAAAGATGTCCTCTTCTCCTGTCGAAATAGCAGCTAACGATAGCCACCCACTGGAGACGTGTCCAACTCGTGAAAGCGCATGACAAAGAAATCCCAGAAAATCGCAATAAACTGCTATATGTCTTTAACACCTATAACGAATAAAAACATGACCGGAGATATAGAACTACTAAAACGAAAGCGTTTGCAGGACGCCATTGTGATGTCTTCATGCGTCAGGCGCACCGTTGAAAAGGACGGTACTTCCGTTCCAGGGTCTTATATAAGGTCCCAGATTGCGCAATCCACTCCATTCAAATTCTCCCCGCTTACTGACATCTAGAGGAAGACGTATGCAGTGCATGTAGCCCGATGGCTTACATAGGGACTTATAAACTGACCCCAGAACAGGGACCTCGATTTCAGAAATCTCACTCCCTGACAGGAAATGTGCTGCAGAATGAGTTCTGTTTCACTCAGAGACATAATTGAAACGGTTTTAGAAACTAGAGAGTGTTTTCTATCCAATAGTAATAATAATATGCATATTGTACGAGCAAGAATTGAGTACGAGGCAGTTTAATTTGAGAACGATATTTTACAAAGTTGAAACAGCACCCCCTATATTGTCAAGATTAATTGTCCTCCTCACATGATGTAACAAAAGTAAACTCTTCAATACTGGTTTTCAAAGAACATAATTGTTTTACCTGCTTAAATGTTAACAGTGAGACAATAAATGCTAGTTGTTTTATGTGTGTTCATTGAACAATTGCAGGTACAGCAAATTCCTGGCTTACCGGGAGAAACTCTATGGTCATACGGAGTGTTGGACCCTGGGTTTCAGAGGACATGCTTACCCGTGGGAATGACACCAACAACTAAGTGGAAGCTGCCATGATAGTCCTGAAAGACAAGATCCTCCAGAGAACCAAAGCCTTCAACCTGCCGCAGCTGTTTGATATCCTCACATCCCGCTTGGAGACCTGATGGTGCCGACAGAGATGGTCGTCTCACTTCAAGTCCTTAGGAAACTATGCAGTTATTTGTTTTTTTATGTATTATTTCTTACATTGTTAGCCCAGGAAATCTCAAGTGTTATTACATACAGCCGGGAAGAACTACTGGATATAAAAGCGATGTTAACTTACCAACATTACGACCAGGAATACCTCTTTCCTGAAGCGGATCCTTTGTTCGGACCTCCACCCTGGACATGGGATCTTATCCCAGAGGCCGACCCAAAACAACATGGTCGCCGCAGGAGAGGCAGACGGAGCGGCCTCCTGGTCAGACTCAGAAGGCTATCACACTATCCACCGCTCCCGAGCATATTACTCGCCAATGTCCAATCTCTACATAACAAGGTGGACGAAATTAGGACACGAGTTGCCTTCCAGAGAGACATCAGAGATTGACAACATATCCCGAGTGAGCCATGTTTCCGTGAAACAGAGAATGTTACAGAGTTGGTAAAGCCACCCGGTTTCTTCATGCATCGAGCCGATAGAATCAAACATCTCTCTGGTAAGAAGAAGTGGTGTATGCCTTATGATTAACGACTCATGGTGTAATCACAACAACATACAGGAACTTAAGTCATTTGCGGACCGCATTATCTTCCAAGAAAATTCTCTTCGATTATAGTCACAGCCGTGTATACCCCCCAAGCAGATACCTCGTCGGCCCTGAAAGAACTTCACTTGACTCTATGTAAACTGGAAACCATACATCCTGAGGCTGCATTTATTGTAGCCGGGGATTTTCACAAAGCTAACCTTAGAACGAGACTTCCTAAATTATATTAGCATATCGAATACACAACAATGGCTGCTAGCATTCTGGATCATTGCTACTCTAACTTCCACGATGCATACAAAGCCTTCCCCCACCCTGCAATCGGCAAATCTGACCATGACTCCATTTTGTTGCTCCCAGCCTATAGACAGAAAACTAAAACAGGAAACGCCTGTGCTCAGGTCTGTCCAACACTGGTCTGACCAATCAGATTCCATGCTTCAGGATTGCGTCGATCACGTGGACGTTCTGGAAAGCCTCAGACAACATTGACGAATATGCTGATTCGGTGAGCGAGTTCATTAGAAACTGCATCGGAGATGTCGTACCCACTATGACTACTAATATGCGAATATGCTGATTCGGTGAGCGAGTTCATTAGAAACTGCATCGGAGATGTCGTACCCACTATGACTACTAATATGCGAATATGCTGATTCGGTGAGCGAGTTCATTAGAAACTGCATCGGAGATGTCGTACCCACTATGACTACTAATATGCGAATATGCTGATTCGGTGAGCGAGTTCATTAGAAACTGCATCGGAGATGTCGTACCCACTATGACTACTAATATGCGAATATGCTGATTCGGTGAGCGAGTTCATTAGAAACTGCATCGGAGATGTCGTACCCACTATGACTACTAATATGCGAATATGCTGATTCGGTGAGCGAGTTCATTAGAAACTGCATCGGAGATGTCGTACCCACTATGACTACTAATATGCGAATATGCTGATTCGGTGAGCGAGTTCATTAGAAACTGCATCGGAGATGTCGTACCCACTATGACTACTAATATGCGAATATGCTGATTCGGTGAGCGAGTTCATTAGAAACTGCATCGGAGATGTCGTACCCACTATGACTACTAATATGCGAATATGCTGATTCGGTGAGCGAGTTCATTAGAAACTGCATCGGAGATGTCGTACCCACTATGACTACTAATATGCGAATATGCTGATTCGGTGAGCGAGTTCATTAGAAACTGCATCGGAGATGTCGTACCCACTATGACTACTAATATGCGAATATGCTGATTCGGTGAGCGAGTTCATTAGAAACTGCATCGGAGATGTCGTACCCACTATGACTACTATTCCCCAACCAGAAACTGTGGATTGAAGGCAGCATTCGCGTGAAACTGAAAGCGCGACCCAATGCTTTTAATCAGGGCAAGGCGACTGGAAACATGACCGAATACAAACAGTGCTGCTATTCCCTCCGCAAGGCAATCTAACAACCTAAGCGTCAGTATAGAGACAAAGTAGAGTCGCAATTCAACGGCTCAAACACGAGACGTATGTGGCAGGGTCTACAGTCAATCACGGATTACAAAAATAAAACCAGCCCCACCGACGTCTTGCTCCCAGACAAATTAAACAACTTCTTTCCTCGCTTTGAGGACAATACAGTGCCACTGACACGGCCCGTGGGCTCTCCTTCTCCGTGGCCATCGTGAGTAAAACATTTAAACGTGTTAACCCTCGCAAGGCTGCCGGCGCAGACGGCATCCCTAGCCGCGTCCTCAGAGTGTGCGCAGATCAGCTGGCCGGTGTGTTTACGGACATATTCAATCATTCCCTATCCCAGTCTGTTGTCCCCACATGCTTCAAGATGGCCACCATTGTTCCTGGTCCTAAGGTAACTGAACTAAATGACTATCGCCCCTTTGCACTCACTTCTGCCATCATGAAGTGCTTTGAGTGACTAGTCAAGGAGCATATCACCTCCACCCTACCTGATACCCTACCTGATACCCTAGACCCACTCCAATTTGACAATGCAATCGCCATCACACAGCACACTGCCCTATCCCATCTGGACAAGAGAAAATACCTATGTAAGAATGCTGCTCATTGCCTACAGCTCAGCATTTAATACCATAGTACCCTCCAAACTCGTCATTCTCGACCCCGCCCTGTGCAACTGGGTCCTGGACTTCCTGACGGGCCGCCCCCAGGTGGTGAGGGTAGGTAACAACATCTCCACTCCGCTGATCCTCAACACTGGGGCCCCACAAGGGTGCGTTCTGAGCCCTCTCCTGTACTCCCTGTTCACCCACGACTGTGTGGCCATGCACGCTTCCAACTCAATCATCAAGTTTGCAGACGACACTACAGTGGTAGGTCTGATTACCAGCAATGATGAGACAGCCTACAGGGAGGAGGTGAGGGCACTCGGAGTGTGGTGTCAGGAAAATAACCTGACACTCAACGTCAACAAAACAAAGGAGGTGATTGTGGACTTCAGGAAACAGCAGAGGGAGCACCCCCCTATCCACATCGAAGGGACAGCAGTGGAGAAGGTGGAAAATTTTAAGTTCCTCGGCGTACACATCACAGACAAACTGAAATGGTCCAACCACACAGACAGTGTGGTGAAGAAGGCGCAACAGCACCTCTTCAACCTCAGGAGGCTGAAGAAATTTGGCTTGTCACCCAAAACCCTGACAAACTTTTAAAGATGCACAATCGAGGGCATCCTGTCGGGCTATATCACAGCCTTGTATGGCAACTGCACCTCCCTCAACCGCAAGGCTCTCCAGAGGGTAGTGAGGTCTGCACCACACATCACCGGGGGCAAACTACCTGCCCTCCAGGACACCTACACCACCCGATGTCACAGGAAGGCCATAAAGATCATCAAGGACAACAACCACCCGAGCCACTGCCTGTTCACCCCGCTATCATCCAGAAGGCGAGGTCAGTACAGGTGCATCAAAGCTGGGACCGAAAGACTGAAAAACAGCTTCTATCTCAAGGCCATCAGACTGTTAAACAGCCATCACTAAATCAGAGAGGCTGCTTCCTACATTGAGACCCAATCACTGGCCATTTTAATAAATGGATCACTAGTCACTTTAAGTATGACTTACATAGAAAATCACATAAGTAGGTATTTATAAAACCTTACTTTGACGTGGAAATGATCTTATCTCTATGCAAAGTCTAGACTTGATGTAAGTGATTTTCCTGCTGGTTATGTAGTGGTTATGTAGTGGTTTTGCAGTTTGGGACGCATATGCTTCCAAGCCAGTGCTGAACTTTGCATTAGCTTTATGAACAATTTGTTATGAATTATCAATTAAAGGTGTGAGGAATTAATTTCCAAACGTAAGGCGTTTTGAATTAAAAACAGGATGTGATGTTCTATTAATAATAGTGTCAAATTAGAAAAACGTAACCATGGCTGTTCTTGTATTATTGGAAGACATTGAAACCGTGCTTTTAACAAGGAGAGAGTTTTCAGAGCCCGGGATTACTTGTATGCGTATAATGATCCATGGCTTATCAATCGCTATCCTCTCCCAATAAATATTCTGTTAGATTTGGAGCGGATTTAGCCCCTAATCTGGAAAGGAAGACACGCTGTAATCATGCCATACCGGTATCTGTCCAAGTACTGTTCACTCTGGGATTCTTCGCTACTGGGACATTCCAGAGGGAAATGAGTGACAGGTCGGGTATATCACAGCCATCATTCAACCGCATCTTGCCACAAGTGATCGAGGCGATTCTACACGTATTGTCCACGAGATACATTAGTTTCCCATTTACAGCCCACGAACAGGCGCGCATCAAAGCCCGAGGTTGTCCGCTCATTTAATTTCCCAGGGGTCAAGGGTGCAGTTGACTGCACGCATATTGCCTTACGCCCACCATCTGTAGATAAACGTGTATATGTTAACAGGAAGAATTTCCATTCATTGAATGTTCAGATCATCTGCGATGCCCGTATGCAACTACTCAATGTATACTGTAAGTGGCCAGGGTCTCAGCACGACTCATTCATTCTGCGCCACAGCAGAGTAGACCTGCGTCTAGAAGCTGGTGAGCGTGGAGGCGGTGGCTTCTCACTCCCTACGCCGATCCCCAAACAGCAGAGGAAATGCGTTGCAATTTGGCGCCCGGCAGAACAAGTTGAACGGTTGTGGAGCATCAGACTGCTGAAGGCGCCATCAATTTAAGTTAATTTTTGATTTATAGATCACAGGTGCATAAGTTACAAATGTGCTTCGTAGGTTTTTTTATGCTCAGTATCTTTTATGAATCAAACGTAAGCACAACATCGGAAATTATCTTACGACTAAGTTCAAGTATAAATATAAGAACATTTTTAAGAGGTCCCTGGTGTCTTATTGGTACCAAGATTATCTTCGAGACATTTTTTTTTTATTTACACAAAGACTGACCATGAAGATTCTTCCATTCACTATAATTGGGGGTCCTATTTTCTGTAAACAGTGCCGCGGTCTGCCTTGAACCGCGTGGCTTCAATGAGCAGGGTCAGTTGCTCTCCGTTGGCTCACATTCATAGCATCCTGCTTATTATACTAGACAGACAGTTCTGTCCTGAGTGGACTTGGCTACGGTAGTAGATAGCATCAATACTAACATCCATCTACTAATGTATGAAGATGTATGAAGATGAGGAGAGACAGGGAGTAAGATCCTTTATTAACACAGGGAAAAGGGTCATGAGGAGAGACAGTAGGTTATTATTTTCAGTTAATACAAAACCCATTTGACAAGGTAGCTCTCACAGCGATCTTTGACATCATTCTATCACCTTCTTTAGCTTCCTACTTCGCCTTCCTATCCTCAGTGTCATACAAATCTGATTCTATGGACAAACTGGTAGGAAATGCCTCCAGAAGTAAGCTTTTTTGTGTGTGTGTGAACCATTGTGCCAGTGTGCTATGTATCCAGGCCTGATGCTGTGTGACTAAACCAGTTTCACGCTCGGCTCACTTAAAAACACTAGAGATACAGGGCTATACAGAAACACAATGAGAAGGTGTCCCAATTGCTCCCCATTCCCTACACAGTGCACTACTTTTGACCAGGGCCCATGGGGAATAGGGTGCCATCTGAGATGCCTACACAGACTGCCTGCTGGGCCTCTACTTCCTTAACAATCCAGTCTCCTCTGATCGCTAACCTCTGACCTCTGTTGTGGTTGTCTAACACTTCTACATTTTGTCAAGTTCCAGTCAGAGTTCAAATTTTAGTCCAATGTATTAACTAAAGTCGAACCCACAGTAATGTTGTAGTAACAGCTGAAGGCAACAGACAGACAAGTCAACCATCTCCTGGTTGGACACACCAAACATCCTTACATCTACAAACACACGACAAGCAACAACAACAGTTGAGAATAACACTATTATCCTTCTGAAGGGGGAAACTCCCAGCTGTTTATCCCAGTGCTGACAGACAGAGACAGATGGAGAGCAATCCAGGATTCTTTTCCAGGTTCATCATTTCCATATAACACATCAGTATAGACATGGTGCACTGGGGGCTTCTGGTTTCAACATGACAGCAGAAGAAAACGCACCAAAACCTCTCCGCAATAAATCTTTATCTCCTGTTCTCTGTTTACCATCATGCACTGGGGTAAAGAGCTTTGGAGATCGCCCCGTCATCCTTCAGCCTATTATAACTATTCCTCCCAACTCCATCTACTCTTTCTTCTTCTCTTCCTCCGGGATGTAGACGGACACAGTGAACTCTCCTGCCTCAGTTCCATACTTGTTCTTCACCAGGAGTGCGTACTTCCCTGAGTCGGCCGTGGTTACCGCCGCGATGGTGATGCTGGCGAACTTGCCGTGTTCAAACTTGAGGGCGTAGCGTTCGTCAGACACCAGCTCTCTGTCGTTCTTCATCCAGGTGACCTCGGGGGCAGGGTCACCCCACACGTTGCCTGTCAGGTTTAGAGACTGGAGAAGTGGGGAGGCATGATGTCAGCACAATATTAAACACTGTTCCCTAAGCAACATATTCACATACAGACACGGAGGGAAGAGGAGAGAAGTGGGAAGTGAGAGCGAGCGTGAGAGACAGAGAGAGATAGTGAGGGTGAGAGAAAGAGGGCGAGAGAGATGTGGGAAGTGTTTCCCATGCCAATAAAGCCCTTTGAATTGAGAGAGGGGGAGAGAGATCCTAGTTACCTTGCCCTCCTGGATAGTGACCACATCTGGCAGACCTCCCACAACGCGGGCACGGTCTGCAATACAGGATGATCAATGTTAACACGCAAGGGCACACAGTGTGCCATTCAGAGCCCCTCCCTCCAGCCCAGAGCAGGAAGAGAGAAGATGTTTCATAATATTGGAGAATATAAATAACCACTCACTTCTCTCTGCAATGGCAGCAGCCCTGAGGAAGACAGACAGACAGACAGACAGACAGACAGACAGACAGACAGACAGGAAGACAGACAGACAGGAAGACAGACAGACAGACAGGGTCAGGAATAATAACAACTACATCCACTCTGTCTGTCTGACAGAACAGGATTTCCACACGTCATAATGAGAGAGATAAACGTCTGGTGTAGGTGAACTTACTTCAGCCTCTGGAACTCTACGAAGGCTTCCTCCCAGGCTGCAATGACAAACAACACATTAGTGAGCAGCTGCTGAACAGCCCTAAAGCCAGCGTTCAGCCTTCAGATGGAAGAAGCAGCATGTGTCAGCTTGGGGAACAGTAATCATATCCTGGAATAATGGCATTCAGAGCAGTCTGTTTACAGGAGTCTGATGTATTTATTACTCTGGGGTTGATTACAACTTCCGCACTTGTCTCTGTGCCGTTTGTTGCTACTTGGCTACCTGCCAAACTTTTTGTTTTTTTACTTTTTAATAACCGCTTAATTAAAACTTTGCATTTAACATATTTACCAACGTCTTCGTTTTTTCCGCGCTCAACTTTTTTAATTCTGAACATGGTTCTACAGGACCTCCACCAGCCGAAAAAGCTAAGTAGTAACATTAACACCATGCAGTCGCTGTACTCATAATATACAGGAGAACTATTGGCTTATGATGAGGATAGATGTGTTGCCTGCACAGCTTCAGATGCCATCGTTAGACAAGGGTAGTTTCAGTGTAGGAAAGGATGAAACAGCATCTGTGCCACCAGTAAGTACAGATAGTAACGTTAGAATAAATCCCCTCGCACGGTCCCCGCAGCCGGACAACTTTCTCATGGCTTCTGGAGGTACGGTCCCTGCAGCCGGACAACTTTCTCATGGCTTCTGGAGGCACGGTCCCCGCAGCCGGACAACTTTCTCATGGCTTCTGGAGGCACGGTCCCCGACGCCGGACAACTTTCTCATGGCTTCTGGAGGCACGGTCCCTGCAGCCGGACAACTTTCTCAATGCTTCTGGAGGCACGGTCCCTGCAGCCGGACAACTTTCTCATGGCTTCTGGAGGTACGGTCCCTGCAGCCGGACAACTTTCTCATGGCTTCTGGAGGCACGGTCCCTGCAGCCGGACAACTTTCTCAATGCTTCTGGAGGCACGGTCCCCGCAGCCAGACAACTTTCTCATGGCTTCTGGAGGCACGGTCCCCGCAGCCGGACAACTTTCTCAATGCTTCTGGAGGCACGGTCCCCGCAGCCGGACAACTTTCTCAATGCTTCTGGAGGCACGGTCCCTGCAGCCGGACAACTTTCTCATGGCTTCTGGAGGCACGGTCCCCGCAGCCGGACAACTTTCTCATGGCTTCTGGGGGGAAATGCTGTAGGAATGCTCAACTGGTGTCGCTCATTCAGCCGACAGAAACTTTCAACCGGTTCTCCCTATTAAGCAACGAGTCGGGGTCAGAGGCCGAGCCGCCGACGCTTCCTACCATTGGCTCTGACAAATTGAAAACCCTAGTCATTGGCGACTCCATTACCCGCATTATTAGACTTAAAATGAATCACCCAGCGATCATACACTGTTTACCAGGGGGCAGGGCTACCGACGTTAAGGCTAATCTGAAGATGGTGCTGGCTAAAGCTAAAACTAGCGAGTGTAGAGAGTATAGGGATATTGTTATCCACGTTGGCACCAACGATGTTAGGATGAAACAGTCAGAGGTCACCAAGCGCAACATGGCTTCAGCGTGTAAATTAGTCAGAAAGATTGTGTCGGCATCGAGTAATTGTCTCTGGCCCCCTCCCAGTTAGGGGGAGTGATGAGCTCTACAGCTGTCTCACAACTCAATTGCTGGATGAAAACTGTTATCTGCCCCTCCCAAAAGATAGAATTTGTAGATAATTGTCCTTCCTTCTGGGACTCACCCACAAACAGGACCAAGCCTGGCCTGCTGAGGAGTGACTGACTCCATCCTAGCTGGAGGGGGGCTCATCTTATCTATGAACATAGACAGGGCTCTAACTCATTCAACAAGAGAGAATAAGTTTCACTTCAGCAGTGATAAATTAATGAACTTCTTCAATGAAAAAGATGATCATTAGAGAGCAAATTACGGATTCCACTTTGAATCTGTGAATTTCTCCAAAGCTCCGTTGTCCTGAGGACCTAGGGTCAATAGAGACACTCAAGTTTTTTTTTTATCCTGCATTTCTTGACACATTCATTAAAAATAGTCATGGCCTCTAAACCCTCAAGCTGCATACTGGACCCTATTCCAACTAAATTACGTGAAGTTGGTAAATGCCCTTTTAATGGCGTCAGACCAAGGCTCTTCATCTGTCCTGATTCTAGACCTTAGTGCTGCTTTTCACACCGTCGATCACCACATTCTTTTGGAGAGATAGGAAACCGTAATTGGTCTACACGGACAAGTTCTGGCCTGGTTTAGAGCTTATCTGTCGGAAAGATATCAGTTTGTCTCTGTGGATGGTTTGTCCTCTGACAAATCAATTGTACGTTTCGGCAATACTCAAGGTTCCGTTTTAGGACCACTATTGTTTTCACTATATATTCTACCTCTGGGTGATGACATTCGGAAACATAATGTCAACTTTCACTGCTATGCGGATGACACAGAGCTGTACATTTTGATTAAACATGGTGAAGCCCCAAAATTGCCCTCCCTGGAAGCCTGTGTTTCAGACATAAGGAAGTGGATGGCGGCAAATGTTTTACTTTTAAACTCGGACAAAACAGAGATGTTAGTTCTAGGTCCCAATAAACTATATTAGACTACTGCAATGCTGTACTCTCCGGCTACCCGGATAAAGTGCTAAATAAACTTCAGTTAGTGCTAAACACGGCTGCTAGAATCTTGACTAGAACCCCAAATATTTGATCATACTACTCCAGTACAAGCCTCTCTACATTGGCTTCCTGTTGGGACTAGGGCTGATTTCATGGTTTTAATGCTAATCTACAAAGCATTACATGGGCTTGCTCCTACTTATCTCTCTGATTTGGTCCTGGTGTACATACATACGCAAACGCTACGGTCAGAAAACACAAGCCTCCTTATTGTCCTTAGAATTTCCAAGCAAACAGCTGGAGTCAAGGATTTCTCTTATCGAGCTCAATTTTAATGTGAGAGAAGCAGAATCTCAACCTTTAAGTCTTCACTGAAGACTCATCTCTTCAGTAGGTCCTATGATTGAGTGTAGTCTGGTCCAGGGTTGCAAATGTGAACGGCAAGACACTGGAGCAACGAACCGCCCTTGCTGTCTCTGCCTGGCCGGCTCCCCTCTCTCCACTGGGATTCTCTGCCTCTGACCCTATTACAGGGGCTGAGTCACTGGCTTACTGGTGCTCTTTTATGCAGTCCCTAGGAGGGGTGCGTCACTTGAGTGGGTTGAGTCACTGACGTGATCTTCCTGTCTGGGTTGGCGCCCCCCCTTGGTTTGTGCTGTGGTGGAGATCTTTGTGGGCTATACTCAGCCTTGTCTCAGGATGGTAAATTGGTGGTCTGTTGATATCCCTCTAGTGGTGAGGGGGCTGTGCTTTGGCAAAGTAGGTGGGGTTAAATCCTGCCTGGTTGGCCCTGTCCGGGGGTATCATCGGATGGGGCCACAGTGTC
This sequence comes from Salvelinus fontinalis, assembly GCF_029448725.1. NCBI lineage: Eukaryota > Metazoa > Chordata > Actinopteri > Salmoniformes > Salmonidae > Salvelinus > Salvelinus fontinalis. The sequence goes on from NC_074690.1 coordinate 7,915,549, forward strand.
TCCTGACCCCTCCTGTCTCAGCCTCCAGTATTTATGCTGCAGTAGTTTATGTGTCGGGGGGCTAGGGTCAGTTTGTTATATCTGGAGTACTTCTCCTGTCTTATCCGGTGTCCTGTGTGAATTTAAGTATGCTCTCTCTAATTCTCTCTTTCTCTCTTTCTTCCTCTCTCTCGGAGAACCTGAGCCCTAGGACCATGCCTCAGGACTGCCTGGCATGATGACTCCTTGCTGTCCCCAGTCCACCTGGCCGTGCTGCTGCTCCAGTTTCAACTGTTCTGCCTGCGGCTATGGAACCCTGACCTGTTCACCGGACGTGCTACCTGTCCCAGACCTGCTGTTTTCAACTCCCTACAGACAGCAGGAGCGGTAACGATACTCTTAATGATCGGCTATGAAAAGCCAACTGACATTTACTCCTGAGGTGCTGACTTGCTGCACCCTCGACAACTACTGTGATTATTATTATTTGACCATGCTGGTCATTTATGAACATTTGAACATCTTGGCCATGTTCTGTTATAATCTCCACCCGGCACAGCCAGAAGAGGACTGGCCACCCCTCATAGCCTGGTTCCTCTCTAGGTTTCTTCCTAGGTTTGGCCTTACTAGGGAGTTTTTCCTAGCCACCGTGCTTCTACACCTGCATTGCTTGCTGTTTGGGGTTTTAGGCTGGGTTTCTGTACAGCACTTTGAGATATCAGCTGATGTAAGAAGGGCTATATAAATACATTTGATTTGATGTAGGTATGGATGTGGGGATGGATGTGGGTATGGATGTGGGTATGGATGTGGGTATGGATGTGGGTATGGATGTGGGTATGGATGTGGGTATAGATGTGGGTATGGATGTGGGTATGGATGTGGGTTTAGATGCGGGTATGGATGTGGGTTTAGATGCGGGTATGGATGTGGGTTTAGATGCGGGTATGGATGTGGGTTTAGATGCGGGTATGGATGTGGGTATGGATGTGGGTATGGATGTGGGTATGGATGTGGGTATAGATGTGGGTATGGATGTGGGTTTAAATGTGGGTATGGATGTGGGTTTAGATGCGGGTATGGATGTGGGTTTAGATGTGGGTTTGGATGTGGGTTTAGATGCGGGTATAGATGTGGGTATGGATATAGATGTGGGTATAGATGTGGGTATGGTGTGGGTTTAGATGTGGGTATGATGTGGGTTTAGATGTGGGTATGGATGTGGGTTTAGATGTGGGTTTGGATGTGGGTTTAGATGCGGGTATGGATATAGATGTGGGTATATATGTGGGTATGGATGTGGATGTGGGTATGGTGTGGGTTTAGATGTGGGTTTAATGTGGGTTTAGATGTGGGTTTAATGTGGGTTTAGATGTGGGTTTAGATGTGGGTTTAGATGTGGGTTTAGATGTGGGTTTGGATGTGGGTTTGATGTGGGTTTGATGTGGGTTTGATGTGGGTTTGGATGTGGGTTTGGATGTGGGTTTAGATGTGGGTTTAGATGTGGGTTTGGATGTGGGTTTAGATGTGGGTTTGGATGTGGGTTTAGATGTGGGTTTGATGTGGGTTTAGATGTGGGTTTAGATGTGGGTTTAGATGTGGATATGATGTGGGTTTAGATGTGGGTATGGATGTGGGTTTAGATGTGGGTTTAGATGTGGGTATGATGTGGGTTTAGATGTGGGTTTGGATGTGGGTATGATGTGGGTTTAGATGTGGGTATGATGTGGGTTTAGATGTGGGTTTGGATGCGGGTTTGGATGTGGGTTTAGATGTGGGTTTGGATGTGGGTATGATGTGGGTTTAGATGTGGGTATGATGTGGGTTTAGATGTGGGTTTGGATGCAGGTTTGGATGTGGGTTTAGATGTGGGTATGATGTGGGTTTAATGTGGGTTTGGATGTGGGTATGATGTGGGTTTAGATGTGGGTTTAGATGTGGGTATGGATGTGGGTTTAGATGTGGGTATGATGTGGGTTTAGATGTGGGTTTGGATGTGGGTTTAATGTGGGTTTAGATGTGGGTTTAGATGTGGGTATGATGTGGGTATGGATGTGGGTTTAGATGTGGGTTTAGATGTGGGATTAGATGTGGGTTTAGATGTGGATATGATGTGGGTTTAGATGTGGGTATGATGTGGGTTTAATGTGGATATGATGTGGGTTTAGATGTGGGTTTAGATGTGGGTATGGATGTGGGTATGATGTGGGTTTTAGATGTGGGTTTAGATGTGGGTTTGGATGTGGGTTTGGATGTGGATATGATGTGGGTTTAGATGTGGGTTTGGATGTGGATATGATGTGGGTTTGGATGTGGATATGATGTGGGTTTGGATGTGGATATGATGTGGGTTTAGATGTGGATATGATGTGGGTTTAGATGTGGATATGATGTGGGTTTAGATGTGGGTTTGGATGTGGGTTTGGATGTGGATATGATGTGGATTTGGATGTGGATATGATGTGGGTTTGGATGTGGATATGATGTGGGTTTAGATGTGGGTTTGGATGTGGATATGATGTGGGTTTAGATGTGGGTATGATGTGGGTTTAATGTGGGTTTGGATGTGGATATGATGTGGGTTTAGATGTGGGTATGATGTGGGTTTAATGTGGGTTTGGATGTGGATATGATGTGGGTTTGGATGTGGATATGATGTGGGTTTGGATGTGGATATGATGTGGGTTTGGATGTGGGTTTGGATGTGGGTATGATGTGGGTTTAGATGTGGATATGATGAGGGTTTAGATGTGGATATGATGAGGGTTTAGATGTGGAAATTATGTGGGTTTAGATGTGGATATGATGTGGGTTTAGATGTGGATATGATGTGGGTTTAGATGTGGATATGATGTGGGTTTAGATGTGGGTATGATGTGGGTTTAGATGTGGATATGATGTGGGTTTAGATGTGGATATGATGTGGGTTTAGATGTGGATATGATGTGGGTTTAGATGTGGGTTTGGATGTGGATATGATGTGGGTTTAGATGTGGGTTTGGATGTGGATATGATGTGGGTTTGGATGTGGATATGATGTGGGTTTAGATGTGGATATGATGTGGGTTTAGATGTGGGTTTGGATGTGGATATGATGTGGGTTTAGATGTGGGTTTAGATGTGGATATGATGTGGGTTTGGATGTGGGTTTGGATGTGGGTTTGGATGTGGGTTTGGATGTGGGTTTAGATGTGGGTTTGGATGTGGGTTTGGATGTGGGTTTAGATGTGGATATGATGTGGGTTTAGATGTGGGTATGGATGTGGGTTTAGATGTGGGTTTGGATGTGGGTTTAGATGCGGGTATGGTGTGGGTATAGATGTGGATATGATGAGGGTTTAGATGTGGTGGGTACACAGAATCGTGAGCCACTGCGGCCCCTCATGATACGTTCCTATGTTTTGTGGCCCCCACCACCATTAAAGTTGCCCGCACTAGATACTTGAAAAGGTTGATCAGACACAGCAGACTGGGGGTGTGGTGATGAAACCTCACTCCTCAATCAATTTGTTTCTGTGTGTGTGTGTGTGTGTGTGTGTGTGTGTTTCATTTACATTACATTTAAGTCATTTAGCAGACGCTCTTATCCAGAGCGACTTACAAATTGGAAAGTTCATACATATTCATCCTGGTCCCCCCGTGGGAATTGAACCCTGGTCCCCCCTTGGGAATTGAACCCACAACCCTGGCGTTGCAAGCGCCATGCTCTACCAACTGAGCCACACGGGACCACGTGTGGCTCCATAGATACCCACGTGCTTGCGTGCGTGCGTGCGTGCGTGCGTGCGTGCGTGCGTGCGTGTGTCGGTTTCTCACCTTGTCCAGACAGGTCACAGAACCTCTTAACCCCGTCCTTGCCGTCACAGATATTTATTGTGTATTTGCCCTTATCTTTCTCTGTGGGCTCATTCACCTTGAGCCACAGCTGCTCCCCACTCACTCCACACTGGACTCTGTCAGAGTGGGCGATCTTTGCTTCCCTGCAGACAGATACAATGACATACACACAGAAACACACACTGAGTCAACATGAGCACTCCATACATCCATAGATTTGTAGACACGGAGGTATCACTGGAACAGAGACATGAGGTAGGTAGATATGGAGGTTTCACTGGAACAGAGACATGAGGTAGGTAGATATGGAGGTATCACTGGAACAGAAACATGAGGTAGGTAGATATGGAGGTATCACTAAGACTCTGAAATGTCACCATATTTCCTCTGTAGTGCAGTAGGGTACTATGGAGCCACTAGGTAGTGGAGTAGGGATCTATGGAGCCACTAGGTAGTGCAGTAGGGATCTATGGAGCCACTAGGTAGTGGAGTAGGGATCTATGGAGACACTAGGTAGAGGAGTAGGGAGCCACTAGGTAGAGGAGTAGGGAGCCACTAGGTAGTGGAGTAGGGAGCCACTAGGTAGAGGAGTAGGGAGCCACTAGGTAGAGGAGTAGGGAGCCACTAGGTAGTGGAGTAGGGAGCCACTAGGTAGAGGAGTAGGGAGCTATAGAGCCACTAGGTAGTGCAGTAGGGAGCTATGGAGCCACTAGGTAGAGGAGTAGGGAGCTATGGAGCCACTAGGTAGAGGAGTACATTTACATTTACATTTAAGTCATTTAGCAGACGCTCTTATCCAGAGCGACTTGAGTAGGGAGCTATAGAGCCACTAGGTAGTGCAGTAGGGAGCTATGGAGCCACTAGGTAGTGGAGTAGGGAGCTATGGAGCCACTAGGTAGTGCAGTAGGGAGCTATGGAGCCACTAGGTAGTGGAGTAGGGAGCTATGGAGCCACTAGGTAGTGCAGTAGGGAGCTATGGAGCCACTAGGTAGTGGAGTAGGGATCTATGGAGACACTAGGTAGTGCAGTAGGGATCTATGGAGCCACTAGGTAGTGGAGTAGGGATCTATGGAGACACTAGGTAGAGGAGTAGGGAGCTATGGAGCCACTAGGTAGAGGAGTAGGGAGCTATGGAGCCACTAGGTAGAGGAGTAGGGAGCCACTAGGTAGTGGAGTAGGAAGCTAGGGAGCCACTAGGTAGAGGAGTAGGGAGCTATGGAGCCACTAGGTAGAGGAGTAGGGAGCTATGGAGCCACTAGGTAGTGCAGTAGGGAGCTATGGAGCCACTAGGTAGTGGAGTAGGGATCTATGGAGCAACTAGGTAGAGGAGTAGGGAGCTATGGAGCCACTAGGTAGAGGAGTAGGGAGCTATGGAGCCACTAGGTAGTGCAGTAGGGAGCTATGGAGCCACAAGGTAGAGGAGTAGGGATCTATGGAGACACTAGGTAGAGGACTAGGGAGCTATGGAGCCACTAGGTAGAGGAGTAGGGAGCTATGGAGCCACTAGGTAGAGGAGTAGGGAGCCACTAGGTAGTGGAGTAGGAAGCTATGGAGCCACTAGGTAGAGGAGTAGGGAGCTATGGAGCCACTAGGTAGAGGAGTAGGGAGCTATGGAGCCACTAGGTAGAGGAGTAGGGATCTATGGAGCCACTAGGTAGAGGAGTAGGGATCTATGGAGACACTAGGTAGAGGAGTAGGGATCTATGGAGACACTAGGTAGAGGAGTAGGGAGCCACTAGGTAGTGGAGTAGGGTACTATGCAGACACTAGGTAGTGGAGTAGGGATCTATGGAGACACTAGGTAGTGCAGTAGGGAGCTATAGAGCCACTAGGTAGAGGAGTAGGGAGCCACTAGGTAGTGGAGTAGGGAGCTATGGAGCCACTAGGTAGTGCAGTAGGGAAATATGGAGCCACTAGGTAGTGGAGTAGGGATCTATGGAGCCACTAGGTAGTGCAGTAGGGAGCTATGGAGCCACTAGGTAGAGGAGTAGGGAGCTATGGAGCCACTAGGTAGAGGAGTAGGGAGCTATGGAGCCACTAGGTAGAGGAGTAGGGAGCTATGGAGCCACTAGGTAGAGGAGTAGGGAGCTATGGAGCCACTAGGTAGTGGAGTAGGGATCTATGGAGCCACTAGGTAGTGCAGTAGGGAGCTATGGAGCCACTAGGTAGAGGAGTAGGGAGCTATGGAGCCACTAGGTAGTGGAGTAGGGATCTATGGAGCCACTAGGTAGAGGAGTAGGGAGCTATGGAGCCACTAGGTAGTGCAGTAGGGAGCTATGGAGCCACTAGGTAGTGGAGTAGGGATCTATGGAGCCACTAGGTAGTGCAGTAGGGAGCTATGGAGCCACTAGGTAGAGTAGGGATCTATGGAGCCACTAGGTTGTGCAGTAGGGAGCTATGGAGCCACTAGGTAGTGGAGTAGGGAGCTATGGAGCCACTAGGTAGTGCAGTAGGGAGCTATGGAAACACTAGGTAGAGGAGTAGGGAGCTATGGAGCCACTAGGTAGAGGAGTAGGGAGCTATAGAGCCACTAGGTAGAGGAGTAGGGAGCCACTAGGTAGTGGAGTAGGGTACTATGGAGCCACTAGGTAGCGGAGTAGGGAGCTATGGAGCCACTAGGTAGCGGAGTAGGGAGCTATAGAGCCACTAGGTAGAGGAGTAGGGAGCCACTAGGTAGTGGAGTAGGGTACTATGGAGCCACTAGGTAGCGGAGTAGGAAGCTATGGAGCCACTAGGTAGTGGAGTAGGGAGCTATAGAGCCACTAGGTAGTGGAGTAGGGAGCTATGGAGCCACTAGGTAGTGGAGTAGGGAGCTATAGAGCCACTAGGTAGAGGAGTAGGGAGCTATGGAGCCACTAGGTAGAGGAGTAGGGATCTATGGAGACACTAGGTAGAGGAGTAGGGAGCTATGGAGCCACTAGGTAGTGCAGTAGGGAGCTATGGAGCCACAAGGTAGAGGAGTAGGGATCTATGGAGACACTAGGTAGAGGACGAGGGAGCTATGGAGCCACTAGGTAGAGGAGTAGGGAGCTATGGAGCCACTAGGTAGAGGAGTAGGGAGCCACTAGGTAGTGGAGTAGGAAGCTATGGAGCCACTAGGTAGAGGAGTAGGGAGCGTTGGAGCCACTAGGTAGAGGAGTAGGGAGCTATGGAGCCACTAGGTAGAGGAGTAGGGATCTATGGAGCCACTAGGTAGAGGAGTAGGGATCTATGGAGACACTAGGTAGAGGAGTAGGGATCTATGGAGACACTAGGTAGAGGAGTAGGGAGCCACTAGGTAGTGGAGTAGGGTACTATGCAGAAACTAGGTAGTGGAGTAGGGATCTATGGAGACACTAGGTAGTGCAGTAGGGAGCTATAGAGCCACTAGGTAGAGGAGTAGGGAGCCACTAGGTAGTGGAGTAGGGAGCTATGGAGCCACTAGGTAGTGCAGTAGGGAGCTATGGAGCCACTAGGTAGTGGAGTAGGGATCTATGGAGCCACTAGGTAGTGCAGTAGGGAGCTATGGAGCCACTAGGTAGAGGAGTAGGGAGCTATGGAGCCACTAGGTAGTGGAGTAGGGATCTATGGAGCCACTAGGTAGAGGAGTAGGGAGCTATGGAGCCACTAGGTAGAGGAGTAGGGAGCTATGGAGCCACTAGGTAGAGGAGTAGGGAGCTATGGAGCCACTAGGTAGAGGAGTAGGGAGCTATGGAGCCACTAGGTAGTGGAGTAGGGATCTATGGAGCCACTAGGTAGTGCAGTAGGGAGCTATGGAGCCACTAGGTAGAGGAGTAGGGAGCTATGGAGCCACTAGGTAGTGGAGTAGGGATCTATGGAGCCACTAGGTAGAGGAGTAGGGAGCTATGGAGCCACTAGGTAGTGCAGTAGGGAGCTATGGAGCCACTAGGTAGTGGACTAGGGATCTATGGAGCCACTAGGTAGTGCAGTAGGGAGCTATGGAGCCACTAGGTAGAGGAATAGGGATCTATGGAGCCACTAGGTTGTGCAGTAGGGAGCTATGGAGCCACTAGGTAGTGGAGTAGGGAGCTATGGAGCCACTAGGTAGTGCAGTAGGGAGCTATGGAGACACTAGGTAGAGGAGTAGGGAGCTATGGAGCCACTAGGTAGAGGAGTAGGGAGCTATAGACCCACTAGGTAGAGGAGTAGGGAGCCACTAGGTAGTGGAGTAGGGTACTATGGAGACACTAGGTAGCGGAGTAGGGAGCTATGGAGCCACTAGGTAGTGGAGTAGGGAGCTATAGAGCCACTAGGTAGTGGAGTAGGGAGCTATGGAGCCACTAGGTAGTGGAGTAGGGAGCTATAGAGCCACTAGGTAGAGGAGTAGGGAGCTATGGAGCCACTAGGTAGTGCAGTAGGGAGCTATGGAGCCACTAGGAAGAGGAGTAGGGATCTATGGAGCCACTAGGTAGTGAAGTAGGGAGCTATGGAGCCACTAGGTAGAGGAGTAGGGAGCTATGGAGCCACTAGGTAGAGGAGTAGGGAGCCACTAGGTAGTGGAGTAGGGAGCTATGGAGCCACTAGGTAGAGGAGTAGGGAGCTATGGAGCCACTAGGTAGAGGAGTAGGGAGCTATGGAGCCACTAGGTAGAGGAGTAGGGAGCTATGGAGCCACTAGGTAGTGCAGTAGGGAGCTATGGAGCCGCTAGGTAGTGGAGTAGGGATCTATGGAGACACTAGGTAGAGGAGTAGGGAGCTATAGAGCCACTAGGTAGTGCAGTAGGGAGCTATGGAGCCACTAGGTAGAGGAGTAGGGAGCTATGGAGCCACTAGGTAGGGAGCAATAGAGCCACTAGGTAGTGGAGTAGGGATCTATGGAGCCACTAAGTAGGCAGTAGGGAGCTATGGAGCCACTAGGTAGTGGAGTAGGGAGCTATGGAGCCACTAGGTAGTGGAGTAGGGAGCTATGGAGCCACTAGGTAGTGGAGTAGGGAGCTATAGAGCCACTAGGTAGTGGAGTAGGGAGCTATGGAGCCACTAGGTAGTGCAGTAGGGAGCTATGGAGCCACAAGGTAGAGGAGTAGGGATCTATGGAGCCACTAGGTAGTGGAGTAGGGATCTATGGAGCCACTAAGTAGGCAGTAGGGAGCTATGGAGCCACTAGGTAGTGGAGTAGGGAGCTATGGAGCCACTAGGTAGTGGAGTAGGGAGCTATAGAGCCACTAGGTAGTGGAGTAGGGAGCTATGGAGCCACTAGGTAGTGGAGTAGGGAGCTATGGAGACACTAGGTAGAGGAGTAGGGAGCTATAGAGACACTAGGTAGAGGAGTAGGGATCTATGGAGACACTAGGTAGTGCAGTAGGGAGCTATAGAGCCACTAGGTAGAGGAGTAGGGAGCCACTAGGTAGTGGAGTAGGGTACTATGGAGCCACTAGGTAGAGGAGTAGGGAGCTACAGAGCCACTAGGTAGAGGAGTAGGGAGCTATGGAGCCACTAGGTAGTGAAGTAGGGAGCTATGGAGCCACTAGGTAGAGGAGTAGGGAGCTATGGAGCCACTAGGTAGAGGAGTAGGGAGCTATAGAGCCACTAGGTAGAGGAGTAGGGAGCCACTAGTTAGTGGAGTAGGGTACTATGGAGCCACTAGGTAGAGGAGTAGGGAGCTACAGAGCCACTAGGTAGAGGAGTAGGGAGCTACGGAGCCACTAGGTAGTGAAGTAGGGAGCTTTGGAGCCACTAGGTAGAGGAGTAGGGAGCTATGGAGCCACTAGGTAGAGGAGTAGGGAGCTATAGAGCCACTAGGTAGAGGAGTAGGGAGCAATGGAGCCACTAGGTAGTGGAGTAGGGAGGGAGCCACTAGGTAGTGGAGTAGGGAGCTATGGAGCCACTAGGTAGAGGAGTAGGGAGCTATGGAGCCACTAGGTAGTGGAGTAGGGAGCTATGGAGCCACTAGGTAATGGACTAGGGATCTATGGAGACACTAGGTAGTGGAGTAGGGAGGGAGCCACTAGGTAGTGGAGTAGGGATCTATGGAGACACTAGGTAGAGGAGTAGGGAGCTATGGAGCCACTAGGTAATGGACTAGGGATCTATGGAGCCACTAGGTAGTGCAGTAGGGTACTATGGAGCCACTAGGTAGAGGAGTAGGGAGCTATGGAGCCACTAGGTAGTGCAGTAGGGTACTATGGAGCCACTAGGTAGAGGAGTAGGGAGCTATGGAGCCACTAGGTAGTGGAGCAGGGATCTATGGAGACACTAGGTAGAGGAGTAGGGATCTATGGAGACACTAGGTAGAGGAGTAGGGAGCCACTAGGTAGTGGAGTAGGGTACTATGCAGACACTAGGTAGTGGAGTAGGGATCTATGGAGACACTAGGTAGTGCAGTAGGGAGCTATAGAGCCACTAGGTAGAGGAGTAGGGAGCCACTAGGTAGTGGAGTAGGGAGCTATGGAGACACTAGGTAGTGCAGTAGGGAGCTATGGAGCCACTAGGTAGAGGAGTAGGGATCTATGGAGCCACTAGGTTGTGCAGTAGGGAGCTATGGAGCCACTAGGTAGTGGAGTAGGGAGCTATGGAGCCACTAGGTAGTGGACTAGGGATCTATGGAGCCACTAGGTAGTGCAGTAGGGAGCTATGGAGCCACTAGGTAGAGGAGTAGGGATCTATGGAGCCACTAGGTTGTGCAGTAGGGAGCTATGGAGCCACTAGGTAGTGGAGTAGGGAGCTATGGAGCCACTAGGTAGTGCAGTAGGGAGCTATGGAGACACTAGGTAGAGGAGTAGGGAGCTATGGAGCCACTAGGTAGAGGAGTAGGGAGCTATAGAGCCACTAGGTAGAGGAGTAGGGAGCCACTAGGTAGTGGAGTAGGGTACTATGGAGCCACTAGGTAGCGGAGTAGGGAGCTATGGAGCCACTAGGTAGTGGAGTAGGGAGCTATAGAGCCACTAGGTAGAGGAGTAGGGAGCTATGGAGCCACTAGGTAGTGGAGTAGGGAGCTATGGAGCCACTAGGTAGTGGAGTAGGGAGCTATAGAGCCACTAGGTAGAGGAGTAGGGAGCTATGGAGCCACTAGGTAGTGCAGTAGGGAGCTATGGAGCCACTACGTAGAGGAGTAGGGAGCTATGGAGCCACTAGGTAGAGGAGTAGGGAGCTATGGAGCCACTAGGTAGTGCAGTAGGGATCTATGGAGCCACTAAGTAGGCAGTAGGGAGCTATGGAGCCACTAGGTAGTGGAGTAGGGAGCTATGGAGCCACTAGGTAGTGGAGTAGGGAGCTATGGAGCCACTAGGTAGTGGAGTAGGGAGCTATAGAGCCACTAGGTAGTGGAGTAGGGAGCTATGGAGCCACTAGGAATTGCAGTAGGGAGCTATGGAGCCACAAGGTAGAGGAGTAGGGATCTATGGAGCCACTAGGTAGTGGAGTAGGGATCTATGGAGCCACTAAGTAGGCAGTAGGGAGCTATGGAGCCACTAGGTAGTGGAGTAGGGAGCTATGGATCCACTAGGTAGTGGAGTAGGGAGCTATAGAGCCACTAGGTAGTGGAGTAGGGAGCTATGGAGCCACTAGGTAGTGGAGTAGGGAGCTATGGAGCCACTAGGTAGTGGAGTAGGGAGCTATAGAGCCACTAGGTAGTGGAGTAGGGAGCTATGGAGCCACTAGATAGTGGAATTAGGGAGCTATGGAGACACTAGGTAGAGGAGTAGGGAGCTATAGAGACACTAGGTAGAGGAGTAGGGATCTATGGAGACACTAGGTAGTGCAGTAGGGAGCTATAGAGCCACTATGTAGAGGAGTAGGGAGCCACTAGGTAGTGGAGTAGGGTACTATGGAGCCACTAGGTAGAGGAGTAGGGAGCTACAGAGGCACTAGGTAGAGGAGTAGGGAGCTATGGAGCCACTAGGTAGTGAAGTAGGGAGCTATGGAGCCACTAGGTAGAGGAGTAGGGAGCTATGGAGCCACTAGGTAGAGGAGTAGGGAGCTATAGAGCCACTAGGTAGAGGAGTAGGGAGCTATGGAGACACTAGGTAGAGGAGTAGGGAGCTATAGAGCCACTAGGTAGAGGAGTAGGGAGCTATGGAGCCACTAGGTAGTGCAGTAGGGAGCTATAGAGCCACTAGGTAGAGGAGTAGGGAGCCACTAGGTAGTGGAGTAGGGTACTATGGAGCCACTAGGTAGAGGAGTAGGGAGCTACAGAGCCACTAGGTAGAGGAGTAGGGAGCTACGGAGCCACTAGGTAGTGAAGTAGGGAGCTATGGAGCCACTAGGTAGAGGAGTAGGGAGCTATGGAGCAACTAGGTAGAGGAGTAGGGAGCTATAGAGCCACTAGGTAGAGGAGTAGGGAGCTATGGAGCCACTAGGTAGTGGAGTAGGGAGGGAGCCACAAGGTAGTGGAGTAGGGAGCTATGGAGCCACTAGGTAGAGGAGTAGGGAGCTATGGAGCCACTAGGTAGTGGAGTAGGGAGCTATGGAGCCACTAGGTAATGGACTAGGGATCTATGGAGACACTAGTTAGTGGAGTAGGGAGGGAGCCACTAGGTAGTGGAGTAGGGATCTATGGAGACACTAGGTAGAGGAGTAGGGAGCTATGGAGCCACTAGGTAATGGACTAGGGATCTATGGAGCCACTAGGTAGTGCAGTAGGGTACTATGGAGCCACTAGGTAGTGGAGCAGGGATCTATGGAGACACTAGGTAGAGGAGTAGGGATCTATGGAGACACTAGGTAGAGGAGTAGGGAGCCACTAGGTAGTGGAGTAGGGTACTATACAGACACTAGGTAGTGGAGTAGGGATCTATGGAGACACTAGGTAGTGCAGTAGGGAGCTATAGAGCCACTAGGTAGAGGAGTAGGGAGCCACTAGGTAGTGGAGTAGGGAGCTATGGAGCCACTAGGTAGTGCAGTAGGGAGCTATGGAGCCACTAGGTAGTGGAGTAGGGATCTATGGAGCCACTAGGTAGTGCAGTAGGGAGCTATGGAGCCACTAGGTAGTGGACTAGGGATCTATGGAGCCACTAGGTAGTGCAGTAGGGAGCTATGGAGCCACTAGGTAGAGGAGTAGGGATCTATGGAGCCACTAGGTTGTGCAGTAGGGAGCTATGGAGCCACTAGGTAGTGGAGTAGGGAGCTATGGAGCCACTAGGTAGTGCAGTAGGGAGCTATGGAGACACTAGGTAGAGGAGTAGGGAGCTATGGAGCCACTAGGTAGAGGAGTAGGGAGCTATAGAGCCACTAGGTAGAGGAGTAGGGAGCCACTAGGTAGTGGAGTAGGGTACTATGGAGCCACTAGGTAGCGGAGTAGTGAGCTATGGAGCCACTAGGTAGTGGAGTAGGGAGCTATAGAGCCACTAGGTAGAGGAGTAGGGAGCTATGGAGCCACTAGGTAGTGGAGTAGGAAGCTATGGAGCCACTAGGTAGTGGAGTAGGGAGCTATAGAGCCACTAGGTAGAGGAGTAGGGAGCTATGGAGCCACTAGGTAGTGCAGTAGGGAGCTATGGAGCCACTAGGTAGAGGAGTAGGGATCTATGGAGACACTAGGTAGAGGAGTAGGGAGCTATGGAGCCACTAGGTAGAGGAGTAGGGAGCTATGGAGCCACTAGGTAGAGGAGTAGGGAGCCACTAGGTAGTGGAGTAGGGAGCTATGGAGCCACTAGGTAGAGGAGTAGGGAGCTATGGAGCCACTAGGTAGAGGAGTAGGGAGCTATGGAGCCACTAGGTAGAGGAGTAGGGAGCTATGGAGCCACTAGGTAGTGCAGTAGGGAGCTATGGAGCCACTAGGTAGTGGAGTAGGGATCTATGGAGACACTAGGTAGAGGAGTAGGGAGCTATAGAGCCACTAGGTAGTGCAGTAGGGAGCTATGGAGCCACTAGGTAGAGGAGTAGGGAGCTATGGAGCCACTAGGTAGAGGAGTAGGGAGCAATAGAGCCACTAGGTAGTGGAGTAGGGATCTATGGAGCCACTAAGTAGGCAGTAGGGAGCTATGGAGCCACTAGGTAGTGGAGTAGGGAGCTATGGAGCCACTAGGTAGTGGAGTAGGGAGCTATGGAGCCACTAGGTAGTGGAGTAGGGATCTATGGAGCCACTAAGTAGGCAGTAGGGAGCTATGGAGCCACTAGGTAGTGGAGTAGGGAGCTATGGAGCAACTAGGTAGAGGAGTAGGGAGCTATAGAGCCACTAGGTAGAGGAGTAGGGAGCTATGGAGCCACTAGGTAGTGGAGTAGGGAGCTATGGAGCCACTAGGTAGAGGAGTAGGGAGCTATGGAGCCACTAGGTAGAGGAGTAGGGAGCTATGGAGCCACTAGGTAGAGGAGTAGGGAGCTATGGAGCCACTAGGTAGTGCAGTAGGGAGCTATGGAGCCACTAGGTAGTGGAGTAGGGATCTATGGAGACACTAGGTAGAGGAGTAGGGAGCTATAGAGCCACTAGGTAGTGCAGTAGGGAGCTATGGAGCCACTAGGTAGAGGAGTAGGGAGCTATGGAGCCACTAGGTAGAGGAGTAGGGAGCAATAGAGCCACTAGGTAGTGGAGTAGGGATCTATGGAGCCACTAAGTAGGCAGTAGGAAGCTATGGAGCCACTAGGTAGTGGAGTAGGGAGCTATGGAGCCACTAGGTAGTGGAGTAGGGAGCTATGGAGCCACTAGGTAGTGGAGTAGGGATCTATGGAGCCACTAAGTAGGCAGTAGGGAGCTATGGAGCCACTAGGTAGTGGAGTAGGGAGCTATGGAGCCACTAGGTAGTGGAGTAGGGATCTATAGAGCCACTAGGTAGTGGAGTAGGGAGCTATGGAGCCACTAGGTAGTGGAGTAGGGAGCTATGGAGCCACTAGGTAGTGGAGTAGGGAGCTATAGAGCCACTAGGTAGTGGAGTAGGGAGCTATGGAGCCACTAGGTAGTGGAGTAGGGAGCTATAGAGCCACTAGGTAGTGGAGTAGGGAGCTATGGAGCCACTAGGTAGTGGAGTAGGGAGCTATGGAGACACTAGGTAGAGGAGTAGGGAGCAATAGAGACACTAGGTAGAGGAGTAGGGATCTATGGAGACACTAGGTAGTGCAGTAGGGAGCTATAGAGCCACTAGGTAGAGGAGTAGGGAGCCACTAGGTAGTGGAGTAGGGTACTATGGAGCCACTAGGTAGCGGAGTAGGGAGCTATGGAGCCACTAGGTAGTGGAGTAGGGAGCTATAGAGCCACTAGGTAGAGGAGTAGGGAGCTATGGAGCCACTAGGAAGTGGAGTAGGGAGCTATGGAGCCACTAGGTAGTGCAGTAGGGAGCTATAGAGCCACTAGGTAGAGGAGTAGGGAGCCACTAGGTAGTGGAGTAGGGTACTATGGAGCCACTAGGTAGAGGAGTAGGGAGCTACAGAGCCACTAGGTAGTGGAGTAGGGAGCTATAGAGCCACTAGGTAGTGGAGTAGGGAGCTATGGAGCCACTAGGTAGTGCAGTAGGGAGCTATGGAGCCACAAGGTAGAGGAGTAGGGATCTATGGAGCCACTAGGTAGTGGAGTAGGGATCTATGGAGCCACTAAGTAGGCAGTAGGGAGCTATGGAGCCACTAGGTAGTGGAGTAGGGAGCTATGGAGCCACTAGGTAGTGGGAAGGGAGCTATAGAGCCACTAGGTAGTGGAGTAGGGAGCTATGGAGCCACTAGGTAGTGGAGTAGGGAGCTATGGAGCCACTAGGTAGTGGAGGAGGGAGCTATGGAGCCACTAGTTAGTGGAGTAGGGATCTATAGAGCCACTAGGTAGTGGAGTAGGGAGCTATGGAGCCACTAGGTAGTGGAGTAGGGAGCTATAGAGCCACTAGGTAGTGGAGTAGGGAGCTATGGAGCCACTAGGTAGTGGAGTAGGGAGCTATGGAGACACTAGGTAGAGGAGTAGGGAGCTATAGAGACACTAGGTAGAGGAGTAGGGAGCTATAGAGCCACTAGGTAGTGCAGTAGGGAGCTATAGAGCCACTAGGTAGAGGAGTAGGGAGCCACTAGGTAGTGGAGTAGGGTACTATGGAGCCGCTAGGTAGAGGAGTAGGGAGCTACAGAGCCACTAGGTAGAGGAGTAGGGAGCTATGGAGCCACTAGGTAGTGAAGTAGGGAGCTATGGAGCCACTAGGTAGAGGAGTAGGGAGCAATGGAGCCACTAGGTAGTGCAGTAGGGAGCTATGGAGCCACTAGGTAGTGGAGTAGGGATCTATGGAGCCACTAGGTAGTGCAGTAGGGAGCTATAGAGCCACTAGGTAGAGGAGTAGGGAGCCACTAGGTAGTGGAGTAGGGTACTATGGAGCCACTAGGTAGAGGAGTAGGGAGCTACAGAGCCACTAGGTAGAGGAGTAGGGAGCTACGGAGCCACTAGGTAGTGAAGTAGGGAGCTATGGAGCCACTAGGTAGAGGAGTAGGGAGCTATGGAGCCACTAGGTAGAGGAGTAGGGAGCTATGGAGCCACTAGGTAGAGGAGTAGGGAGCTATAGAGCCACTAGGTAGAGGAGTAGGGAGCTATGGAGCCACTAGGTAGTGGAGTAGGGAGGGAGCCACTAGGTAGTGGAGTAGGGAGCTATGGAGCCACTAGGTAGAGGAGTAGGGAGCTATGGAGCCACTAGGTAGTGGAGTAGGGAGGGAGCCACTAGGTAGTGGAGTAGGGATCTATGGAGACACTAGGTAGTGGAGTAGGGAGGGAGCCACTAGGTAGTGGAGTAGGGATCTATGGAGACACTAGGTAGAGGAGTAGGGAGCTATGGAGCCACTAGGTAATGGACTAGGGATCTATGGAGCCACTAGGTAGTGCAGTAGGGTACTATAGAGCCACTAGGTAGTGGAGCAGGGATCTATGGAGCCACTAGGTAATGCAGTAGGGAGCTATGGAGCCACTAGGTAGTGGACTAGGGATCTATGGAGCCACTAGGTAGTGCAGTAGGGAGCTATGGAGCCACTAGGTAGTGCAGTAGGGAGCTATGGAGCCACTAGGTAGAGGAGTAGGGATCTATGGAGCCACTGGGTTGTGCAGTAGGGAGCTATGGAGCCACTAGGTAGAGGAGTAGGAAGCTATGGAGCCACTAGGTTGTGCAGTAGGGTGCTATGGAGCCACTAGGTAGTGGAGTAGGGAGCTATGGAGCCACTAGGTAGTGCAGTAGGGAGCTATGGAGACACTAGGTAGAGGAGTAGGGAGCCACTAGGTAGAGGAGTAGGGATCTATGGAGCCACTAGGTTGTGCAGTAGGGAGCCATGGAGACACTAGGTAGAGGAGTAGGGAGCTATGGAGCCACTCGGTAGTGGAGTAGGGATCTATGGAGACACTAGGTAGTGGAGTAGGGAGCTATAGAGCCACTAGGTAGAGGAGTAGGGAGCCACTAGGTAGTGGAGTAGGGTACTATGGAGCCACTAGGTAGCGGAGTAGGGAGCTATGGAGCCACTAGGTAGTGGAGTAGGGAGCTATAGAGCCACTAGGTAGAGGAGTAGGGAGCCACTAGGTAGTGGAGTAGGGTACTATGGAGCCACTAGGTAGCGGAGTAGGGAGCTATGGAGCCACTAGGTAGTGGAGTAGGGAGCTATGGAGCCACTAGGTAGTGGAGTAGGGAGCTATGGAGCCACTAGGTAGTGGAGTAGGGAGCTATAGAGCCACTAGGTAGAGGAGTAGGGATCTATGGAGCCACTAGGTAGAGGAGTAGGGAGCTATGGAGCAACTAGGTAGTGGAGTAGGGAGCTATAGAGCCACTAGGTAGTGGAGTAGGGAGCTATGGAGCCACTAGGTAGTGGAGTAGGGAGCTATAGAGCCACTAGGTAGAGGAGTAGGGAGCTATGGAGACACTAGTTAGGGCAGTAGGGAGCTATGGAGCCACTAGGTAGAGGAGTAGGGATCTATGGAGACACTAGGTAGAGAAGTAGGGAGCTATGGAGCCACTAGGTAGAGGAGTAGGGAGCTATGGAGCCACTAGGTAGAGGAGTAGGGAGCTATGGAGCCACTAGGTAGTGCAGTAGGGAGCTATGGAGCCACTAGGTAGTGGAGTAGGGATCTATGGAGACACTAGGTAGAAGAGTAGGGATCTATGGAGCCACTAGGTAGAGGAGTAGGGAGTTATGGAGCCACTAGGTAGAGGAGTAGGGAGCTATGGAGCCACTAGGTAGAGGAGTAGGGATCTATGGAGCCACTAGGTAGTGGAGTAGGGAGCTATGGAGCCACTAGGTAGAGGAGTAGGGAGCTATGGAGCCACTAGGTAGAGGAGTAGGGAGCCACTAGGTAGTGGAGTAGGGTACTATGGAGACACTAGGTAGTGGAGTAGGGATCTATGGAGACACTAGGTAGAGGAGTAGGGATCTATGGAGACACTAGGTAGAGGAGTAGGGAGCCACTAGGTAGTGGAGTAGGGTACTATGGAGACACTAGGTAGTGGAGTAGGGATCTATGGAGACACTAGGTAGTGCAGTAGGGAGCTATGGAGCCACTAGGTAGTGGAGTAGGGATCTATGAAGCCACTAAGTAGGCAGTAGGGAGCTATGGAGCCACTAGGTAGTGGAGTAGGGATCTATGGAGCCCCTAGGTAGTGCAGTAGGGAGCTATGGAGCCACTAGGTAGTGGAGATGGGAGCTATGGAGCCACTAGGTAGTGGAGTAGGGAGCTATAGAGCCACTAGGTAGCGGAGTAGGGAGCTATGGAGCCACTAGGTAGTGGAGTAGGGATCTATGGAGCCACTAGGTTGTGCAGTAGGGAGCTATGGAGCCACTAGGTAGAGGAGTAGGGAGCTATGGAGCCACTAGGAAGAGGAGTAGGGAGCTATGGAGCCACTAGGTA
This sequence comes from Salvelinus fontinalis, assembly GCF_029448725.1. Lineage (NCBI taxonomy): Eukaryota > Metazoa > Chordata > Actinopteri > Salmoniformes > Salmonidae > Salvelinus > Salvelinus fontinalis. Next base: position 7,934,071 of record NC_074690.1, read on the forward strand.
GAGGAGTAGGGAGCTATGGAGACACTAGGTAGCGGAGTAGGGAGCTATAGAGCCACTAGGTAGAGGAGTAGGGAGCTATGGAGCCACTAGGTAGTGGAGTAGGGAGCTACAGAGCCACTAGGTAGAGGAGTAGGGAGCTATGGAGCCACTAGGTAGAGGAGTAGGGAGCTATGGAGCCACTAGGTAGTGCAGTAGGGAGCTATAGAGCCACTAGGTAGAGGAGTAGGGAGCTATGGAGCCACTAGGTAGAGGAGTAGGGAGCTATGGAGCCACTAGGTAGAGGAGTAGGGAGCTATGGAGCCACTAGGTAGTGGAGTAGGGAGGGAGCCACTAGGTAGTGGAGTAGGGAGCTATGGAGCCACTAGGTAGAGGAGTAGGGAGCTATGGAGCCACTAGGTAGTGGAGTAGGGAGCGAGCCACTAGGTAGTGGAGTAGGGAGCTATAGAGCCACTAGGTAGAGGAGTAGGGAGCTATGGAGCCACTAGGTAGTGCAGTAGGGTACTATGGAGCCACTAGGTAGTGCAGTAGGGAGCTATGGAGCCACTAGGTAGAAGAGTAGGGAGCCACTAGGTAGTGGAGTAGGAAGCTATGGAGCCACTAGGTAGAGGAGTAGGGAGCTATGGAGCCACTAGGTAGAGGAGTAGTGAGCTATGGAGCCACTAGGTAGTGCAGTAGGGAGCTATGGAGCCACTAGGTAGTGGAGTAGGGAGCTTTGGAGCCACTAGGTTGTGCAGTAGGGAGCTATGGAGCCACTAGGTAGTGCAGTAGGGAGCTATGGAGCCACTAGGTAGTGGAGTAGGGAGCTATGGAGCCACTAGGTAGAGGAGTAGGGAGCCACTAGGTAGAGGAGTAGGGAGCCACTAGGTAGTGGAGTAGGGACCTATGGAGCCACTAGGTAGTGCAGTAGGGTACTATGGAGCCACTAGGTAGTGGAGTAGGGAGCTATGGAGCCACTAGTTAGAGGAGTAGGGAGCTATGGAGCCACTAGGTAGTGCAGTAGGGAGCTATGGAGCCACTAGGTAGTGGAGTAGGGAGCTATGGAGCCACTAGGTAGTGCAGTAGGGAGCTATGGAGCCACTAGGTAGAGGAGTAGGGAGCTATGGAGCCACTAGGTAGTGCAGTAGGGAGCCACTAGGTAGAGGAGTAGGGAGCTATAGAGCCACTAGGTAGAGGAGTAGGAAGCTATGGAGCCACTAGGTAGAGGGGTAGGGAGCTATAGAGACACTAGGTAGAGGAGTAGGGAGCTATGGAGCCACTAGGTAGTGCAGTAGGGAGCTATGGAGCCACTAGGTAGTGGAGTAGGGAGCTATGGAGCCACTAGGTAGTGCAGTAGGGAGCTATAGAGCCACTAGGTAGAGGAGTAGGGAGCTATGGAGCCACTAGGTAGAGGAGTAGGGAGCTATGGAGCCACTAGGTAGAGGAGTAGGGAGCTATGGAGCCACTAGGTGGTGGAGTAGGGAGGGAGCCACTAGGTAGTGGAGTAGGGAGCTATGGAGCCACTAGGTAGAGGAGTAGGGAGCTATGGAGCCACTAGGTAGTGGAGTAGGGAGCGAGCCACTAGGTAGTGGAGTAGGGAGCTATAGAGCCACTAGGTAGAGGAGTAGGGAGCTATGGAGCCACTAGGTAGTGCAGTAGGGTACTATGGAGCCACTAGGTAGTGCAGTAGGGAGCTATGGAGCCACTAGGTAGAGGAGTAGGGAGCCACTAGGTAGTGGAGTAGGAAGCTATGGAGCCACTAGGTAGAGGAGTAGGGAGCTATGGAGCCACTAGGTAGAGGAGTAGGAAGCTATGGAGCCACTAGGTAGTGCAGTAGGGAGCTATGGAGCCACTAGGTAGTGGAGTAGGGAGCTATGGAGCCACTAGGTAGTGGAGTAGGGAGCTATGGAGCCACTAGGTAGAGGAGTAGGGAGCTATGGAGCCACTAGGTAGAGGAGTAGGGAGCTATGGAGCCACTAGGTAGTGGAGTAGGGAGCGAGCCACTAGGTAGTGGAGTAGGGAGCTATAGAGCCACTAGGTAGAGGAGTAGGGAGCTATGGAGCCACTAGGTAGTGCAGTAGGGTACTATGGAGCCACTAGGTAGTGGAGTAGGGAGGGAGCCACTAGGTAGAGGAGTAGGGAGCCACTAGGTAGTGGAGTAGGAAGCTATGGAGCCACTAGGTAGTGGAGTAGGGAGCTATGGAGCCACTAGGTAGTGGAGTAGGGAGCTATGGAGACACTAGGTAGAGGAGTAGGGAGCTATAGAGCCACTAGGTAGTGGAGTAGGGAGCTATGGAGCCACTAGGTAGAGGAGTAGGGAGCAATAGAGCCACTAGGTAGTGGAGTAGGGATCTATGGAGCCACTAAGTAGGCAGTAGGGAGCTATGGAGCCACTAGGTAGTGGAGTAGGGAGCTATGGAGCCACTAGGTAGTGGAGTAGGGAGCTATGGAGCCACTAGGTAGTGGAGTAGGGAGCTATAGAGCCACTAGGTAGTGGAGTAGGGAGCTATGGAGCCACTAGGTAGTGCAGTAGGGAGCTATGGAGCCACAAGGTAGAGGAGTAGGGATCTATGGAGCCACTAGGTAGTGGAGTAGGGATCTATGGAGCCACTAAGTAGGCAGTAGGGAGCTATGGAGCCACTAGGTAGTGGAGTAGGGAGCTATGGAGCCACTAGGTAGTGGAGTAGGGAGCTATGGAGCCACTAGGTAGTGGAGTAGGGAGCTATAGAGCCACTAGGTAGTGGAGTATGGAGCTATGGAGCCACTAGGTAGTGGAGTAGGGAGCTATGGAGCCACTAGGTAGTGGAGTAGGGAGCTATGGAGCCACTAGGTAGTGGAGTAGGGATCTATAGAGCCACTAGGTAGTGGAGTAGGGAGCTATGGAGCCACTAGGTAGTGGAGTAGGGAGCTATAGAGCCACTAGGTAGTGGAGTAGGGAGCTATGGAGCCACTAGGTAGTGGAGTAGGGAGCGAGCCACTAGGTAGTGGAGTAGGGAGCTATAGAGCCACTAGGTAGAGGAGTAGGGATCTATGGAGACACTAGGTAGTGCAGTAGGGAGCTATAGAGCCACTAGGTAGAGGAGTAGGGAGCCACTAGGTAGTGGAGTAGGGTACTATGGAGCCGCTAGGTAGAGGAGTAGGGAGCTACAGAGCCACTAGGTAGAGGAGTAGGGAGCTATGGAGCCACTAGGTAGTGAAGTAGGGAGCTATGGAGCCACTAGGTAGAGGAGTAGGGAGCAATGGAGCCACTAGGTAGTGCAGTAGGGAGCTATGGAGCCACTAGGTAGTGGAGTAGGGATCTATGGAGCCACTAGGTAGTGCAGTAGGGAGCTATAGAGCCACTAGGTAGAGGAGTAGGGAGCCACTAGGTAGTGGAGTAGGGTACTATGGAGCCACTAGGTAGAGGAGTAGGGAGCTACAGAGCCACTAGGTAGAGGAGTAGGGAGCTACGGAGCCACTAGGTAGTGAAGTAGGGAGCTATGGAGCCACTAGGTAGAGGAGTAGGGAGCTATGGAGCCACTAGGTAGAGGAGTAGGGAGCTATAGAGCCACTAGGTAGAGGAGTAGGGAGCTATGGAGCCACTAGGTAGTGGAGTAGGGAGGGAGCCACTAGGTAGTGGAGTAGGGAGCTATGGAGCCACTAGGTAGAGGAGTAGGGAGCTATGGAGCCACTAGGTAGTGGAGTAGGGAGGGAGCCACTAGGTAGTGGAGTAGGGATCTATGGAGACACTAGGTAGTGGAGTAGGGAGGGAGCCACTAGGTAGTGGAGTAGGGATCTATGGAGACACTAGGTAGAGGAGTAGGGAGCTATGGAGCCACTAGGTAATGGACTAGGGATCTATGGAGCCACTAGGTAGTGCAGTAGGGTACTATAGAGCCACTAGGTAGTGGAGCAGGGATCTATGGAGCCACTAGGTAATGCAGTAGGGAGCTATGGAGCCACTAGGTAGTGGACTAGGGATCTATGGAGCCACTAGGTAGTGCAGTAGGGAGCTATGGAGCCACTAGGTAGTGCAGTAGGGAGCTATGGAGCCACTAGGTAGAGGAGTAGGGATCCATGGAGCCACTGGGTTGTGCAGTAGGGAGCTATGGAGCCACTAGGTAGAGGAGTAGGAAGCTATGGAGCCACTAGGTTGTGCAGTAGGGTGCTATGGAGCCACTAGGTAGTGGAGTAGGGAGCTATGGAGCCACTATGTAGTGCAGTAGGGAGCTATGGAGACACTAGGTAGAGGAGTAGGGAGCCACTAGGTAGAGGAGTAGGGATCTATGGAGCCACTAGGTTGTGCAGTAGGGAGCCATGGAGACACTAGGTAGAGGAGTAGGGAGCTATGGAGCCACTCGGTAGTGGAGTAGGGATCTATGGAGACACTAGGTAGTGGAGTAGGGAGCTATAGAGCCACTAGGTAGAGGAGTAGGGAGCCACTAGGTAGTGGAGTAGGGTACTATGGAGCCACTAGGTAGCGGAGTAGGGAGCTATGGAGCCACTAGGTAGTGGAGTAGGGAGCTATAGAGCCACTAGGTAGAGGAGTAGGGAGCCACTAGGTAGTGGAGTAGGGTACTATGGAGCCACTAGGTAGCGGAGTAGGGAGCTATGGAGCCACTAGGTAGTGGAGTAGGGAGCTATGGAGCCACTAGGTAGTGGAGTAGGGAGCTATGGAGCCACTAGGTAGTGGAGTAGGGAGCTATGGAGCCACTAGGTAGTGGAGTAGGGAGCTATGGAGCCACTAGGTAGAGGAGTAGGGAGCTATGGAGCCACTAGGTAGTGGAGTAGGGAGGGAGCCACTAGGTAGTGGAGTAGGGATCTATGGAGACACTAGGTAGTGGAGTAGGGAGGGAGCCACTAGGTAGTGGAGTAGGGATCTATGGAGACACTAGGTAGAGGAGTAGGGAGCTATGGAGCCACTAGGTAATGGACTAGGGATCTATGGAGCCACTAGGTAGTGCAGTAGGGTACTATAGAGCCACTAGGTAGTGGAGCAGGGATCTATGGAGCCACTAGGTAATGCAGTAGGGAGCTATGGAGCCACTAGGTAGTGGACTAGGGATCTATGGAGCCACTAGGTAGTGCAGTAGGGAGCTATGGAGCCACTAGGTAGTGCAGTAGGGAGCTATGGAGCCACTAGGTAGAGGAGTAGGGATCCATGGAGCCACTGGGTTGTGCAGTAGGGAGCTATGGAGCCACTAGGTAGAGGAGTAGGAAGCTATGGAGCCACTAGGTTGTGCAGTAGGGTGCTATGGAGCCACTAGGTAGTGGAGTAGGGAGCTATGGAGCCACTATGTAGTTCAGTAGGGAGCTATGGAGACACTAGGTAGAGGAGTAGGGAGCCACTAGGTAGAGGAGTAGGGATCTATGGAGCCACTAGGTTGTGCAGTAGGGAGCCATGGAGACACTAGGTAGAGGAGTAGGGAGCTATGGAGCCACTCGGTAGTGGAGTAGGGATCTATGGAGACACTAGGTAGTGGAGTAGGGAGCTATAGAGCCACTAGGTAGAGGAGTAGGGAGCCACTAGGTAGTGGAGTAGGGTACTATGGAGCCACTAGGTAGCGGAGTAGGGAGCTATGGAGCCACTAGGTAGTGGAGTAGGGAGCTATAGAGCCACTAGGTAGAGGAGTAGGGAGCCACTAGGTAGTGGAGTAGGGTACTATGGAGCCACTAGGTAGCGGAGTAGGGAGCTATGGAGCCACTAGGTAGTGGAGTAGGGAGCTATGGAGCCACTAGGTAGTGGAGTAGGGAGCTATGGAGCCACTAGGTAGTGGAGTAGGGAGCTATAGAGCCACTAGGTAGAGGAGTAGGGATCTATGGAGCCACTAGGTAGAGGAGTAGGGAGCTATGGAGCAACTAGGTAGTGGAGTAGGGAGCTATAGAGCCACTAGGTAGTGGAGTAGGGAGCTAAGGAGCCACTAGGTAGTGGAGTAGGGAGCTATAGAGCCACTAGGTAGAGGAGTAGGGAGCTATGGAGACACTAGTTAGTGCAGTAGGGAGCTATGGAGCCACTAGGTAGAGGAGTAGGGATCTATGGAGACACTAGGTAGAGAAGTAGGGAGCTATGGAGCCACTAGGTAGAGGAGTAGGGAGCTATGGAGCCACTAGGTAGAGGAGTAGGGAGCTATGGAGCCACTAGGTAGTGCACTAGGGAGCTATGGAGCCACTAGGTAGTGGAGTAGGGATCTATGGAGACACTAGGTAGAAGAGTAGGGATCTATTGAGCCACTAGGTAGAGGAGTAGGGAGCTATGGAGCCACTAGGTAGAGGAGTAGGGAGCTATGGAGCCACTAGGTAGAGGAGTAGGGATCTATGGAGCCACTAGGTAGTGGAGTAGGGAGCTATGGAGCCACAAGGTAGAGGAGTAGGGATCTATGGAGACACTAGGTAGAGGAGTAGGGAGCCACTAGGTAGTGGAGTAGGGTACTATGGAGCCACTAGGTAGAGGAGTAGGGAGCTATGGAGCCACTAGGTAGAGGAGTAGGGAGCTATGGAGCCACTAGGTAGAGGAGTAGGGAGCCACTAGGTAGTGGAGTAGGGTACTATGGAGACACTAGGTAGTGGAGTAGGGATCTATGGAGACACTAGGTAGAGGAGTAGGGATCTATGGAGACACTAGGTAGAGGAGTAGGGAGCCACTAGGTAGTGGAGTAGGGTACTATGGAGACACTAGGTAGTGGAGTAGGGATCTATGGAGACACTAGGTAGTGCAGTAGGGAGCTATGGAGCCACTAGGTAGTGGAGTAGGGATCTATGAAGCCACTAAGTAGGCAGTAGGGAGCTATGGAGCCACTAGGTAGTGGAGTAGGGATCTATGGAGCCCCTAGGTAGTGCAGTAGGGAGCTATGGAGCCACTAGGTAGTGGAGTAGGGAGCTATGGAGCCACTAGGTAGTGGAGTAGGGAGCTATAGAGCCACTAGGTAGCGGAGTAGGGAGCTATGGAGCCACTAGGTAGTGGAGTAGGGATCTATGGAGCCACTAGGTTGTGCAGTAGGGAGCTATGGAGCCACAAGGTAGAGGAGTAGGGAGCTATGGAGCCACTAGGTAGAGGAGTAGGGAGCTATGGAGACACTAGGTAGCGGAGTAGGGAGCTATAGAGCCACTAGGTAGAGGAGTAGGGAGCTATGGAGCCACTAGATAGTGCAGTAGGGAGCAAAGGAGCCACTAGGTAGTGGAGTAGGGAGCTACAGAGCCACTAGGTAGAGGAGTAGGGAGCTATGGAGCCACTAGGTAGAGGAGTAGGGAGCTATGGAGCCACTAGGTAGTGCAGTAGGGAGCTATAGAGCCACTAGGTAGAGGAGTAGGGAGCTATGGAGCCACTAGGTAGAGGAGTAGGGAGCTATGGAGCCACTAGGTAGAGGAGTAGGGAGCTATGGAGCCACTAGGTAGTGGAGTAGGGAGGGAGCCACTAGGTAGTGGAGTAGGGAGCTATGGAGCCACTAGGTAGAGGAGTAGGGAGCTATGGAGCCACTAGGTAGTGCAGTAGGGAGCTATGGAGCCACTAGGTAGTGCAGTAGGGAGCTATGGAGCCACTAGGTAGTGGAGTAGGGAGCTATGGAGCCACTAGGTAGAGGAGTAGGGAGCCACTAGGTAGTGGAGTAGGGAGCTATGGAGCCACTAGGTAGTGCAGTAGGGTACTATGGAGACACTAGGTAGTGCAGTAGGGAGCTATGGAGCCACTAGGTAGTGCAGTAGGGAGCTATGGAGCCACTAGGTAGTGGAGTAGGGAGCTATGGAGCCACTAGGTAGTGCAGTAGGGAGCTATGGAGCCACTAGGTAGAGGAGTAGGGAGCTATGGAGCCACTAGGTAGAGGAGTAGGGAGCTATGGAGCCACTAGGTAGAGGAGTTGGGATCCACTAGGTAGAGGAGTAGGGAGCCACTAGGTAGTGGAGTAGGGACCTATGGAGCCACTAGGTAGTGCAGTAGGGTACTATGGAGCCACTAGGTAGTGGAGTAGGGAGCTATGGAGCCACTAGTTAGAGGAGTAGGGAGCTATGGAGCCACTAGGTAGTGCAGTAGGGAGCTATGGAGCCACTAGGTAGTGGAGTAGGGAGCTATGGAGCCACTAGGTAGTGCAGTAGGGAGCTATGGAGCCACTAGGTAGAGGAGTAGGGAGCTATGGAGACACTAGGTAGTGCAGTAGGGAGCCACTAGGTAGAGGAGTAGGGAGCTATAGAGCCACTAGGTAGAGGAGTAGGAAGCTATGGAGACACTAGGTAGAGGGGTAGGGAGCTATAGAGACACTAGGTAGAGGAGTAGGGAGCTATGGAGCCACTAGGTAGTGCAGTAGGGAGCTATGGAGCCACTAGGTAGTGGAGTAGGGAGCTATGGAGCCACTAGGTAGTGCAGTAGGGAGCTATAGAGCCACTAGGTAGAGGAGTAGGGAGCTATGGAGCCACTAGGTAGAGGAGTAGGGAGCTATGGAGCCACTAGGTAGAGGAGTAGGGAGCTATGGAGCCACTAGGTAGTGGAGTAGGGAGGGAGCCACTAGGTAGTGGAGTAGGGAGCTATGGAGCCACTAGGTAGAGGAGTAGGGAGCTATGGAGCCACTAGGTAGTGGAGTAGGGAGCGAGCCACTAGGTAGTGGAGTAGGGAGCTATAGAGCCACTAGGTAGAGGAGTAGGGAGCTATGGAGCCACTAGGTAGTGCAGTAGGGTACTATGGAGCCACTAGGTAGTGCAGTAGGGAGCTATGGAGCCACTAGGTAGAGGAGTAGGGAGCCACTAGGTAGTGGAGTAGGAAGCTATGGAGCCACTAGGTAGAGGAGTAGGGAGCTATGGAGCCACTAGGTAGAGGAGTAGGGAGCTATGGAGCCACTAGGTAGTGCAGTAGGGAGCTATGGAGCCACTAGGTAGTGGAGTAGGGAGCTATGGAGCCACTAGGTAGTGGAGTAGGGAGCTATGGAGCCACTAGGTAGAGGAGTAGGGAGCTATGGAGCCACTAGGTAGTGGAGTAGGGAGGGAGCCACTAGGTAGTGGAGTAGGGAGCTATGGAGCCACTAGGTAGAGAAGTAGGGAGCTATGGAGCCACTAGGTAGTGGAGTAGGGAGCGAGCCACTAGGTAGTGGAGTAGGGAGCTATAGAGCCACTAGGTAGAGGAGTAGGGAGCTATGGAGCCACTAGGTAGTGCAGTAGGGTACTATGGAGCCACTAGGTAGTGCAGTAGGGAGCTATGGAGCCACTAGGTAGAGGAGTAGGGAGCCACTAGGTAGTGGAGTAGGAAGCTATGGAGCCACTAGGTAGTGCAGTAGGGAGCTATGGAGCCACTAGGTAGAGGAGTAGGGAGCCACTAGGTAGTGGAGTAGGAAGCTATGGAGCCACTAGGTAGAGGAGTAGGGAGCTATGGAGCCACTAGGTAGAGGAGTAGGGAGCTATGGAGCCACTAGGTAGAGGAGTAGGGAGCTATGGAGCCACTAGGTAGAGGAGTAGGGAGCTATGGAGCCACTAGGTAGTGGAGTAGGGAGGGAGCCACTAGGTAGTGGAGTAGGGAGCTATGGAGCCACTAGGTAGAGGAGTAGGGAGCTATGGAGCCACTAGGTAGTGGAGTAGGGAGCGAGCCACTAGGTAGTGCAGTAGGGAGCTATGGAGCCACTAGGTAGAGGAGTAGGGAGCTATGGAGCCACTAGGTAGAGGAGTAGGGATCCACTAGGTAGTGGAGTAGGGACCTATGGAGCCACTAGGTAGTGCAGTAGGGTACTATGGAGCCACTAGGTAGTGGAGTAGGGAGCTATGGAGCCACTAGGTAGAGGAGTAGGGAGCTATGGAGCCACTAGGTAGTGCAGTAGGGAGCTATGGAGCCACTAGGTAGTGGAGTAGGGAGCTATGGAGCCACTAGGTAGTGCAGTAGGGAGCTATGGAGCCACTAGGTAGAGGAGTAGGGAGCTATGGAGCCACTAGGTAGTGCAGTAGGGAGCCACTAGGTAGAGGAGTAGGGAGCTATAGAGCCACTAGGTTGAGGAGTAGGAAGCTATGGAGACACTAGGTAGAGGGGTAGGGAGCTATAGAGACACTAGGTAGAGGAGTAGGAAGCTATGGAGCCACTAGGTAGTGGAGTAGGGAGCTATGGAGCCACTAGGTAGTGCAGTAGGGAGCCACTAGGTAGAGGAGTAGGGAGCTATAGAGCCACTAGGTAGAGGAGTAGGAAGCTATGGAGCCACTAGGTAGTGGAGTAGGGAGCTATGGAGCCACTAGGTAGAGGAGTAGGGAGCTATGGAGCCACTAGGTAGAGGAGTAGGGAGCTATAGAGCCACTAGGTAGAGGAGTAGGAAGCTATGGAGACACTAGGTAGAGGGGTAGGGAGCTATAGAGACACTAGGTAGAGGAGTAGGAAGCTATGGAGCCACTAGGTAGTGGAGTAGGGAGCTATGGAGCCACTAGGTAGTGCAGTAGGGAGCCACTAGGTAGAGGAGTAGGGAGCTATAGAGCCACTAGGTAGAGGAGTAGGAAGCTATGGAGCCACTAGGTAGTGTAGTAGGGAGCTATGGAGCCACTAGGTAGAGGAGTAGGGAGCTATGGAGCCACTAGGTAGTGCAGTAGGGAGCTATGGAGCCACTAGGTAGTACAGTGATAGTCTTTTACAGCCTGCCCACTTCGAGCTCCTCACGTGGTAGGGTTAGGGTAGGGAGACATTGGGTCCAGAGTCTTACTTGTGCAGCCAGCCGACTTGGAGGTCCTCCATGTGATAGGTGATCAATGAGTAGAGGACGATACCATGTTCTGTACTCTTCACACTGATCTCAGTAGATGAGTTGGCTGGAGGAGACAACACAGATAGGATAATACACTTAATTGTTCTTTATTCAATCATATTGTATACTTAAGCAATATGGAACAAGGGTGTGTGGTATTAACTGGTTACCAATGTAATTAGAACAGTACAAATATTTTTTGGGTCATACCCGCGGTATATGGTCTGATATACCATGGCCTTCAGCCAATCAGCATAGAGGTGTTGAATGTTCCACATGCAGTGTATCTGTTTTATAACATGTAGATGATGAGACTCACCAATCACCCTGAACAGTTCGTTTAGCACAGTTTGGTAACCTGGAACAGATTACAGTCATTACTAGTAGTCAACAATAGTCACAGTAGTGGACAAAGTTTGAGAGACACATAGGTATTCTAGAACACAGTAGAACACAGTGAAACCATGACAGAGGTATTCTAGAACACAGTAGAACACAGTGAAACCATGACAGAGGTGTTCTAGAACACAGTAGAGCCATGACAGAGGTATTCTAGAACACAGTAGAACAAAGTGAAACCATGATAGAGGTGATCTAGAACACAGTGAAACCATGACAGAGGTGTTCTAGAACACAGTGAAATCATGACAGAGGTATTCTAGAACACAGTGAAATCATGACAGAGGTATTCTAGAACACAGTGAAATCATGACAGAGGTATTCTAGAACACAGTGAAATCATGACAGAGGTATTCTAGAACACAGTAGAGCCATGACAGAGGTATTCTAGAACACAGTAGAACACAGTGAAACCATGACAGAGGTGTTCTAGAACACAGTAGAGCCATGACAGAGGTGTTCTAGAACACAGTGAAACCATGACAGAGGTGTTCTAGAACACAGTAGAGCCATGACAGAGGTGTTCTAGAACACAGTGAAACCATGACAGAGGTGTTCTAGAACACAGTGAAACCATGACAGAGGTGTTCTAGAACACAGTGAAACCATGACAGAGGTATTCTAGAACACAGTGAAACCATGACAGAGGTGTTCTAGAACACAGTAGAGCCATGACAGAGGTATTCTAGAACACAGTAGAACACAGTGAAACCATGACAGAGGTGTTCTAGAACACAGTAGAGCCATGACAGAGGTATTCTAGAACACAGTGAAACCATGACAGAGGTGTTCTAGAACACAGTAGAACACAGTGAAACCATGACAGAGGTGTTCTAGAACACAGTGAAACCATGACAGAGGTATTCTAGAACACAGTGAACCCATGACAGAGGTATTCTAGAACACAGTGAAACCATGACAGAGGTGTTCTAGAACACAGTGAAACCATGACAGAGGTATTCTAGAACACAGTGAAACCATGACAGAGGTGTTCTAGAACACAGTGAAACCATGACAGAGGTGTTCCAGAACACAGTGAAACCATGACAGAGGTGTTCTAGAACACAGTGAAACCATGACAGAGGTGTTCTAGAACACAGTAGAGCCATGACAGAGGTGTTCTAGAACACAGTGAAACCATGACAGAGGTATTCTAGAACACAGTGAAACCATGACAGAGGTGTTCTAGAACACAGTAGAGCCATGACAGAGGTGTTCTAGAACACAGTGAAACCATGACAGAGGTGTTCTAGAACACAGTGAAACCATGACAGAGGTGTTCTAGAACACAGTGAAACCATGACAGAGGTGTTCTAGAACACAGTGAAACCATGACAGAGGTGTTCTAGAACACAGTGAAACCATGACAGAGGTATTCTAGAACACAGTGAAATCATGACAGAGGTATTCTAGAACACAGTGAAATCATGACAGAGGTATTCTAGAACACAGTGAAACCATGACAGAGGTATTCTAGAACACAGTAGAGCCATGACAGAGGTATTCTAGAACACAGTAGAACAAAGTGAAACCATGACAGAGGTGTTCTAGAACACAGTAGAGGTGTCTCAGTACCTGCTTCAGTCAGGTTGAACATGCTCTTGTCTTTTCCTCTGGCATCCTTTAGCTTCACCTCGTACACGCCTGCATCCTTTTTGGACAACTGGAACAGGGTTAGAGTCAGAGAGTAGGACAGTCAGAGACCAGCCCTCATCACTTACAGAGGCAATCTGAGCCTCTGTCCCAAATCACACCCTATACAGTCTCATAGTTCCGGCCAAAAGTAATGCCCAAATGTACACTACCTTTCAAAAGTTTGGGGTCACTTAGAAATGTCTTTGTTTTTGAAAGAAAAGCTTATTTTTTTTGTCCATTAAAATAACATCAAAATGATCAGAAATACAGTGTAGACATTGTTAATGTTGTAAATTACTATTGTAACTGGAAACGGCTGATTTTTAATGGAATATCTACATAGGTGTTCAGAGGTCCATTATCAGCAACCATCACTCCTGTGTTCCAATGGCACATTGTGTTAGCTAATCCAAGTTTATCATTTAAAAGGCTAATTGATCATTAGAAAACCCTGTTGCAATTATGTTAGCACAGCTGAAAACTGATGTCCTGATTAAAACTGGCCTTCTTTTAGACTATTTGAGGATCTGGAGCATCAGCATTTGTAGGTTCGATTACAGGCTCAAAATGGCCAGAAACAAGTAACTTTCTTCTGAAACTGGTCAGTCTATTCTTGTTCTGAGAAATGAAGGCTATTCCATGTGAGAAATTGCCAAGAAACTGAAGATCTCGTACAACGCTGTGTGCTACTCCCTTCACAGAACACCGCAAACTGTCGCTAACCTGAATAAAAAGAGGAGTGGGAGGCCCCAGTGCACAACTGAGCAAGAGGACAAGTACATTAGAGTGTCTAGTTTGAGAAACAGACGCCTGACAAGTCCTCAACTGGCAGCTTCATTAAATAGTACCCGCAAAACACCAGTCTCAACGTTAACAGTGAAGAGGCGACTCCGGGATGCTGGCCTTCTAGGCAGAGTTCCTCTGTCCAGTGTCTGTGTTCTTTTGCCCATCATAATCTTTCATTTTTATTGGCCAGTCTGAGATATGGCTTTTTTTTGCCGAGAATCAAAAAAAATCTGCTGTTTCCAGTTACAATAGTAATTTACAACATTAACAATGTCTACGCTGTATTTCTGATCAATTTGATGTTATTTTAATGGACATAAAATGTGCTTTTCTTTCAAAACAAGGACATTTCTAAGTGACCCCAAACGTTTGAAGGGAAGTGTACATATGGAACAGGGTGCCATCTGGGATGGGGGCGTGAATATGCTGACAGATCACACAGAGCTTTTCTCCTGCCAAGATGCTGCAAGCTGATAGGTGAACAGACAGTGGCGTGACTTATGGCTCTAAATAAAGTATCAGTCCAGTCTTGCAGCTGTAGCGCCCTCTAGGGGAGTGGTGGTGGTGGTGCCTGCTGTTGCAACTCTCTCCCCAGTCCTCAGATGCAGTGTCTGTTTTAACCACAACCCACTGTGGATTACAAGATAAGCAGATTAATGTAGCAGCCTATAGCTGCAGCTGTACCGCCCTCTAGGGGAGTGGTGGTGGTGGTGCATCTTTCCTCTGACCCATGCTCTGGCTCCACCCCTCTCTCACACACTGACATCTGAATGGCCATTATTGCAGCCAAGGCATTCAATGTGACTATAAGACATTTCTTTGTACCTCCATGATAGCAGATGGTTATTTTCCCTTAATTGGAACAGAATATCACGTCTAATGCCCAATCAGTAGGACTGAATGCAGATCATGTTTTAACTATTTAAATTCAGCTCATGGAACTATCATATATTTATGATATATGGGCATACATGTTGAAGAGAGTTTGATACATAAGTGAAACTACATTATAGATATTTGCTACATTCACAAAGTGAACATATTCACTGTTAATAAGGTTTTTTGCAGGGCTGTCCAACCCTCTTCCTGGAGATCTACTGTCCTGTAGGTTATCAGTCCAACCCTCTTCCTGGAGATCTACTGTCCTGTAGGTTATCAGTCCAACCCTCTTCCTGGAGATCTACTGTCCTGTAGGTTATCAGTCCAACCCTCTTCCTGGAGATCTACTGTCCTGTAGGTTATCAGTCCAACCCTCTTCCTGGAGATCTACTGTCCTGTGGGTTATCAGTCCAACCCTCTTCCTGGAGATCTACTGTCCTGTGGGTTATCAGTCCAACCCTCTTCCTGGAGATCTACTGTCCTGTAGGTTATCAGTCCAACCCTCTTCCTGGAGATCTACTGTCCTGTAGGTTATCAGTCCAACCCTCTTCCTGGAGATCTACTGTCCTGTGGGTTATCAGTCCAACCCTCTTCCTGGAGATCTACTGTCCTGTAGGTTATCAGTCCAACCCTCTTCCTGGAGATCTACTGTCCTGTAGGTTTTCAGTCCAACCCTCTTCCTGGAGATCTACTGTCCTGTAGGTTATCAGTCCAACCCTCTTCCTGGAGATCTACTGTCCTGTAGGTTTTCAGTCCAACCCTCTTCCTGGAGATCTACTGTCCTGTGGGTTATCAGTCCAACCCTCTTCCTGGAGATCTACTGTCCTGTGGGTTATCAGTCCAACCCTCTTCCTGCAGATCTACTGTCCTGTAGGTTTTACAGCCCAGCCCTAATTTAGTGTATCTGATTCAGCTAGTTAAGGTCTCGTTGAGCAGCTAATTGGTAGAATCAGGTAAATTAGGGTTGTACTGAAAACCTACAGGAAGGTAGATCTCCAGGAAGAGGGTTGGACAGCCCTGCTTTAGACATTAGAAAGTGTCATAATAAAATGGCTATTTTTTGGGAGCATCACCAAACAGCACATGCTCACATCTAATATACTGAGAGTGACAACCATAGACATCAGTCCTATGTTTCTAACTGTGTGCTGACTGACAGTGTAGGAGTGTCTGGTATGACATGATATCAGCAAAATGTCATTGTGTGAGAGTCTGTGTGTCAGGGAGGGACAGTATAGTAGGCTGTAAATGTAGGCCGTTAGCACACAGTAGTTATGGTAGGCCTTAGACTGACAGCATATTGTATAGCGTAGCATAGCTGGGTTAGAAGCAATGCTCTTTAAAAGTTATTGAACCCTTCACAACATCAGACCTGGGTTAAAAACAGCCTACTGGATGGCAAATACTTGAGTTGAGATTCATTTAGCTTGACCAGCATGCAGTGCGGGTGGAGCTTGCTCATTGGTTCCATTATACGGACAAGCTACATCAGAGGCACCTTGAGTAGTTTGGAAGTAAAGGACATTATGTATGTGACCCGGGTCTTCTCCCCGTCTGTCTACCCCCCCCCCCCCCTCCACCACTGTAACTTCCTGACCTTTCCGATGTTGAAAATCAACACTACGTCCTTCATCTCGATCTTCTTGTAGTCAGCATCATCCTCTTCAATCTCCATTCCGTCTTTGTACCATCTGATCTCCGTCTCTGGCCTGATGTTTCCTATCTACAGGGAGAGACACACAGAGACACTGTCAACACACTGAGGGCTTAATGGACCCCCTATCTAAAAAAGCAAACATCCATCAGTTTAAGATAAAGATATGTCTTTTTGGGTTGTGTCTCAATCCACCGCATCGATGTCGAAGGAAGGTGGCAGAGTTACAGAGCTACAGTGGTGTTCGTCAGACTAGGAGACATCTTGAAAATCGGTCTTCTCATGAAAACGTCTGTATGACCCCAACATCGAAAGCTGAGACTCTCACAAACATGTTGGTTGTTTTGAATTTGTATTTATTATGGATCCCCATTAGTTCCTGCCAAGGCAGCAGCTACTCTTCCTGGGGTTTATTATGGATCCCCGTTAGTTCCTGCCAAAGCAGCAGCTACTCTTCCTGGGGTTTATTATGGATCCCCATTAGTTCCTGCCAAGGCAGCAGCTACTCTTCCTGGGGTTTATAATGGATCCCCATTAGTTCCTGTCAAGGCAGCAGCTACTCTTCATGGGGTTTATTATGGATCCCCATTAGTTCCTGTCTAGGCAGCAGCTACTCTTCCTGGGGTTTATTATGGATCCCCATTAGTTCCTGCCAAGGCAGCAGCTACTCTTCCTGGGGTTTATTATGGATCCCCATTAGTTCCTGTCTAGGCAGCAGCTACTCTTCCTGGGGTTTATTATGGATCCCCATTAGTTCCTGCCAAAGCAGCAGCTACTCTTCCTGGGGTTTATTATGGATCCCCATTAGTTCCTGCCAAGGCAGCAGCTACTCTTCCTGGGGTTTATTATGGATCCCCATTAGTTCCTGCCAAGGCAGCAGCTACTCTTCCTGGGGTTTATTATGGATCCCCATTAGTTCCTGCCAAGGCAGCAGCTACTCTTCCTGGGGGTTTATTATAGATCCCCATTAGTTCCTGCCAAGGCAGCAGCTACTCTTCCTGGGGTTTATTATGGATCCCCATTAGTTCCTGCCAAGGCAGCAGCTACTCTTCCTGGGGTTTATTATGGATCCCCACTAGTTCCTGCCAAGGCAGCAGCTTCTCTTCCTGGGGTTTATTATGAATCCCCATTAGTTCCTGCCAAGGCAGCAGCTACTCTTCCTGGGGTTTATTATGGATCCCCATTAGTTCCTGCCAAAGCAGCAGCTACTCTTCCTGGGGTTTATTATGGATCCCCATTAGTCCCTGCCAAGGTAGCAGCTACTCTTCCTGGGGTTTATTATGGATCCCCATTAGTTCCTGCCAAGGCAGCAGCTACTCTTCCTGGGGTTTATTATGGATCCCCATTAGTTCCTGCCAAGGCAGCAGCTACTCTTCCTGGGGTTTATTATGGATCCCTATTAGTTCCTGCCAAGGCAGCAGCTACTCTTCCTGGGGTCCAGCAAAATTAAGACAGTTATACAATTTTAAAACATTACAATACATTCATGACCGATTTTACAACACATTAAGTGTGTGCCCTCAGGCCCATACTCCCCTACCACGCTAAATCCATGTGTACGTACAGTATGTTATCATGTGCAGGGTTGGGGAGTAACAGATTACATGTAATCCGTTATTCTTCTTGAATTCTTACATGTAAGGGATTACAAAAAACGGTAACTGTAATCCGTTACGTTGCCAGCTAAAATGTTGTAATCGGATTACCGATACTTTTGAATTCAGAAAGGATGTTTGCGGAAAAAATCTTTGACCTGAGCGAGTCTGACCACCAATCAGAGACCACTATGAAATGTGTTTGATGGATCGCAGGAAAAGAGTAGTTGACAGGCAGAGAAAAATGTGCTCTTGCAACAACTGCATAATGCGGATCCTATGGAATTAAAGTTGGGCTTTTATTGCGCAATCTAAGTCATGCTGATCATTTTTCTTCCATAGGCCACACATGATCACATGATCACATGATCAAACTTCTGATTGCCCCTTTAAGTCTATCTGTAGTTGTTACATCTATTTTGGACTTGTAAATTAAATCTACAGTACCAGTCAAAAGTTTGGACACACCTACTCATTCAAGGGTTTTTCTTAATTTTTTACTATTTTCTACATTGTACAATAATAGTGAAGACATCAAAACTATGAAATAACACACATGGAACCATGTAGTAACCAAACGAGTAACCAGATGGCTCATTCACCACGACTATGTCCCCATAGGATAACAATACCAACTCAGCTCCATCGTTCATTGAATCAGATGGCTCATTCATCACAAAACCCACTGATATTGGCAACTAGCTTACTGACTTTTCATTGGCAAGATAAGCAAACTTAGGGATGACATGCCAGCAACAAATGCTGACAATACACATTCAAGTATATCGGACCAAATTATGAAAGACAAGAATTGTACTTTTGATTTCCGTAGAGTGAGTGTGGAAGACGTGAAAAAAATATTGTTGTCTATCAACAATGACAAGCCACTGAGGTCTGACAACTTGGATGGGAGAATACTGAGGATAATAGGGGATGATGTTGCCACATCTTCAATATAAGCCTCCTAGAGAGTGTGCCCTCAGGCCTGGAGGGAAGCTAAAGTCATTCCACTACCCAAGAATAGTAAAGCCCCATTTACTGGTTACCAACCTGTAGTAAACTTCTGGAAAAATAGTGTTTGACAACATACAATGCTATTTCACAGTAAACAAATTGACAACTGACTTTCAGCACGCTTATATGGAAGGACATTCAACAAGCACAGCACTTGCACAAATGACTTGATGATTGGCTGAGAGAAATTGATGATAAAATGATTGAGGGGGCTGTCTTGTTAGACTTCAGTTTGGCTTTTGACATTATCGATCATAGTCTGCTGCTGGACAAACATGTGTTTTTAGAAAATAGTAAAACAAAGTAAACCCCTGGAATGAACAGGTGTCCTAACTTTTGACTGGTACTGTATATAGAACCTTATCGTCATAGAAAGAACCTCACCGCCATGGAAAGAACCCTACCGTCATAGATAGAACCCTACCGTCATAGAAAGAACCCTACCGTCATAGAAAGAACCCTACCGTCATAGAAAGAACCTCACCGCCATGGAAAGAACCCTACCGTCATAGAAAGAAACCTACCGTCATAGAAAGAACCCTACCGTCATAGAAAGAACCCTACCGTCATAGATAGAACCCTACCGTCATGGAAAGAACCCTACCATCATAGAAAGAACCCTACCGTCATAGAAAGAACCCTACCGTCATAGAAAGAACCCTACCGTCATAGATAGAACCCTACCGTCATAGATAGAACACTACCGTCATAGATAGAACTCTACGGTCATAGAAAGAACCCTACCATCATAGAAAGAACCCTACCGTCATAGATAGAACACTACCGTCATAGAAAGAACCCTACCGTCATAGAAAGAACCCTACCGTCATAGATAGAACTCTACGGTCATAGAAAGAACCCTACCATCATAGAAAGAACCCTACCGTCATAGATAGAACACTACCGTCATAGAAAGAACCCTACCGTCATAGAAAGAACCCTACCGTCATAGATAGAACTCTACGGTCATAGAAAGAACCCTACCGTCATAGAAAGAACCCTACCGTCATAGATAGAACACTACCGTCATAGATAGAACACTACCGTCATAGATAGAACCCTACTGTCATAGATAGAACCCTGCCGTCATAGATAGAACCCTACCGTCATGGAAAGAACCCTACCGTCATGGAAAGAACCCTACCGTCATAGACAGAACCCTACCGTCATAGAAAGAACCCTACCGTCATAGATAGAACACTACCGTCATAGATATAACCCTACTGTCATAGACAGAACCCTACCGTCATGGAAAAAACCCTACCGTCATGGAAAGAACCCTACCGTCATAGACAGAACCCTACCGTCATGGAAAGAACCCTACCGTCATGGAAAGAACCCTACCGTCATAGAAAGAACCCTACCGTCATAGAAAGAACCCGACCGTCATAGATAGAGCCTTACCGTCATAGATAGAGCCCTACCGTCATGGAAAGAACCCTACCGTCATGGGAAAAAACTCTACAGTCATAGATAGAACCCTACCGTTATGGAAAGACCCCTACCATCATAGATAGAAACCTACCGTCATAGATAGAACCCTGCCGTCATAGAAAGAACCCTACCGTCATAGACAGAACCCTACCGTCATAGACAGAACCCTACCGTCATAGAAAGAACCCTACCGTCATAGATAGAACCTTACCGTCATAGATAGAACCTTACCGTCATATAAAGAACCCTACCGTCATAGATAGAACCTTACCGTCATAGAAAGAACCCTACCGTCATAGACAGAACCATACCGTCATAGATAGAAATCTACCGTCATAGAACCTTTCTGTTATAGAACCTTACCGTGGCCTTCAGCAGCACATTGCATTCTGGGGTGACCTGGAAACTAAGGTAGTCCACGAAGTGAGGACCTGAGAGAGACCACACAGTTAATACCGCTACTGGACAACACTCTGCAGACAACAGACACAGTTAATACCGCTACTGGACAACACTCTGCAGACAACAGACACAGTTAATACCGCTACTGGACAACACTCTGCAGACAACAGACACAGTTAATACCGCTACTGGACAACACTCTGCAGACAACAGACACAGTTAATACCGCTACTGGACAACACTCTGCAGACAACAGACACAGTTAATACCGCTACTGGACAACACTCTGCAGACAACAGACACAGTTAATACCGCTACTGGACAACACTCTGCAGACAACAGACACAGTTAATACCGCTACTGGACAACACTCTGCAGACAACAGACACAGTTAATACCGCTACTGGACAACACTCTGCAGACAACAGACACAGTTAATACCGCTACTGGACAACACTCTGCAGACAACAGACACAGTTAATACCGCTACTGGACAACACTCTGCAGACAACAGACACAGTTAATACCGCTACTGGACAACACTCTGCAGACAACAGACACAGTTAATACCGCTACTGGACAACACTCTGCAGACAACAGACACAGTTAATACCGCTACTGGACAACACTCTGCAGACAACAGACACAGTTAATACCGCTACTGGACAACACTCTGCAGACAACAGACACAGTTAATACCGCTACTGGACAACACTCTGCAGACAACAGACACAGTTAATACCGCTACTGGACAACACAATATAATATCAATCATCTAACAACATGTGTAAAACAATATATTCCACACCTTGTCTTCTGATCCATTCAGCATGTTCAAACTCTGACTTTTTCTGGAGCTCTCTGAACTCTGGAGAAGTAGAAGAAGTTACACATAATAAATAAATATAATATATAATAATAATATAATATATAATAAACAGTTATCAGAATAGGAACCTATAGGAACACAGCCATATGTCACCACTACAACACTTCCCCCCAGACAGTTATCAGAATAGGAACCTATAGGAACACAGCCATATGTCACCACTACAACACTTCCCCCCAGACAGTTATCAGAACAGGAACCTATAGGAACACAGCCATATGTCACCACTACAACACTTCCCCCCAGACAGTTATCAGAATAGGAACCTATAGGAACACAGCCATATGTCACCACTACAACACTTCCCCCCAGACAGTTATCAGAATAGGAACCTATAGGAACACAGCCATATGTCACCACTACAACACTTCCCCCCAGACAGTTATCAGAACAGGAACCTATAGGAACACAGCCATATGTCACCACTACAACACTTCCCCCCAGACAGTTATCAGAACAGGAACCTATAGGAACACAGCCATATGTCACCACTACAACACTTCCCCCCAGACAGTTATCAGAATAGGAACCTATAGGAACACAGCCATATGTCACCACTACAACACTCCCCCCCAGACAGTTATCAGAATAGGAACCTATAGGAACACAGCCATATGTCACCACTACAACACTTCCCCCCAGACAGTTATCAGAACAGGAACCTATAGGAACACAGCCATATGTCACCACTACAACACTTCCCCCCAGACAGTTATCAGAATAGGAACCTATAGGAACACAGCCATATGTCACCACTACAACACTTCCCCTCCAGACAGTTATCAGAACAGGAACCTATAGGAACACAGCCATATGTCACCACTACAACACTTCCCCCCAGACAGTTGTCAGAACAGGAACCTATAGGAACACAGCCATATGTCACCACTACAACACTTCCCCCCAGACAGTTATCAGAACAGGAACCTATAGGAACACAGCCATATGTCACCACTACAACACTCCCCCCCAGACAGTTGTCAGAATAGGAACCTATAGGAACACAGCCATATGTCACCACTACAACACTCCCCCCCAGACAGTTGTCAGAATAGGAACCTATAGGAACACAGCCATATGTCACCACTACAACACTCCCCCCCAGACAGTTATCAGAACAGGAACCTATAGGAACACAGCCATATGTCACCACTACAACACTCCCCCCCAGACAGTTATCAGAACAGGAACCTATAGGAACACAGCCATATGTCACCACTACAACACTTCCCCCCAGACAGTTATCAGAACAGGAACCTATAGGAACACAGCCATATGTCACCACTACAACACTCCCCCCCAGACAGTTGTCAGAATAGGAACCTATAGGAACACAGCCAGACAGTTATCAGAATAGGAACCTATAGGAACACAGCCATATGTCACCACTACAACACTTCCCCCCAGACAGTTATCAGAACAGGAACCTATAGGAACACAGCCATATGTCACCACTACAACACTTCCCCCCAGACAGTTATCAGAATAGGAACCTATAGGAACACAGCCATATGTCACCACTACAACACTCCCCCCCAGACAGTTGTCAGAACAGGAACCTATAGGAACACAGCCATATGTCACCACTACAACACTTCCCCCCAGACAGTTATCAGAACAGGAACCTATAGGAACACAGCCATATGTCACCACTACAACACTTCCCCCCAGACAGTTATCAGAATAGGAACCTATAGGAACACAGCCATATGTCACCACTACAACACTCCCCCCCAGACAGTTATCAGAACAGGAACCTATAGGAACACAGCCATATGTCACCACTACAACACTTCCCCCCAGACAGTTATCAGAACAGGAACCTATAGGAACACAGCCATATGTCACCACTACAACACTTCCCCCCAGACAGTTGTCAGAATAGGAACCTATAGGAACACAGCCATATGTCACCACTACAACACTTCCCCCCAGACAGTTGTCAGAACAGGAACCTATAGGAACACAGCCATATGTCACCACTACAACACTTCCCCCCAGACAGTTATCAGAATAGGAACCTATAGGAACACAGCCATATGTCACCACTACAACACTCCCCCCCAGACAGTTGTCAGAACAGGAACCTATAGGAACACAGCCATATGTCACCACTACAACACTCCCCCCCAGACAGTTATCAGAATAGGAACCTACACTAAACCAAAGCCATCACACTACTGGTCTTCTCCTGCCCCCTAGTGGACACAACACAGCTATCAGAGCCACACCCACTGGTTGTGGTAGGCATGGTGACTGAACCCCTGTGGTGGCAGTCATGGTAACAGGTGGGGTGTGGCCTTACCTTCTCCAATCAGCACCAGGCTGGTGGACCCCTTGGCCTTCCCATCCACGAGGTTAAAGGTGAATGTTCCCTCGTCGGTGACCGCGAGAGAGTCCATGAACATCTCAATGATGCCTGAGGTCTTGTCAAAGTTCATTTGGTATTTCTAGAGGAGGGAAATGAGACACGGAAATCTACATGTGAGAACATGCTTGCTTGGGAGTGTTCTTACAAGTGTGTGTATATGTGTGTTTTGTGTGTGTATTCTGACCATAATGTGTGTGTGAGTGCGTGTGTTCTGATTGAGATGTGTGTGAGTGTGTTTTCTGACCGTGATGTTTGTGTTTCCTCACCACTCCGTTCTCTACGATCTCATCGTTAAAGACATAGTCCACATGGCAGCCAGTGGTGAACTTCTCAACCTGGGTCCAGAACCTCACACGACCCTTCTCCAGGAGCTCCATGGCCATCTGAGTCTTGAAGGGAATGACTGGGGAGAAGGAGAGACAGCGTCAGGACAGAGTGAGAGGAGGAGAGACAGGGAGACAGAGTGAGAGGAGGAGAGACAGGGAGACAGAGTGAGAGGAGGAGAGACAGGGAGACAGAGTGAGAGGAGGGACAGGGAGACAGCGTCAGAACAGAGTGAGAGGAGGAGAGACAGGGAGACAGAGTGAGAGGAGGGACAGGGAGACAGCGTCAGAACAGAGTGAGAGGAGGAGAGAAATGGGGACAAAGTCAGAACAGAGTGAGAGGAGGAGAGACATGGGGACAAAGTGAGAGGAGGAGAGACATGGGGACAAAGTCAGAACAGAGTGAGAGGAGGAGAGACATGGGGACAAAGTCAGAACAGAATGAGAGGAGGAGAGACATGGGGACAAAGTGAGAGGAGGAGAGACATGGGGACAAAGTCAGAACAGAGTGAGAGGAGGAGAGACATGGGGACAAAGTCAGAACAGAGTGAGAGGAGGAGAGACATGGGGACAGAGTCAGAACAGAGTGAGAGGAGGAGAGACATGGGGACAAAGTGAGAGGAGGAGAGACATGGGGACAAAGTCAGAACAGAGTGAGAGGAGGAGAGACATGGGGACAAAGTCAGAACAGAGTGAGAGGAGGAGAGACATGGGGACAGAGTCAGAACAGAGTGAGAGGAGGAGAGACATGGGGACAAAGTCAGAACAGAGTGAGAGGAGGAGAGACATGGGGACAGAGTCAGAACAGAGTGAGAGGAGGAGAGACATGGGGACAAAGTCAGAACAGAGTGAGAGGAGGAGAGACATGGGGACGGAGTCAGAACAGAGTGAGAGGAGGAGAGACATGGGGACAGAGTGAAGGAGGAGAGACATGGGGACAGAGTTAGAACAGAGTGAGAGGAGGAGGGACAGGGAGACAGAGTTAGAACAGAGTGAGAGGAGGAGAGACATGGGGACAAAGTGAGAGGAGGAGAGACATGGGGACAAAGTCAGAACAGAGTGAGAAGAGGAGAGACATGGGGACAGAGTCAGAACAGAGTGAGAGGAGGAGAAACATGGGGACAAAGTCAGAACAGAGTGAGAGGAGGAGAGACATGGGGACAAAGTCAGAACAGAGTGAGAGGAGGAGAGACATGGGGACAGAGTCAGAACAGAGTGAGAGGAGAGACATGGGTACAAAGTCAGAACAGAGTGAGAGGAGGAGAGACATGGGGACAAAGTGAGAGGAGGAGAGACATGGGGACAGAGTCAGAACAGAGTGAGAGGAGGAGAGACATGGGGACAAAGTGAGAACAGAGTGAGAGGAGGAGAGACATGGGGACAGAGTCAGAACAGAGTGAGAGGAGGAGAAACATGGGGACAAAGTGAGAGGAGGAGAGACATGGGGACAAAGTCAGAACAGAGTGAGAGGAGGAGAGACATGGGGACAGAGTCAGAACAGAGTGAGAGGAGGAGAAACATGGGGACAAAGTCAGAACAGAGTGAGAGGAGAGACATGGGGACAAAGTCAGAACAGAGTGAGAGGAGGAGAGACATTGGGACAAAGTCAGAACAGAGTGAGAGGAGGAGAGACATGGGGACAGAGTCAGAGCAGAGTGAGAGGAGAGACATGGGGACAAAGTCAGAACAGAGTGAGAGGAGGAGAGACATGGGGACAAAGTCAGAACAGAGTGAGAGGAGAGACATGGGGACAAAGTCAGAACAGAGTGAGAGGAGGAGAGACATGGGGACAAAGTCAGAACAGAGTGAGAGGAGGAGAGTCATGGGGACAGAGTCAGAGCAGAGTGAGAGGAGAGACATGGGGACAAAGTCAGAACAGAGTGAGAGGAGGAGAGACATGGGGACAAAGTCAGAACAGAGTGAGAGGAGGAGACATGGGGACAGATTCAGAACAGAGTGAGAGGAGGAGAAACATGGGGACAAAGTCAGAACAGAGTGAGAGGAGGAGAGACATGGGGACAAAGTCAGAACAGAGTGAGAGGAGAGACATGGGGACAGAGTCAGAACAGAGTGAGAGGAGGAGAAACATGGGGACAAAGTCAGAACAGAGTGAGAGGAGGAGAGACATGGGGACAAAGTCAGAACAGAGTGAGAGGAGGAGAAACATGGGGACAAAGTCAGAACAGAGTGAGAGGAGGAGAGACATGGGGACAAAGTGAGAGGAGGAGAGACATGGGGACAAAGTCAGAACAGAGTGAGAGGAGGAGAGACAGGGGGACAAAGTGAGAGGAGGAGAGACATGGGGACAAAGTCAGAACAGAGTGAGAGGAGGAGAGACATGGGGACAGAGTCAGAACAGAGTGAGAGGAGAGACATGGGGACAAAGTCAGAACAGAGTGAGAGGAGGAGAGACATGGGGACAGAGTCAGAACAGAGTGAGAGGAGGAGAAACATGGGGACAAAGTCAGAACAGAGTGAGAGGAGGAGAGACATGGGGACAAAGTCAGAACAGAGTGAGAGGAGAGACATGGGGACAGAGTCAGAACAGAGTGAGAGGAGGAGGGACAGGGAGACAGAGTTAGAACAGAGTGAGAGGAGGAGAGACATGGGGACAAAGTGAGAGGAGGAGAGACATGGGGACAAAGTCAGAACAGAGTGAGAAGAGGAGAGACATGGGGACAGAGTCAGAACAGAGTGAGAGGAGGAGAAACATGGGGACAAAGTCAGAACAGAGTGAGAGGAGGAGAGACATGGGGACAAAGTCAGAACAGAGTGAGAGGAGGAGAGACATGGGGACAGAGTCAGAACAGAGTGAGAGGAGAGACATGGGTACAAAGTCAGAACAGAGTGAGAGGAGGAGAGACATGGGGACAAAGTGAGAGGAGGAGAGACATGGGGACAGAGTCAGAACAGAGTGAGAGGAGGAGAGACATGGGGACAAAGTGAGAACAGAGTGAGAGGAGGAGAGACATGGGGACAGAGTCAGAACAGAGTGAGAGGAGGAGAAACATGGGGACAAAGTGAGAGGAGGAGAGACATGGGGACAAAGTCAGAACAGAGTGAGAGGAGGAGAGACATGGGGACAGAGTCAGAACAGAGTGAGAGGAGGAGAAACATGGGGACAAAGTCAGAACAGAGTGAGAGGAGAGACATGGGGACAAAGTCAGAACAGAGTGAGAGGAGGAGAGACATTGGGACAAAGTCAGAACAGAGTGAGAGGAGGAGAGACATGGGGACAGAGTCAGAGCAGAGTGAGAGGAGAGACATGGGGACAAAGTCAGAACAGAGTGAGAGGAGGAGAGACATGGGGACAAAGTCAGAACAGAGTGAGAGGAGAGACATGGGGACAAAGTCAGAACAGAGTGAGAGGAGGAGAGACATGGGGACAAAGTCAGAACAGAGTGAGAGGAGGAGAGTCATGGGGACAGAGTCAGAGCAGAGTGAGAGGAGAGACATGGGGACAAAGTCAGAACAGAGTGAGAGGAGGAGAGACATGGGGACAAAGTCAGAACAGAGTGAGAGGAGGAGACATGGGGACAGATTCAGAACAGAGTGAGAGGAGGAGAAACATGGGGACAAAGTCAGAACAGAGTGAGAGGAGGAGAGACATGGGGACAAAGTCAGAACAGAGTGAGAGGAGAGACATGGGGACAGAGTCAGAACAGAGTGAGAGGAGGAGAAACATGGGGACAAAGTCAGAACAGAGTGAGAGGAGGAGAGACATGGGGACAAAGTCAGAACAGAGTGAGAGGAGGAGAAACATGGGGACAAAGTCAGAACAGAGTGAGAGGAGGAGAGACATGGGGACAAAGTGAGAGGAGGAGAGACATGGGGACAAAGTCAGAACAGAGTGAGAGGAGGAGAGACAGGGGGACAAAGTGAGAGGAGGAGAGACATGGGGACAAAGTCAGAACAGAGTGAGAGGAGGAGAGACATGGGGACAGAGTCAGAACAGAGTGAGAGGAGAGACATGGGGACAAAGTCAGAACAGAGTGAGAGGAGGAGAGACATGGGGACAGAGTCAGAACAGAGTGAGAGGAGGAGAAACATGGGGACAAAGTCAGAACAGAGTGAGAGGAGGAGAGACATGGGGACAAAGTCAGAACAGAGTGAGAGGAGAGACATGGGGACAGAGTCAGAACAGAGTGAGAGGAGGAGAAACATGGGGACAAAGTCAGAACAGAGTGAGAGGAGGAGAGACATGGGGACAAAGTCAGAACAGAGTGAGAGGAGGAGAGACATGGGGACAAAGTGAGAGGAGGAGAGACATGGGGACAAAATCAGAACAGAGTGAGAGGAGGAGAGACAGGGGGACAAAGTGAGAGGAGGAGAGACATGGGGACAAAGTGAGAGGAGGAGAGACATGGGGACAAAGTCAGAACAGAGTGAGAGGAGGAGAGACATGGGGACAAAGTCAGAACAGAGTGAGAGGAGGAGAGACATGGGGACAAAGTGAGAGGAGGAGAGACATGGGGACAAAGTCAGAACAGAGTGAGAGGAGGAGAGACAGGGGGACAAAGTGAGAGGAGGAGAGACAGGGGGACAAAGTGAGAGGAGGAGAGACATGGGGACAAAGTCAGAACAGAGTGAGAGGAGGAGAGACATGGGGACAAAGTCAGAACAGAGTGAGAGGAGGAGAGACATGGGGACAAAGTCAGAACAGAGTGAGAGGAGGAGAGACATGGGGACAAAGTCAGAACAGAGTGAGAGGAGGAGAGACATGGGGACAAAGTCAGAACAGAGTGAGAGGAGAGACATGGGGACAAAGTGAGAACAGAGTGAGAGGAGGAGAGACATGGGGACAAAGTCAGAACAGAGTGAGAGGAGAGACATGGGGACAGAGTGAGAACAGAGTGAGAGGAGGAGAGACATGGGGACAAAGTGAAGGAGGAGAGACATGGGGACAAAGTGAAGGAGGAGAGACAGGGGGACAGAGTGAAGGAGGAGAGACAGGGGGACAGAGTGAATGAGGAGAGACAGGGGGACAGAGTGAAGGAGGAGAGACAGGGAGACAGAGTGAAGGAGGAGAGACAGGGAGACAGAGTGAAGGAGGAGAGACAGGGAGACAGAGTGAAGGAGGAGAGACAGGGAGACAGAGTGAAGGAGGAGAGACAGGGAGACAGAGTGAAGGAGGAGAGACAGGGAGACAGAGTGAAGGAGGAGAGACAGGGAGACAGAGTGAAGGAGGAGAGACAGGGAGACAGAGTGAAGGAGGAGAGACAGGGAGACAGAGTGAAGGAGGAGAGACAGGGAGACAGAGTGAAGGAGGAGAGACAGGGGGACAGAGTGAGAGGAGGAGAGTCAGGGGGACAGAGTGAAGGAGGAGAGACAGGGAGACAGAGTGAAGGAGGAGAGACAGGGAGACAGAGTGAAGGAGGAGAGACAGGGGGACAGAGTGAAGGAGGAGAGACAGGGAGACAGAGTGAAGGAGGAGAGACAGGGAGACAGAGTGAAGGAGGAGAGACAGGGAGACAGAGTGAAGGAGGAGAGACAGGGAGACAGAGTGAAGGAGGAGAGACAGGGGGACAGAGTGAAGGAGGAGAGACAGGGAGACAGAGTCAGAACAGACTGGGAGGAGAGACTACTGTATAGCTCTGGAGAGGAGACGGTCTAGATCAGAATAGTGTAGCACAGGAATGCTGGGTAATGATGAATACTCACTGGGGAACTTGTGCTCGTGGCTGATGTCCAGGAGACGCTTCAGACCTGTCAATCAACAACATCACCAACAACATTGGTGACTACCATGACTGTCAGCATCTCTTTCACACCTCCATCCCTCTTTCTAATCTAAAACATTCACTCCCTTCCTCTCCTTACCCCCTCCCTCTAATTTAACACCCCCACTCCCTCCTCCTCTCCTTACCCCCTCCCTCTAATTTTAACACATCCACTCCCTTTCTCTCCTTACCCCCTCCCTCTAATTTAACACATCCACTCCCTTCCTCTCCTTACCCCCTCCCTCTAATTTTAACACATCCACTCCCTTTCTCTCCTTACCCCCTCCCTCTAATTGTAACACCCCCACTCCCTCCTCCTCTCCTTTACCCCCTCCCTCTAATTGTAACACATCCACCCCCTTCCTCTCCTTACCCCCTCCCTCTAATTGTAACACATCCACCCCCTTCCTCTCCTTACCCCCTCCCTCTAATTTTAACACATCCACTCCCTTCCTCTCCTTACCCCCTCCCTCTAATTTTAACACATCCACTCCCTTCCTCTCCTTACCCCCTCCCTCTAATTTTAACACATCCACTCCCTTCCTCTCCTTACCCCCTCCCTCTAATTTAACACATCCACTCCCTCCTCTTCTCCTTACCCGATCCCTCTAATTTTAACACCCCCACTCCCTCCTCCTCTCCTTTACCCCCTCCCTCTAATCTTCACACCATACCAAACACAATCCTATACGGTCATTTCCCTCCTGTTTGTTCCTCTCTGACACACCAACAGACGGGAACGAGGTCATAATCGTGAGACAACAGATTATTGTGTCCAGTCAGGGTTTTACATCATTGGTTTTCCGTCTGTTTTCTACATAATAAAACCTCTATCTGCATGTACCGTAGGTGATGAGGAAATAAAACCTCTATCTGCATATACCGTAGGTGATGAGGAAATAAAACCTCTATCTGCATATACCGTAGGTGATGAGGAAATAAAACCTCTATCTGCATATACCGTAGGTGATGAGGAAATAAAACCTCTATCTGCATATACCGTAGGTGATGAGGAAATAAAACCTCTATCTGCATCTACCCTGGGTTGATGAGGAAATAAAACCTCTATCTGCATATACCGTAGGTGATGAGGAAATAAAACCTCTATCTGCATCTACCGTAGGTGATGAGGAAATAAAACCTCTATCTGCATATACCGTAGGTGATGAGGAAATAAAACCTCTATCTGCATATACCGTAGGTGATGAGGAAATAAAGCCTCTATCTGCATATACCGTAGGTGATGAGGAAATAAAGCCTCTATCTGCATATACCGTAGGTGATGAGGAAATAAAACCTCTATCTGCATATACCGTAGGTGATGAGGAAATAAAACCTCTATCTGCATATACCGTAGGTGATGAGGAAATAAAACCTCTATCTGCATATACCGTAGGTGATGAGGAAATAAAACCTCTATCTGCATATACCGTAGGTGATGAGGAAATAAAACCTCTATCTGCATCTACCGTAGGTGATGAGGAAATAAAACCTCTATCTGCATATACCGTAGGTGATGAGGAAATAAAACCTCTATCTGCATATACCGTAGGTGATGAGGAAATAAAACCTCTATCTGCATCTACCGTAGGTGATGAGGAAATAAAACCTCTATCTGCATATACCGTAGGTGATGAGGAAATAAAACCTCTATCTGCATATACCGTAGGTGATGAGGAAATAAAACCTCTATCGGCATATACCGTAGGTGATGAGGAAATAAAGCCTCTATCTGCATATACCGTAGGTGATGAGGAAATAAAACCTCTATCTGCATATACCGTAGGTGATGAGGAAATAAAACCTCTATCTGCATATACCGTAGGTGATGAGGAAATAAAGCCTCTATCTGCATATACCGTAGGTGATGAGGAAATAAAACCTCTATCTGCATATACCGTAGGTGATGAGGAAATAAAACCTCTATCTGCATATACCGTAGGTGATGAGGAAATAAAACCTCTATCGGCATCTACCGTAGGTGATGAGGAAATAAAACCTCTATCTGCATCTACCGTAGGTGATGAGGAAATAAAACCTCTATCTGCATATACCGTAGGTGATGAGGAAATAAAACCTCTATCTGCATATACCGTAGGTGATGAGGAAATAAAACCTCTATCTGCATATACCGTAGGTGATGAGGAAATAAAACCTCTATCTGCATATACCGTAGGTGATGAGGAAATAAAACCTCTATCTGCATATACCGTAGGTGATGAGGAAATAAAACCTCTATCTGCATATACCGTAGGTGATGAGGAAATAAAACCTCTATCTGCATATACCGTAGGTGATGAGGAAATAAAACCTCTATCTGCATATACCGTAGGTGATGAGGAAATAAAACCTCTATCTGCATATACCGTAGGTGATGAGGAAATAAAACCTCTATCTGCACGTCGCTAAGAGTTAATGTGATGCAGCTGTTAGTAACCGTTAGTTACCATGAGGAGAATACGTCACTCAGAAAGCTAACGTCCCCCTACTCACCCCCCAATCCCTTGCCTCCTCCTTCCTAAGATCTGAGGTCACTCACACCTGATTATATGTCATCTGAGACAGCCAGGAAGGACTGACTCAACCCCCTCAGAATGTTTCTGACACAATCCCAACCCAGAGCCCTTTACTCCTAGAAACCCATGTAGAACAGCAAATTGGGACAGGGACTCACCAGCCTCCGTAAGAGTGTAGCTGGCTGAGACTCCAACAGTGTTGGTCACCTCACAGGAGAAGATAGCAAGGTCCTCCAGAGAGGGATCATTAAAGATCGCTCTGGACCTGAGGAGACAGCATGACAATGAACTAACACAGAGAGCAGAAACAGACTGGAGCACCAGGCAATGGACACACAGAACTTACTAAACCCCTCTGTTACCATGGTACTGAAACAGAACTTACTTGTCCCCTCTGTTACCATGGTACTGAAACAGAACTTACTAAACCCCTTCTGTTACCATGGTATAGGAACAGAACTTTCTTGTCCCCCTCTGTTACCATGGTACTGAAACAGAACTTACTTGTCCCCTCTGTGACCATGGTATAGGAGCAGTACTTACTTGCCCCCCTCTGTGACCATGGTATAGGAACAGTACTTACTTGCCCCCTCTGTTACCATGGTATAGGAACAGTACTTACTTAACCCCCTCTGTGACCATGGTATAGGAACAGTACTTACTTAACCCCCTCTGTGACCATGGTTTAGGAACAGAACTTACTTGTCCCCCTCTGTTACCATGGTATAGGAACAGTACTTACTTAACCCCCTCTGTGACCATGGTATAGGAACAGTACTTACTTAACCCCCTCTGTGACCATGGTTTAGGAACAGTACTTACTTGTCCCCTCTGTGACCATGGTATAGGAACAGAACTTACTTAACCCCCTCTGTTACCATGGTATAGGAACAGTACTTACTTAACCCCCTCTGTGACCATGGTATAGGAACAGTACTTACTTGTCCCCTCTGTTACCATGGTATAGGAACAGAACTTACTTGTCCCCTCTGTTACCATGGTATAGGAACAGTACTTACTTAACCCCCTCTGTGACCATGGTATAGGAACAGTACTTACTTGTCCACTCTGTTACCATGGTATAGGAACAGAACTTACTTGTCCCCTCTGTTACCATGGTATAGGAACAGTACTTACTTGTCCACTCTGTTACCATGGTATAGGAACAGAACCTACTTGTCCCCTCTGTGACCATGGTATAGGAACAGTACTTACTTGTCCACTCTGTTACCATGGTATAGGAACAGAACTTACTTGTCCCCTCTGTGACCATGGTATAGGAACAGAACTTACTTAACCCCCTCTGTTACCATGGTATAGGAACAGAACTTACTTGTCCCCTCTGTTACCATGGTATAGGAACAGAACTTACTTGTCCCCTCTGTTACCATGGTATAGGAACAGAACTTACTTGTCCCCCTCTGTTACCATGGTATAGGAACAGAACTTACTTGTCCCCTCTGTTACCATGGTATAGGAACAGAACTTACTTAACCCCCTCTGTTACCATGGTACTGAAACAGAACTTACTTGTCCCCTCTGTTACCATGGTATAGGAACAGTACTTACTTAACCCCCTCTGTGACCATGGTATAGGAACAGAACTTACTTAACCCCCTCTGTGACCATGGTATAGGAACAGAACTTACTTAACCCCCTCTGTGACCATGGTATAGGAACAGAACTTACTTGTCCCCTCTGTTACCATGGTACTGAAACAGAACTTACTTAACCCCCTCTGTGACCATGGTATAGGAACAGAACTTACTTGCCCCATCTGTTACCATGGTATAGGAACAGAACTTACTTGTCCCCCTCTGTTACCATGGTATAGGAACAGTACTTACTTGTCCCCCTCTGTGACCGGGGTATAGGAACAGTACTTACTTGTCCCCCTCTGTGACCGGGGTATAGGAACAGAACTTACTTAACCCCCTCTGTGACCATGGTATAGGAACAGTACTTACTTAATCCCCTCTGTGACCATGGTATAGGAACAGTACTTACTTAACCCCCTCTGTGACCATGGTATAGGAACAGTACTTACTTAACCCCCTCTGTGACCATGGTATAGGAACAGAACTTACTTGTCCCCCTCTGTGACCATGGTATAGGAACAGTACTTACTTAATCCCCTCTGTGACCATGGTATAGGAACTGTACTTACTTGTCCCCTCTGTTACCATGGTATAGGAACAGTACTTACTTAACCCCCTCTGTTACCATGGTATAGGAACAGAACTTACTTGCCCCCTCTGTTACCATGGTACTGAAACAGAACTTACTTGTCCCCTCTGTGACCATGGTATATGAACAGTACTTACTTGCCCCACTCTGTGACCATGGTATAGGAACAGTACTTACTTGCCCCCCTCTGTTACCATGGTATAGGAACAGTACTTAATTAACCCCCTCTGTGACCATGGTATAGGAACAGTACTTACTTAACCCCCTCTGTGACCATGGTATAGGAACAGTACTTACTTGTCCCCTCTGTTACCATGGTATAGGAACAGTACTTACTTAACCCCCTCTGTTACCATGGTATAGGAACAGAACTTACTTGCCCCCTCTGTTACCATGGTACTGAAACAGAACTTACTTGTCCCCTCTGTGACCATGGTATATGAACAGTACTTACTTGCCCCACTCTGTGACCATGGTTTAGGAACAGAACTTACTTGTCCCCCTCTGTTACCATGGTATAGGAACAGTACTTACTTAACCCCCTCTGTGACCATGGTATAGGAACAGTACTTACTTAACCCCCTCTGTGACCATGGTTTAGGAACAGTACTTACTTGTCCCCTCTGTTACCATGGTATAGGAACAGAACTTACTTGTCCCCTCTGTTACCATGGTATAGGAACTGTACTTACTTAACCCCCTCTGTGACCATGGTATAGGAACAGTACTTACTTGTCCCCTCTGTTACCATGGTATAGGAACAGTACTTACTTAACCCCCTCTGTGACCATGGTACTGAAACAGAATTTACTTGCCCCCTCTGTGACCATGGTATAGGAACAGTACTTACTTAACCCCCTCTGTGACCATGGTATAGGAACAGTACTTACTTGCCCCCTCTGTGACCATGGTATAGGAACAGTACTTACTTAACCCCCTCTGTGACCATGGTACTGAAACAGAATTTACTTGCCCCCTCTGTGACCATGGTATAGGAACAGTACTTACTTAACCCCCTCTGTGACCATGGTATAGGAACAGAACTTACTTGCCCCCCTCTGTGACCATGGTATAGGAACAGTACTTACTTAACCTCCTCTGTGACCATGGTATAGGAACTGTACTTACTTGTCCCCTCTGTTACCATGGTATAGGAACAGTACTTACTTAACCCCCTCTGTTACCATGGTACTGAAACAGAACTTACTTAACCCCCTCTGTGACCATGGTATAGGAACAGTACTTACTTAACCCCCTCTGTGACCATTGTATAGGAACAGTACTTACTTGTCCCTTCTATTACCATGGTATAGGAACAGAACTTACTTAACCCCCTCTGTTACCATGGTATAGGAACAGAACTTACTTGCCCCCCTCTGTGACCATGGTACTGAAACAGAACTTACTTAACCCCCTCTGTGACAATGGTATAGGAACAGTACTTACTTGCCCCCCTCTGTTACCATGGTATAGGAACAGTACTTACATAACCCCCTCTGTGACCATGGTATAGGAACAGTACTTACTTGTCCCCTCTGTTACCATGGTACTGAAACAGAACTTACTTGTCCCCTCTGTGACCATGGTATAGGAACAGTACTTACTTAACCCCCTCTGTTACCATGGTATAGGAACAGAACTTACTTGTCCCCTCTGTTACCATGGTATAGGAACAGAACTTACTTGTCCCCTCTGTGACCATGGTATAGGAACAGAACTTACTTGTCCCCCTCTGTTACCATGGTATAGGAACAGAACTTACTTGTCCCCCTCTGTTACCATGGTATAGGAACAGAACTTACTTGTCCCCCTCTGTTACCATGGTACTGAAACAGAACTTACTTAACTCCCTCTGTTACCATGGTATAGGAACAGAACTTACTTGTCCCCTCTGTGACCATGGTATAGGAACAGTACTTACTTGCCCCCCTCTGTGACCATGGTACTGAAACAGAACTTACTTGCCCCCTCTGTGACCATGGTATAGGAACAGTACTTACTTAACCCCCTCTGTGACCATGGTATAGGAACAGAACTTACTTAACCCCCTCTGTGACCATGGTATAGGAACAGTACTTACTTAATCCCCTCTGTGACCATGGTATAGGAACAGTACTTACTTAACCCCTTCTGTGACCATGGTATAGGAACAGTACTTACTTAACCCCTTCTGTGACCAAGGTATAGGAACTGTACTTACTTAACCCCCTCTGTTACCATGGTACTGAAACAGAACTTACTTGTCCTCTCTGTTACCATGGTATAGGAACAGTACTTACTTAACCCCCTCTGTGACCATGGTATAGGAACAGAACTTACTTGTCCCCCTCTGTTACCATGGTATAGGAACAGAACGTACTTGTCCCCTCTGTTACCATGGTATAGGAACAGTACTTACTTAACCCACTCTGTGACCATGGTATAGGAACAGAACTTACTTAACCCCCTCTGTGACCATGGTATAGGAACAGAACTTACTTGTCCCCTCTGTTACCATGGTATAGGAACAGTACTTACTTAACCCCCTCTGTGACCATGGTATAGGAACAGTACTTACTTAACCCCCTCTGTGACCATGGTATAGGAACAGAACTTACTTGCCCCCCTCTGCTACCATGGTACTGAAACAGAACTTACTTGTCCCCTCTGTTACCATGGTTTAGGAACAGTACTTACTTGCCCCCCTCTGTGACCATGGTACTGAAACAGAACTTAAGTGCCCCCTCTGTTACCATGGTACTGAAACAGAACTTACTTGCCCCCCTCTGTGACCATGGTACTGAAACAGAACTTAATTGCCCCCTCTGTGACCATGGTACTGAAACAGAACTTACTTGCCCCCCTCTGTGACCATGGTACTGAAACAGAACTTACTTGCCCCCTCTGTGACCATGGTACTGAAACAGAACTTACTTGCCCCCTCTGTGACCATGGTACTGAAACAGAACTTACTTGCCCCCTCTGTGACCATGGTATAGGAACAGTACTTACTTAACCCCCTCTGTTACCATGGTATAGGAACAGTACTTACTTAACCCCCTCTGTTACCATGGTATAGGAACAGTACTTACTTAACCCCCTCTGTGACCATGGTACTGAAACAGAACTTACTTGT
The DNA here is from genome assembly GCF_029448725.1 of Salvelinus fontinalis. Taxonomy (NCBI): domain Eukaryota; kingdom Metazoa; phylum Chordata; class Actinopteri; order Salmoniformes; family Salmonidae; genus Salvelinus; species Salvelinus fontinalis. The sequence goes on from NC_074690.1 coordinate 7,971,636, forward strand.
CCCCTCTGTTACCATGGTATAGGAACAGTACTTACTTAACCCCCTCTGTGACCATGGTACTGAAACAGAACTTACTTGTCCCCTCTGTTACCATGGTATAGGAACAGTACTTACTTAACCCCCTCTGTGACCATGGTACTGAAACAGAACTTACTTGTCCCCTCTGTTACCATGGTATAGGAACAGTACTTACTTAACCCCCTCTGTTACCATGGTATAGGAACAGTACTTACTTGCCCCCTCTGTGACCATGGTATAGGAACAGTACTTACTTAACCCCCTCTGTGACCATGGTATAGGAACAGAACTTACTTGTCCCCCTCTGTTACCATGGTATAGGAACAGAACGTACTTGTCCCCTCTGTTACCATGGTATAGGAACAGTACTTACTTAACCCACTCTGTGACCATGGTATAGGAACAGAACTTACTTAACCCCCTCTGTGACCATGGTATAGGAACAGAACTTACTTGTCCCCTCTGTTACCATGGTATAGGAACAGTACTTACTTAACCCCCTCTGTGACCATGGTATAGGAACAGTACTTACTTAACCCCCTCTGTGACCATGGTATAGGAACAGAACTTACTTGCCCCCCTCTGCTACCATGGTACTGAAACAGAACTTACTTGTCCCCTCTGTTACCATGGTTTAGGAACAGTACTTACTTGCCCCCCTCTGTGACCATGGTACTGAAACAGAACTTAATTGCCCCCTCTGTTACCATGGTACTGAAACAGAACTTACTTGCCCCCCTCTGTGACCATGGTACTGAAACAGAACTTAATTGCCCCCTCTGTGACCATGGTACTGAAACAGAACTTACTTGCCCCCCTCTGTGACCATGGTACTGAAACAGAACTTACTTGCCCCCTCTGTGACCATGGTACTGAAACAGAACTTACTTGCCCCCTCTGTGACCATGGTACTGAAACAGAACTTACTTGCCCCCTCTGTTACCATGGTATAGGAACAGTACTTACTTGTCCCCTCTGTGACCATGGTATAGGAACAGTACTTACTTAACCCCCTCTGTTACCATGGTATAGGAACAGTACTTACTTAACCCCCTCTGTTACCATGGTATAGGAACAGTACTTACTTAACCCCCTCTGTGACCATGGTACTGAAACAGAACTTACTTGTCCCCTCTGTTACCATGGTATAGGAACAGTACTTACTTAACCCCCTCTGTGACCATGGTACTGAAACAGAACTTACTTGTCCCCTCTGTTACCATGGTATAGGAACAGTACTTACTTAACCCCCTCTGTGACCATGGTACTGAAACAGAACTTACTTGTCCCCTCTGTTACCATGGTATAGGAACAGTACTTACTTAACCCCCTCTGTTACCATGGTATAGGAACAGTACTTACTTGTCCCCTCTGTGACCATGGTATAGGAACAGTACTTACTTAACCCCCTCTGTGACCATGGTACTGAAACAGAACTTACTTGCCCCCCGTCTGTGACCATGGTACTGAAACAGAACTTACTTGCCCCCTCTGTGACCATGGTATAGGAACAGTACTTACTTGCCCCCCGTCTGTGACCATGGTACTGAAACAGAACTTACTTGCCCCCCGTCTGTGACCATGGTACTGAAACAGAACTTACTTGCCCCCTCTGTGACCATGGTACAGAAACAGAACTTACTTGCCCCCCTCTGTGACCATGGTACAGAAACAGAACTTACTTGCCCCCCTCTGTGACGATGGTGAGTCTGGAGGTGTCTGTCAGAGTCTTGTAGTTCTTAGACCAGATGAACTCCGACCCCTCGGCCATCTCAGAACACTCAAAGATCATGGAGATCACACCATCATCATCCACATCCAGTATGATCTCATGAGTACCTGGGGGGTACATGTTACATAGAGGAGAGAAACGGAGAAAGACGAGAGATTTAAAAAATACCTTTATTAACCCAATAGTTACATCAATAAAAGCACATAGAAGTCCCCTGAGAGAGACAGAGAGAGAGACAGAGAGAGAGAGAGAGACAGAGAGAGACAGAGAGAGAGAGAGATAGAGAGAGACAGAGAGAGAGAGAGACAGAGAGAGAGAGAGAATGAACTACTGTACACACCAGGCATGGTTAGAGCCAGAACAGGTCCTAACACAGCAGAAGTCTTTCCCACTCCAGCCAGGTTCTGAGCACGCACCCTGAACACATAGGACCTGCCTGCAATCAGACCATTGACCTGGAGAACACACACAAGGAGGGAGAGGAACAACACACATTGCTGTTAGCTAACACACTACAACTCTACTATCTGGCTTTCCAGCAGGCCATCACATGGCTTTGTCCTTAACTACTTGGAATTGATGGAACGCTAACCTTGGTGGCCTTCCCAAGGACCACTATAGAATGCTAGACAGGTATGGGTATAGACAGGTATGGGTATAGACAGGTATGGGTATAGACAGGTATGGGTATAGACAGGTATGGGTATAGACAGGTATGGGTATAGACAGGTATGGGTATAGACAGGTATGGGTATAGACAGGTATGGGTATAGACAGGGTCCTCTATGGCAGATATATAGACACATCCTAACCTTCATGTACTTCAGCTTGGTGGCCTTCTCATGTACTCCCTTCCAGTCCTCCCCTGCCACGGCCTCCTTGATGTCCACATAGAAGCCGTTGACAGGAGTACGGCCATCGAAGGTAGGAGGTTCCCACAGCAACACCAGGGAACTGTCACGCACCTCCAACACATGGAGACCATGCGGAGCACCTGGAGAGACAGACAGGTAGACAGAGAGACAGGTAGTTACTATACTGTAACACCTCCAACACATGGAGACCATGAGGAGCACCTGGAGAGACAGACAGGTAGAGAGAGAGACAGGTAGTTACTATACTGTAACACCTCCAACACATGGAGACCATGAGGAGCACCTGGAGAGACAGACAGGTAGAGAGAGAGACAGGTAGCTACTATACTGTAACACCTCCAACACATGGAGATCATGAGGAGCACCGGGAGAGACAGACAGGTAGAGAGAGAGACAGGTAGTTACTATACTGTAACACCTCCAACACATGGAGACCATGAGGAGCACCTGGAGAGACAGACAGGTAGAGAGAGAGACAGGTAGTTACTATACTGTAACACCTCCAACACATGGAGATCATGAGGAGCACCGGGAGAGACAGACAGGTAGAGGTTACTGTACTGTACATCCGTTCCTAAGTGACCATGTGACATGACCATGTGACCTGACCAGAGGTTTGGGGTAAATTCCAGTAAGAAAGTTAACCAAATTCCAATGTTCCTAATCGAAAGGCATTGAAGATAATTAGAATTTCGGTGTACTTCTTCAATTGTAATTGACCACAACCCTGCTTAACCAGGAGAAACTCCAAGTTCTGATCCTGTGAGGAATTGTTTTGTGGGTAGAAGGGTAGGTGGCTTAGAGATTGTTCATTCTTTACACTCCAGGGATAGGGTATAGGTTAAAGGGTATAGGTTATAGGATATAGGGTAGTGTAAGGTTAGGGTATAGGGTAAGGTTAGTGTGTAGGGTAAGGGTATAGGTTGAAGGGTATAGGTTATAGGATATAGGGCAGTGTAAGGTTAGTGTGTAGGTTAAGGTTAGGATATAGGGTAGTGTAAGGTTAGTATGTAGGGTAAGGTTAGTGTGTAGGTTAAGGTTAGGATATAGGGTAGTGTAAGGTTAGTATGTAGGGTAAGGTTAGTGTTTAGGTTAAGGTTAGTGTATAGGGTAAGGTTAGGGTATAGGGTAAGTTAGGGTATAGGTTAAGGTTAGGGTATAGGGTAAGGTTAGTGTATAGGGTAAGTTAGGGTATAGGGTAAGGTTAGGGTATAGGGTAAGGTTAGGGTATAGGGTAAGGTTAGTGTATAGGGTAAGGTTAGGGTATAGGGTAAGGTTAGGGTATAGGGTAAGGTTAGTGTATAGGGTAAGGTTAGGGTATAGGGTAAGGTTAGTGTATAGGGTAAGGTTAGTGTATAGGGTAAGGTTAGGGTATAGGGTAAGGTTAGTGTATAGGGTAAGGTTAGGGTATAGGGTAAGGTTAGTGTATAGGGTAAGGTTAGGGTATAGGGTAAGGTTAGTGTATAGGGTAAGGTTAGTGTATAGGGTAAGGTTAGGGTATAGGGTAAGGTTAGTGTATAGGGTAAGGTTAGGGTATAGGGTAAGATTAGTGTATAGGGTAAGGTTAGGGTATAGGGTTGTGTACCAAACTAGGGGTATAGGGATGTGTACCAAACTCACTAAAAGTGGCAGTAATAAAGCCTCTCTTGAAAAAGCCAAACCTTGACCCGGAAAATATAAAAAACTATCGGCCTATATCGAATCTTCCATTCCTCTCAAAAAATTTTGAAAAAGCTGTTGCGCAGCAACTCACTGCCTTTCTGAAGACGACCAATGTATACGAAATGCTTCAGTCTGGTTTTAGACCCCATCATAGCACTGAGACTGCACTTGTGAAGGTGGTAAATGACCTTTTAATGGCGTCAGACCGAGGCTCTGCATCTGTCCTCGTGCTACTAGACCTTAGTGCTGCCTTTGACACCATCGATCACCACATTCTTTTGGAGAGACTGGAAACCCAAATTGGTCTACACGGACAAGTTCTGGCCTGGTTTAGATCTTACCTGTCGGAAAGATATCAGTTTGTCTCTGTGAATGGTTTGTCCTCTGACAAATCAACTGTACATTTCGGTGTTCCTCAAGGTTCCGTTTTAGGACCACTATTGTTTTCACTATATATTTTACCTCTTGGGGATGTTATTCGAAAACATAATGTTAACTTTCACTGCTATGTGGATGACACACAGCTGTACATTTCAATGAAACATGGTGAAGCCCCAAAATTGCCCTCGCTAGAAGCCTGTGTTTCAGACATAAGGAAGTGGATGGCTGAAAACTTTCTACTTTTAAACTCGGACAAAACAGAGATGCTTGTTCTAGGTCCCAAGAAACAAAGAGATCTTCTGTTAAATCTGACAATTAATCTTGATGGTTGTAAAGTCGTCTCAAATAAAACTGTGAAGGACCTCGGCGTTACTCTTGACCCTGATCTCTCTTTTGACGAACATATCAAGACTGTTTCAAGGACAGCTTTTTTCCATCTACGTAACATTGCAAAAATCAGAAATTTTCTGTCCAAAAATGATGCAGAAAAATTAATCCATGCATTTGTTACTTCTAGGTTAGACTACTGCAATGCTCTACTTTCCGGCTACCCGGATAAAGCACTAAATAAACTTCAGTTAGTGCTAAATACGGCTGCTAGAATCCTGACTAGAACCAAGAAATTTGATCATATTACTCCAGTGCTAGCTTCCCTACACTGGCTTCCTGTTAAGGCAAGGGCTGATTTCAAGGTTTTACTGTTAACCTATAAAGCGTTACATGGGCTTGCTCCTACCTATCTTTCCGAGTTGGTCCTGCCGTACATACCTATACGTACGCTACGGTCACAAGACGCAGGCCTCCTAATTGTCCCTAGAATTTCTAAGCAAACAGCGGGAGGCAGGGCTTTCTCCTATAGATCTCCATTTTTATGGAACGGTCTGCCTACCCATGTGAGAGACGCAGACTCGGTCTCAACCTTTAAGTCTTTACTGAAGACTTATCTCTTCAGTAGGTCATATGATTGAGTGTAGTCTGGCCCAGGAGTGTGAAGGTGAACGGAAAGGCTCTGGAGCAACGAACCGCCCTTGCTGTCTCTGCCTGGCCGGTTCCCCTCTCTCCACTGGGATTCTCTGCCTCTAACCCTATTACAGGGGCTGAGTCACTGGCTTACTGGTGCTCTTTCATGCCGTCCCTAGGAGGGGTGCGTCACTTGAGTGGGTTGAGTTACTGACGTGATCTTCCTGTCTGGGTTGGCGCCCCCCCTTGGTTTGTGCTGTGGTGGAGATCTTTGTGGGCTATACTCGGCCTTGTCTCCGGATTGTAAGTTGGTGGTTGAAGATATCCCTCTAGTGGTGCGGGGGCTGTGCTTTGGCAAAGTGGGTGGGGTTATATCCTTCCTGTTTGGCCCTGTCCGGGGGTATCTTTCGGATGGGGCCACAGTGTCTCCTGACCGCTCCTGTCTCAGCCTCCAGTATTTATGCTGCAGTAGTTTATGTGTCGGGGGGCTAGGGTCAGTTGGTTATACCTGGAGTACTTCTCCTGTCTTATCCAGTGTCCTGTGTGAATTTAAGTATGCTCTCTCTAATTCTCTCGTTCTCTCTTTCTTTCTCTCTCTCTGAGAACCTGAGCCCTAGGACCATACGTCAGGACTACCGGGCATGCTGACACCTTGCTGTCCCCAGTCTGCCCGGCCTTGCTGCTATTCCAGTTTCAACTGTTCTGCCTGCGGTTACGGAACCCCTACCTGTCCCAGACCTGCTGTTTTCAACTCTTAATGATTGGCTATGAAAAGCCAACTGACATTTATTCCTGATTATTATTTGACCATGCTTGTCATTCATGAACATTTTGAAAATCTTGGCTCTCTCTAATTTTCTCCTTCTCTCTTTCTTTCTCTCTCTCGGAGAACCTGAGCCCTAGGACCATACGTCAGGACTGCCGGGCATGATGACTCCTTGCTGTCCCCAGTCCACCTGGCCTTGCTGCTATTCCAGTTTCAACTGTTCTGCCTGCGGTTATGGAACCCCTACCTGTCCCAGACCTGCTGTTTTCAAATCTTAATGATCGGCTATGAAAAGCCAACTGAAAATTATTCATGATTATTATTTGACCATGCTTGTCACTTATGAACATTTGAACATCTTGGCCATGTTCTGTTATAATCTCCACCCGGCACAGCCAGAAGAGGACTGGCCACCCCTCATAGCCTGGTTCCTCTCTAGGTTTCTTCCTAGGTTTTGGCCTTTCTAGGGAGTTTTTCCTAGCCACCGTGCTTCTACACCTGCATTGCTTGCTGTTTGGAGTTTTAGGCTGGGTTTCTGTACAGCACTTCGAGATATTAAGCTGATGTACGAAGGGCTATATAAAATAAACTTGATTGATATAGGGTAAGGTTAGTGTATAGGGTAAGGTTAGTGTATAGGGTAAGGTTAGGGTATAGGGTAAGGTTAGTGTATAGGGTAAGATTAGGGTAAGGTTAGTGTATAGGGTAAGGTTAGGGTACCTGGCTTAGCAATAGTCCATTCTTTACACTCCAGAGCTGCGCTGGGCAGGGAGGCCTCGCTGACACCGGCCATGTTGATGGCTCGCACTTGGAACTGGTAGAACAAGTTCTCCTTCAGGTTCTCTGCCTGGACACACACAGGAAGGACACACCCAGGAAGGACACACACAGCACACACAGGAAGGACACACACAGGAAGGACACACACAGCAGACACAGGAAGGACACACACAGGAAGGACACACACAGCACACACAGGAAGGACACACACAGGAAGGACACACACAGGAAGTACACACACAGCACACACAGGAAGGACACACACAGGAAGTACACACACAGGAAGGACACACACAGGAAGGACACACACAGGAAGGACACACACAGGAAGGACACACCCAGGAAGGACACACCCAGGAAGGACACACCCAGGAAGCCACACACCCAGGAAGGACACACACAGGAAGGTTAGAGGCTCTATTAACGCTCCCTGAAGCTTTAACAACACACTGTATCAGCCCGTCGCTGTAATAATCCAATGTATCAATCCATCAATTTAGAACCGAAACATTTGTTTGGCCAGAGCCAAAAGAAGTGTACTTAATTGTTAATTCTATGCCATTTGCCATGTGTCTTAAAATGTCTTACCTTATAGGAAGTACAGGTGACAGCCTTGGGGTTGAGTTCATGCCACTGTCCTCCAACTCCACCCTTCACTGTCCTGTAGTCCACAAAGTATCCTCTGATGTCAGCTCCCCCGGTCACCGCCGGCTCCCTCCAGGCTAACACCATGTAGTCACGAGCTGCCTCCATCAGGTGGACTCCACTGGGGACACTAGGGATGGCTGGAGGGGGTACCGCAGGTTAACAGGGAGGATGGGACAGGGAGGGGAGAATGGGACAGGGAGGATGGGAAAGGGTTAGTGAGGATTGGAAAGGAAGGATGGGACAGGGAGGATGGGACAGGGAGGATGGGACAGGGAGGATGGGACAGGGTCAGGGAGGATGGGACAGGGATGATGGGACAGGGAGGATGGGACAGGGAGGATGGGACAGGGATGATGGGACAGGGAGGATGGGACAGGGTCAGGGGGATTGGACAGGGAGGATGGGACAGGGTCAGGGGGATTGGACAGGGAGGATGGGACAGGGTCAGGGGGATTGGACAGGGAGGATGGGACAGTGAGGATGGGACAGGGTCAGGGAGGATGGGACAGGGAGGATGGGACAGGGTCAGGGAGGATGGGACAGGGAGGATGGGACAGGGTCAGGGAGGATGGGACAGTGAGGATGGGACAGGGTCAGGGAGGATGGGACAGGGAGGATGGGACAGGGAGGATGGGACAGGGATGATGGGACAGGGAGGATGGGACAGGGTCAGGGGGATTGGACAGGGAGGATGGGACAGGGTCAGGGGGATTGGACAGGGAGGATGGGACAGGGTCAGGGGGATTGGACAGGGAGGATGGGACAGTGAATGTGGGACAGGGTCAGGGAGGATGGGACAGGGAGGATGGGACAGGGTCAGGGAGGATGGGACAGGGAGGATGGGACAGGGTCAGGGAGGATGGGACAGTGAGGATGGGACAGGGTCAGGGAGGATGGGACAGGGAGGATGGGACAGAGAGGATGGGACAGGGAGGATGGGACAGGGATGATGGGACAGGGTCAGGGAGGATGGGACAGGACCATGGATGATGGGACAAGGTCAGGGAGGATGGGACAGGATTAGTGAGGATGGGACAGGGAGGATGGGACAGGGAGGATGGGACAGTGAGGATGGGACAGGACAAGAGAGGATGGGACAGAACCAGATAGGATGGGACAGGACCAGATAGGATGGGACAGGACCAGATAGGATGGGACAGGACCAGAGAGGATGGGACAGGGTCAGGGAGGATGGGACAGTGACAGGGGGATGGGACAGGGAGGATGGGACAGGACCATGGATGATAGGACAAGGTCAGGGAGGATGGGACAGGATTAGTGAGGATGGGACAGGGAGGATGGGACAGGACCAGAGAGGATGGGACAGGGTCAGAGAGGATGGGACAGGGTCATGGGAGGATGGGACAGGACAAGAGAGGATGGGACAGGGTCATGGGAGGATGGGACAGGACCAGAGAGGATGGGACACGGTCATGGGAGGATGGGACAGGACAAGAGAGGATGGGACAGGGTCAATGGAGGATGGGACAGGACCAGAGAGGATGGGACAGGGTCATGGGAGGATGGGACAGGACCAGAGAGGATGGGACAGGGTCATGGGAGGATGGGACAGGACAAGAGAGGATGGGACAGGGTCATGGGAGGATGGGACAGGGTCATGGGAGGATGGGACAGGACCATGGGAGGATGGGACAGGACAAGAGAGGATGGGACAGGGTCATGGGAGGATGGGACAGGGTCATGGGAGGATGGGACAGGGTCATGGGAGGATGGGACAGGGTCATGGGAGGATGGGACAGGACCAGAGAGGATGGGACAGGGTCATGGGAGGATGGGACAGGACAAGAGAGGATGGGACAGGGTCATGGGAGGATGGGACAGGACCAGAGAGGATGGGACAGGGTCATGGGAGGATGGGACAGGACCAGAGAGGATGGGACAGGACCAGAGAGGATGGGACAGGGTCATGGGAGGATGGGACAGGACCAGAGAGGATGGGACAGGGTCATGGGAGGATGGGACAGGACAAGAGAGGATGGGACAGGGTCATGGGAGGATGGGACAGGACCAGAGAGGATGGGACAGGGTCATGGGAGGATGGGACAGGACCAGAGAGGATGGGACAGGGTCATGGGAGGATGGGACAGGACCAGAGAGGATGGGACAGGGTCAGGGAGGATGGGACAGAACCAGAGAGGATGGGACAGGGTCATGGGAGGATGGGACAGGACCAGAGAGGATGGGACAGGGTCATGGGGGATGGGACAGGACCAGAGAGGATGGGACAGGGTCAGGGAGGATGGGACAGGACCAGAGAGGATGGGACAGGACAAGAGAGGATGGGACAGGACAAGAGAGGATGGGACAGGACCAGAGAGGATGGGACAGGACCAGAGAGGATGGGACAGGGTCATGGGGGATGGGACAGGGAGGATGGGGGATGGGACAGGGAGGATGGGACAGGGTCAGGGAGGATGGGACAGGGAGGATGGGATGGGACAGGGTCATGGGGAATGGGACAGGGAGGATGGGATGGGACAGGGGGTAAGGTACATGGACAGGCCAGATAGGACAGGGGGTAAGGTACAGGGACGGGGGGGATGGGTGAGTGACAGGGGGATGGGACAGGGTTAGCGGGGATGGGACAGGGACAGGGAGGGGGGTGGGTCAGGGGGTAAGGTACAGGGACAGGAGGTAATGTACAGGGATGGCTTTGGCTTTTGAGGAATTGTCTTATATACAGTGAGAAATACATCCTAAAGTTCAGGACTAACAGAGCTGAGGAATTGTCTTATATACAGTGAGAAATACATCCTAAAGTTCAGGACTAACAGAGCTGAGGAATTGTCTTATATACAGTGAGAAATACATCCTAAAGTTCAGGACTAACAGAGCTGAGGAATTGTCTTATATACAGTGAGAAATACATCCTAAAGTTCTGGACAAACATAGAGCTGAGGAGTACAATGAGAAATGCATAGTAGCGTACTGTTAAAAGCAAAAACGGAAACCCCCAAGATCTTCACCTCATATTCCTTCTATGTTATTTTGCAATCTATACAGTACACCCAGTTATGTAAAGTCTCACCGATGCCAGCCTTGACGACCACGACCTCTGACTCCATAGAGCTGTGACTGTACCCTGCTGCGTTCACCGCCTTCACACGGAACACACACGACTCTCCTGTGTTCAGACCGTGGCACACAAACCTGTTGGCACAGGAACATCTAGGGTTATTGATTTGGATTAGTGAATGAATGACTGATTTATTGATTGATTTTTGAATTTAAAAATTTATGAATTAATGGATGAATGAATGAATGAAATATTGGATGAAAGGAAGATTGAATGAATGAATGAATGGTTGATTGAATAAATGGTTGATTGAATAAATGGTTGATTGAATGAATTGTTGAATGAATGAATGGTTGAATGAATGAATGAATAAATGGTTGAATGAATGATTGATTGATTGATTTGCTATAATGTAATGTACCTGGTCCCTTTAACAGGCTTGTTGTTTGCAGGTGTCCAGACATCACTGCCCGCCACAGTATAGTCGATGTAATATCCCACCAGGTGTTTTACATCCTTAGACGCCCCCCAGGAAACAACGACTGATGTATCTGTGTTCCTAGTGGCTACGGCTGGGCCGGGGGCTGCAGGCAGGTCTGAGAGCGAGGGAGATGGGGGAAGCAGAGTGCAGTAGTCCAGCATATATCTCAATATGTCTTTATCTCTCTACTCACCCAGCATATATCTCAATATGTCTTTATCTCTCTACTCACCCAGCATATCTCCTACAGTGATATCTCCAGTAGCAGAGGAGGCCTCAGACATCCCAGCAGAGTTGCTGTATGTATCTACAGCATATATCTCAATATGTCTTTATCTCTCTACTCACCCAGCATATCTCCTACAGTGATATCTCCAGTAGTAGAGGAGGCCTCAGACATCCCAGCAGAGTTGCTGTATGTATCTACAGTATATATCTCAATATGTCTTTATCTCTCTACTCACCCAGCATATCTCCTACAGTGATATCTCCAGTAGCAGAGGAGGCCTCAGACATCCCAGCAGAGTTGCTGTATATATCTACAGTATATATCTCTATGTGTCTTTATCTCTCTACTCACCCAGCATATCTCCTACAGTGATATCTCCAGTAGTAGAGGAGGCCTCAGACATCCCAGCAGAGTTGCAGCAGCGGACTCTGAAGCTGTAGCTCTTCCCCTCTGCCAGATCAAACAGTGCGAAGCGAGGAGACTTGACGGGCATCCCTGTGTTGGCCCTCTGCCAGCACTCACTGCCAGCAACACACTGGCAAAATAAACACCCAGGACTGGTCAACACCGGCATACAGGGTCAACAATCAGTCAACCAAGCTGTCCATCATCCTTCCTTTCCCCAACAACTCTAAGGCCCTGCAGCACTCACATCTGTAATCATGAAGTGCTTTGAAAGGCTGGTTATAGCACACATCAACTCCATCATCCCAGAATCTAGGACTTAACACTTCCCTCTGCAACTGGATCCTGGACTTCCTGACGGGCCGACCCCAGGTGGTGAGGGTAGGCAACAACATATCCGCTATGCTGGCCCTTCAACACTGGGGACCCTCAGGGGTGTGTGCTTAGTCCACTCCTGTACTCCCTGTTCACCCATGCACGACTCCAACAATATCATCAAGTTTGATGACGACACGACACGACACGACTCACACAAACTTAATTTGCTCACACACATTCATACTGACTTGACACCAGGGGTTCCCAAACTTTTTCGACCCACGACCCCATTTTGATATCTGTAAATTCTCACGACCCCAACCATGGGAAATAAATTATGTCCTTAACAGTCCATGTTAACTTTTTTATTTGGGGCTTTGGCAGTCAATTGAAAAACATGCTAACAGTATTTCTGATTGTCTTCTCAACTCACCATCACATACTTTTAATGTGGGTCTATGACAGTCAATTGAAAATCTCTTATCTAAACACCACCAATCAGATGATTGCTTGATGCATGTTGCATCAGAGCTTCTCAAAGTCAGGTTGTCAATGCGCACCTCATCTCTGCCGTCACATCGAACCTGGATCGATATTTGGTTTTAATGCAGACGAAAACACTGAAATCAGTTTCAAAAATACAAGATCAAATCATGACATCAGGGATCTTCAGGTCAGAAAGTCTGAGGGTTCTAGAAATAGGCCCAAGTTCCCGAGTTGGAATTCCAAGTTCGGTGACCGATTCTTCCCAGTCGGAACCAGTCATTGTCCGGGAAACAAAAGTTTAAAAACTTGGTTCCGCTGGTAGTATGTTTGGAGAGCTGCTTCATAGCTGTGGAGTCCTTGAAAACGCAAATGGAATGGTTGATGTGAGCACCTTTTTTTATTTAACTAGCCAATTAAGAACAAATTCTTATTTACAATGACGGCCTAGGAACAGTGGGTAGCCTTGTTCAGTGGGTTACTGCCTTGTTCAGGGGCAGAACAACAGATTAAACCTTGTCAACTCAGGGATTTGATCTAGCAACCTTTCGGTTACTGGCCCAATGCTCTAACCACTAGGCTACCTGATAAAAATGAGGTTTAAGCATTATTAAACTGTCTACAAAGTCTGGGCAATTGTCTCAGAAACTGATTGGAGTGTGTTCACTTTCGGTTAATTTACCCTAACGATGTAACTATAAAACGCTTAATGGATTTTCTCCGTCCGGGTAATACATGTGAAGGTGTGATTGGTGGTACAGTTGTGCGTGTCTGACGGCAGGGTATTTCAGACATGGAGAAAGCAGATTGACTAAAGGTGCTTTTCCTTAACTTCACTAGGGTAGGAAGCAGCATTGGGAATTTTGGATGAAAAGCGTGCCTAAATTAAACTGCCTGCTACTCAGCCATAAAAGCTAGAATATGCATACAATTAGTAGATTTGGATAGTAAACACTCTGAAGTTTCTAAAACTGTTTGAATGATGTCTGTGAGTATAACAGAACTCATATGGCAGGCAAAAACCTGAGAAAAAATCCAACCAGGAAGTGGGAAATCTGAGGTTTGTAGTTTTTCAACTCTTTGCCTATCAAATACACAGTGTCCATGGGGTCATATTGCACTTCCACTAGATGTCAACAGTCTTTAGAACCTTGTTTGAGGCTTCTACTGTGAAGTTGGGGCGAAAGAGGGGAATGAGTTAGAGGTCTGCCAGAGAGGCATGAGCTGACCACGCGTGTTCACGTGATAGTTAGCGTTTCATTGCAATTCTACAGACAAAGAAATTCTCCGGTTGGAACATTATTGAAAATTTATGTTAAAAACATCCTAAAGATTATTCTATACATCGTTTGACATGTTTCTACGGACTGTAATGGAACTTTTTTTACTTTTCATCTGCACCTAGTGATCGCGCCTCATGAATTTTGATTACTGGGCTAAACGCGCAAACAAAAAGGAGGTATTTGGACATAAATGATGGACATTATGGAACAAAACAAACTTTTATTGTGGAACTGGGATTCCCTGGGAGTGCATTCTGATGAAGATCATCAAAGGTAAGTGAATGTTTATAATGTTACTTCTGACTTCTGTTGACTGCATAATATGGTGGATATATTTGTGCCTTGACTGGGCTCTGAGAGCTGTACTCAGATTATTGCATGGTTTGCTTTTTTCGTAAAGCTTTTTTGAAATCTGACACAGCGGTTGCCTTAAGGAGAAGTGCATCTAAAATTCCATTCATAACAGTTGTATCTTTTATCAATGTTTATGAGTATTTCTGTAAATTGATGTGGCTCTCTGCAAATCGAAGGATGTTTTGTGACTTCTGAACGTAAGGCGCCAATGTAAACTCAGATTTTTGGATATAAATATGAACTTTACCGAACAAAACATACATGTATTGTGTAACATGAAGTCCTATGAGTGTCATCTGATGACGATCATCAAAGGTTAGTGATGAATTTTATCTATATTTCTGCTTTTTGTGAATCCTCTCTTTGGCTGGAAAAATGGCTGTGTTATTCTGTGAATAGGCACTCACCTAACATAATCGTTTGGTTTGATTTCGTCGTAAAGCCTTTTTCAAAATCGGACACTGTGGCTGGATTTACAACAAGTGTATCTTTAAAATGGTGTAAAATACATGTGTGTTTGAGGAATTATAATTATGGGATTTCTGTTGTTTTGAATTTGGCGCCCTGCAGTTTCACTGGCTGTTGAAGAAGTGGGACGCTACCGTCTCACCTACCCTAGAGAGGTTAATTAAGAAGCCTCTTGGACCTAGACTTGGCGCTCCGATACCGCTTGCCGGGTGGCTGGAGTCTTTGACAATTTTTAGGGCCTTCCTCTGACACCGCCTGGTATAGCGGTTCTGGAGGTTCTGGATGGCAGGAAGCTTGGTGATGTACTGGGCCGTTCGCACTACCCCCTGTAGTGCCTTGCGGTCGGAGGCCGAGCAGTTGCCATACCAGGCAGTGATGCAACCAGTCAGGATGCTCTCAATGGTGCAGCTGTAGAACCTTTTGAGAATCTGAGGAACCATGCCAAATCTTTTTAGTCTCCTGAGGGGGAATATGTTTTGTCGTGCCCTCTTCACGACTGTCTTGGTGTGCTTGGACCATGTTAGTTTGTTGGTGATGTGGACACCAAGGAACTTGAAGCTCTCAACCTGCTCCACTACAGCCCCGTCAATGAGAATGGGGGAGTGCTTAGCCCTCTTTTTCCTGTGGTCCACAATCATCTCCTTTGTCCTGATCACATTGAGGAAGAGGTTGTTGTCCTGGCACAACACGGCCAGGTCTCTGACCTCCTCACTATAGGCTGTCTCGTTGTTGTCGGTGATCAGGCCTACCACTGTTGTGTCGTCAGCAAACTTAATGATGGTGTTGGAGTCGTACCTGGCCGTGCAGTCATGAGTGAAAATATATACATACGGGAAACTGTTGAGCGTGAAAAACCCAGAAGCGTTGCAGTTCTTGACACGCACAAACCGGTAGGCCTGGCACCTACTACCATTCCCTGTTCAAAGGCACTTCAATATTTTGTCTTGCCCATTCCCCCTCTGAATGGCACACATACACAATCCAGGTCTCAAGGCTTAAAAATATTGCTTTAACCCGTCTCTTCACCATCTACACTGATTGAAATAGATGTAACAGGTGACAAGGGATCATATCTTTCACCTGGTCAGTCTGTCATGGAAAGAGCAGGTGTTCCTAATGGTCTGTACACTCAGTTTATATCCTGATGCCTAGTTACCTTGACCCTTCACATATCTAACCCTACCACTCCAGTAGCCCTGCACGTTATAAAATGGTATTGGAACTTACCTTGTATATATCTTATACTTGACTTTTTAAATGTATGTTTTATAGTACTACTGATATTGATTACTGCATTGTTGGGTTTGAAGCTGACAAGAAAGGCATTTCACTGTACTTGTGCACATGACAATAAAAAAGTTGAAACAATCAACCCATCAACCAACCAATCAATAAACCAATAAACTGATCAATCTTTAAACCCATCAATCAATCATCCTCTCACCTTCTCTACGATGTACATAACCCCTTCATGACCTCTTTGAGCGGGCGGAGTCCAGGCCAGAACCACGTAGTTCTTCGTTGCCTCGGTAACCACCAGGTCGGTGGGCTCACCTGGTACCACGCCCACTGAGGTGTCAACAAGGGTCAGGGGTCAGGATTATTGTAATAAACATAGTGGAGAGATCTATAGATAATGTATTGACAGTACGTATAAAGTGTATAACTATATGTCGAACCTGTAGCGTCTTCCTCAGTGAACTTGATCATTCCGGTAAAGGGAGCAGAGGGACCAGCTAAGATACACAGAGACAGCACGTTACAACAGCACGTTACAACAGCACGTTACAACAGCACGTTACAACAGCAGGTTATAACAGAACGTTACAACAGCACGTTACAACAGCACGTTACAACAGCACGTTACAACAGCACGTTACAACAGCACGTTACAACAGCACGTTACAACAGAACGTTACAACAGCGCGTTACAACAGCACGTTACAACAGCAGGTTATAACAGCACGTTACAACAGCACGTTACAACAGCAGGTTACAATAGAAGGTAACAACACGTTACAACAGCACGTTACAACAGCACGTTACAACAGCACGTTTCAACAGCAGGTTACAACAGCACGTTACAACAGCAGGTTACAATAGAAGGTAACAACACGTTACAACAGCACGTTACAACAGAACGTTACAACAGCACGTTACAACAGCACGTTACAACAGCACGTTACAACAGCAGGTTACAACATCACGTTACAACAGCACGTTACAACAGCACGTTACAACAGCACGTTACAACAGCAGGTTATAACAGCACGTTACAACAACACGTTACAACAGCACGTTACAACAACACGTTACAACAGCAGGTTACAACAGCACGTTACAACAGCACGTTACAACAGCAGGTTACAACAGCAGGTTACAACAGCAGGTTACAACAGCACGTTACAACAGCAGGTTACAACAGCAGGTTACAACAACACGTTACAACAGCACGTTACAACATCACGTTACAACAGCAGGTTATAACAGCACGTTACAGCACGTTACAACAGCACGTTACAACAGCACGTTACAACAGCAGGTTATAACAGCACGTTACAGCACGTTACAACAGCACGTTACAACAGCACGTTACAACAGCACGTTACAACAGCAGGTTATAACAGCACGTTACAACAGCAGGTTATAACAGCACGTTACAACAGCACGTTACAGCACGTTACAACAACACGTTACAACAGCACGTTACAACAGCACGTTACAACAGCAGGTTACAACAGCAGGTTACAACAGCAGGTTACAACAGAAGGTAACAGCACGTTACAACAGCACGTTACAACAGCACGTTACAACAGCACGTTACAACAGCACGTTACAACAGCACGTTACAACAGCAGGTTACAACATCACGTTACAACAGCACGTTACAACAGCACGTTACAACAGCACGTTACAACAGCACGTTACAACAGCACGTTACAACAGCACGTTACAACAGCACGTTACAACAGAACGTTACAACAGCGCGTTACAACAGCACGTTACAACAGCAGGTTACAATAGAAGGTAACAACACGTTACAACAGCACGTTACAACAGCACGTTACAACAGCACGTTTCAACAGCAGGTTACAACAGCACGTTACAACAGCAGGTTACAATAGAAGGTAACAACACGTTACAACAGCACGTTACAACAGAACGTTACAACAGCACGTTACAACAGCACGTTACAACAGCACGTTACAACAGCAGGTTACAACATCACGTTACAACAGCACGTTACAACAGCACGTTACAACAGCACGTTACAACAGCACGTTACAACAGCACGTTACAACAGCACGTTACAACAGCACGTTACAACAGAACGTTACAACAGCACGTTACAACAGCACGTTACAACAGCACGTTACAACAACACGTTACAACAGCAGGTTACAACAGCACGTTACAACAGCACGTTACAACAGCAGGTTACAACAGCAGGTTACAACAGCAGGTTACAACAGCACGTTACAACAGCAGGTTACAACAGCAGGTTACAACAACACGTTACAACAGCACGTTACAACATCACGTTACAACAGCAGGTTATAACAGCACGTTACAGCACGTTACAACAGCACGTTACAACAGCACGTTACAACAGCAGGTTATAACAGCACGTTACAGCACGTTACAACAGCACGTTACAACAGCATGTTACAACAGCACGTTACAACAGCAGGTTATAACAGCACGTTACAACAGCAGGTTATAACAGCACGTTACAACAGCACGTTACAGCACGTTACAACAACACGTTACAACAGCACGTTACAACAGCACGTTACAACAGCAGGTTACAACAGCAGGTTACAACAGCAGGTTACAACAGAAGGTAACAGCACGTTACAACAGCACGTTACAACAGCACGTTACAACAGCACGTTACAACAGCACGTTACAACAGCACGTTACAACAGCAGGTTACAACATCACGTTACAACAGCACGTTACAACAGCACGTTACAACAGCACGTTACAACAACAGGTTACAGCAGCAGGTTACAGCAGCAGGTTACAGCAGCAGGTTACAGCAGCAGGTTACAACAGCACGTTACAACAGCACGTTACAACAGCACGTTACAACAGCAGGTTACAACAGCAGGTTACAACAGCACGTTACAACAGCACGTTACAACAGCACGTTACAACAGCACGTTACAACAGCAGGTTATAACAGCAGGTTACAATAGAAGGTAACAGCACGTTACAACAGCAGGTTACAACAGCAGGTTACAACAGCAGGTTACAACAGCAGGTTACAATAGAAGGTAACAGCACGTTACAACAGCACGTTACAACAGCAGGTTATAACAGCACGTTACAACAGCAGGTTATAACAGCACGTTTCAACAGCACGTTTCAACAGCAGGTTATAACAGCACGTTACAACAACACGTTACAACATCACGTTACAACAGCACGTTACAACAGCAGGTTACAACATCACGTTACAACAGCAGGTTATAACAGCACGTTACAACATCACGTTACAACATCACGTTACAACATCACGTTACAACAACAGGTTACAACAGCAGGTTACAACAGCAGGTTATAACAGCACGTTACAACAGCACGTTACAACAGCACGTTACAACAGCACGTTACAACAGCAGGTTACAACAGCAGGTTATAACAGCACGTTACAACCGCACGTTACAACCGCACGTTACAACAGCACGTTACAACAGCACGTTACAACAGCACGTTACAACATCACGTTACAACAGCACGTTACAACAGCACGTTACAACAGCACGTTACAACAGCAGGTTACAACAGCACGTTACAACAGCACGTTACAACAGCACGTTACAACAGCACGTTACAACAGCACGTTACAACAGCACGTTACAACAGCACGTTACAACAGCAGGTTACAATAGAAGGTAACAACACGTTACAACAGCAGGTTACAACAGCACGTTACAACAGCAGGTTACAATAGAAGGTAACAGAAGGTAACAGCATCACGTTACAACAGCAGGTTACAACATGATCCTATCACCACTATTATCAAACCTTTCTAATCATGTTTTTAATTATACCAGAGTTCTCAGACTGGTCTGGGAGGGCCTTTCTATTTATTCACTAAAACACCTGGGCTAACGAACCTGGACGAATACACCTGGGGCTAACACACCTGGACTAATACACCTGGAGCTAACACACCTGGACTAATACACCTAGACTAATATACCTGGGGCTAACGAACCTGGACTAATACACCTGGAGCTAACACACCTGGACTAATACACCTGGAGCTAACACACCTGGACTAATACACCTGGGGCTAACACACCTGGACTAATACACCTGGAGCTAACGAACCTGGACTAATACACCTAGACTAATACACCTGGGGCTAACACACCTAGACTAATATACCTGGGGCTAACACACCTGGACTAATACACCTGGAGCTAACGAACCTGGACGAATACACCTGGGGCTAACGAACCTGGACGAATACACCTGGGGCTAACACACCTGGACTAATACACCTGGAGCTAACACACCTGGGCTAACGAACCTGGACGAATACACCTGAGGCTAACACACCTGGAGCTAACACACCTAGAGCTAACACACCTAGACTAATATACCTGGGGCTAACACACCTGGACTAACACACCTGGAGCTAACACACCTAGACTAATATACCTGGGGCTAACACACCTGGACTAATACACCTAGAGCTAACACACCTGGGCTAACGAACCTGGACGAACACACCTGGGGCTAACACACCTGGACTAATACACCTGGAGCTAACACACCTGGGCTAACGAATCTGGACGAATACACCTGGGGCTAACACACCTGGGGCTAACACACCTGGAGCTAACACACCTGGACTAATACACCTAGACTAATACACCTAGACTAATACACCTAGACTAATACACCTGGACTAATACACCTGGAGCTAACACACCTGGGCTAGACCAAAGCCTAAACAACCAGTAGCTCTCCAGGAGGAGGTCACTCCTGTTCTAACCAATCAGATGCTGACCTCGGTGGCGAGCCCTGTCGTGGGGGTCTATGGCGATAACGGGATCAGAGGCTCTAGAAGGTCGGCTGACCCCAGCCCGGTTGATGGCTCTGACCCGGAAGGTATAGCTCCTCCCCTCAATCAGCCCCGTTACCGGGAACCGGGCGTACTTCACAGGGGTGTCGTTACACTGAGCCCAGTGGTGGTGGCCCACCTCACACCTACACACACGCGCACACGCACGCACGCACGCACGCGCGGGAACACACACACAGAGAGAGAGAGAAGTACCATGGAGCTAGTCTGTGCAGGTCTAGAGATGTGGAGAACCACAGAAGAAGAGAGAGCTAACCTTCAAAGAGAGCGAGGAAACCCCAGAAGAACAGAAGTCCCTACCTATCAATGAAGTATCCCAGGATGGCGCTGCTTCCCTCCACCGCCGGCTGTTTCCATGTCACCACAACGTAGTCCTTGTTGGCGTCATGGCAACGTACGTCCAGGGGCGCCACGGGAACACCTTCCAACTCCACCTCTTCATCTGTGACACACACACGTAAACACTTGTACACGCACACACCTGTGAGAACACGCACTAACATTTAACCCAACCCTTCTGAATCAGAGAGGTGCGGTGGGCTGCCATAATCGACATCCACGTCTTCGGCACCCGGAGAACAGTGGGTTAACTGCCTTGCTCAGGGCCCGGGGAACAGTGGGTTAACTGCCTTGCTCAGGGCCCGGGGAACAGTGGGTTAACTGCCTTGCTCAGGGCCCGGGGAACAGTGGGTTAACTGCCTTGCTCAGGGCCCGGGGAACAGTGGGTTAACTGCCTTGCTCAGGGCCCGGGGAACAGTGGGTTAACTGCCTTGCTCAGGGCCCGGGGAACAGTGGGTTAACTGCCTTGCTCAGGGGCAGAACGACAGATTTTTACCTTGTCAGCTTGGGGATTTGATCCAGCATCCTTTCGGTTACTAGTCCAACACTCTAACCACTAGGCTACCTGCCGCCCCACTACACTACCACTCAGACCACTCAGCATTAGGTCTGTCACACATCTATCAAACCCTTTAAATCTGTACTGTAGTCATTCACTGGGGATTAGGTCTGTTTTACCACCCCATCTACAGTCGTGGCCAAAAGGTTTGAGAATGACACAAATATTAACTTTCATAAAGTCTGCTGCCTCAGTGTCTTTAGATATTTTTGTCAGATGTTACTATTGAATACTGAAGTATAATTACAAGCATTTCATAAGTGTCAAAGGCTTTTATTGACAATTACATGAAGTTGATGCAAAGAGTCAATATTTGCAGTGTTGACCCTTCTTTTTCAAGACCTCTGCAATCCCCCCTGGCATGCTGTCAATTAACTTCTGGGCCACATCCTGACTGATGGCAGCCCAGTCTTAAATAATCAATGCTTGGACTTTGTCAGAATTTGTGGGTTTTTGTTTGTCCACCCGCCTCTTGAGGATTGACCACAAGTTCTCAATGGGATTAAGGTCTGGGGAGTTTCCTGGCCATGGAACCAAAATATTTATGTTTTGTTCCCCGAGCCACTTAGTTATCACTTTTGCCATATGACAAGGTGCTCCATCATGCTGGAAAAGGCATTGTTCGTCACCAAACTGTTCCTGGATGGTTGGGAGAAGTTGCTCTCAGACGATATGTTGGTACCATTCTTTATTCATGGCTGTGTTCTTAGGTAAAATTGTGTGAGCCCACTCCCTTGGCTGCGAAGCAACCCCCCACATGAATGGTCTCAGGATGCTTTACTGTTGGCATGACACAGGACTGATGGTAGCGCTCACCTTGTCTTCTCCGGACAAGGTTTTTTCCGGATGCCCCAAACAATCGGAAAGGGGATTCATCAGAGAAAATGACTTTACCCCAGTCCTCAGTAGTTCAATCCCTGTACCTTTTGCAGAATATCAGTCTGTCCCTGATGTTTTTCCTGGAGAGAAGTGGCTTCTTTGCTGCCCTTCTTGAAAACAGGCCATCCTCCAAAAGTCTTCTCAGATGCACAGTGAGGAGAATACTTTTGGACTTTCTTGGGCGCCCTGAAGCCTTCTTCACAACAATTGAACCGCTCTCCTTGAAGTTCTTGATGATCCGATAAATGGTTGATTTAGGTGTAATCTTACTGGCAGCAATACCCTTGCCTGTGAAGTCCTTTTTGTGCAATGCCATGATGAAGGCATGTGTTCCCTTGCAGGTAACCATGGTTGACAGAGGAAGAACAATGATTCCAAGCACCACCCTCCTTTTGAAGCTTCCAGTCTGTTATTCGAACTCAATCAGCATGACAGAGTGATCTCCAGCCTTGTCCTCGTCAACACTCACACCCTTGTTAACGAGAGAATCACTGACATAATGTCAGCTAGTCCTTTTGTGGCAGGGCTGAAATGCAGTGGAAATGTTTTGGGGGGATTCCTTTCATTTGCATGGCAAAGAGGGACTTTGCAATTAATTGCAATTCATCTGATCACTCTTTATAACATTCTGGAGTATATGCAAATTGCCATCATACAAACTGAGGCAGCAGACTTTGTGAAAATATATATTTGTGTCTCAAAACTGTTGGCCACAACTGTACTCTCCTTACCTCTCTCTGCAGTGTGTTGGGTGGAGACAGATATAGAAGCAACATTTCAGGAGATAGAACTGAGACAGAGATGCACAGACAGTGCTGGGACAGACACTGGTTAACACTGACCCACTGGTTAACACTGGTTAACACTGACCCAGTGGTTAACACTAACCCACTGGTTAACACTAACCCACTGGTTAACACAGACCCACTGGTTAACACTGACCCACTGGTTAACACTGCCCCACTGGTTAACACTGCCCCACTGGTTAACACTGCCCCACTGGTTAACACTGACCCACTGGTTAACACTGACCCCCTGGTTAACACTGACCCACTGGTTAACACTGACCCACTGGTTAACACTGCCCCACTGGTTAACACTGACCCACTGGTTAACACTGACCCACTGGTTAACACTGACCCACTGGTTAACACTGACCCCCTGGTTAACACTGACCCCCTGGCTAACACTGACCCACTGGTTAACACTGACCCCCTGTTTAACACTGACCCACTGTTTAACACTGACCCACTGGTTAACACTGACCCCCTGGTCAACACTGACCCCCTGGTTAACACTGACCCACTGGTTAACACTGACCCACTGGTTAACACTGACCCACTGGTTAACACTGACCCACTGGTTAACACTGACCCACTGGTTAACACTAACCCACTGGTTAACACTGACCCCCTGGTTAACACTGACCCCCTGGTTAACACTGCCCCACTGGTTAACACTGCCCCACTGGTTAACACTGACCCACTGGTTAACACTGACCCACTGGTTAACACTGACCCACTGGTTAACACTGGTTAACACTAACCCCCTGGTTAACACTGACCCACTGGTTAACACTGACCCACTGGTTAACACTAACCCCCTGGTTAACACTGACCCACTGGTTAACACTGCCCCACTGGTTAACACTGCCCCACTGGTTAACACTGACCCACTGGTTAACACATACCCACTGGTTAACACTGACCCCCTGGTTAACACTGACCCCCTGGTTAACACTGACCCCCTGGTTAACACTGACCCACTGGTTAACACAGACCCACTGGTTAACACTGGTTAACACTGACCCACTGGTTAACACTGACCCCCTGGTTAACACTGACCCCCTGGTTAACACTGACCCCCTGGTTAACACTGGTTAACACTGACCCCCTGGTTAACACTGGTTAACACTGACCCCCTGGTCAACACTGACCCCCTGGTCAACACTGACCCACTGGTTAACACTGACCCACTGGTTAACACTGCCATTTGAACTGACCCACTGGTTAACACTGACCCCCTGGTTAACACTGACCCACTGGTTAACACTAACCCACTGGTTGACACTGCCCCACTGGTTAACACATACCCACTGGTTAACACTGACCCACTGGTTAACACTGACCCACTGGTTAACACTGACCCACTGGTTAACACTGGTTAACACTGACCCACTGGTTAACACTGACCCACTGGTTAACACTGACCCACTGGTTAACACTGACCCCCTGGTTAACACTGACCCACTGGTTAACACTAACCCCCTGGTTAACACTGACCCACTGGTTAACACTGACCCACTGGTTAACACTGACCCCCTGGTTAACACTAACCCCCTGGTTAACACTAACCCACTGGTTAACACTGACCCACTGGTTAACACTGACCCACTGGTTAACACTGACCCACTGGTTAACACTGACCCACTGGTTAACACTGACCCACTGGTTAACACTAACCCACTGGTTAACACTGACCCACTGGTTAACACTGACCCACTGGTTAACACTGACCCACTGGTTAACACTAACCCACTGGTTAACACTAACCCACTGGTTAACACATGCTGTGGTTGTACTTCTCCTGATCTCAGTCTTGGGACTAACGTTCAGCCTTCAGCATCATGGCTTCTCACACTGCCATT
The DNA here is from genome assembly GCF_029448725.1 of Salvelinus fontinalis. Lineage (NCBI taxonomy): Eukaryota > Metazoa > Chordata > Actinopteri > Salmoniformes > Salmonidae > Salvelinus > Salvelinus fontinalis. Next base: position 7,997,043 of record NC_074690.1, read on the forward strand.
CCCTTATAATGCAACCCTTGGCCTGCCTTATTGCTTGGTATTACATCCTATCATATGGTATCACATTGTAGCGTACTGTGAAGTTAACAATTTCAGGTCGTACCTCTGACGAAGACGTAAGCGGAGTAGGACTGGAAGCCAGACTTGGTGTTAACTCTCAGGGTGTAGAGTCCTTCATCCTCCTTGTTAAGATGGACCAGCGTCAGGGTGGCTTTCTCTCCGCTCCAGTGGGTGTGGACCCACTTAGACTCTGCCAGGGCCTTGCCTGGGGAGAAACCACAGTATCACACAGATGGACTCAGTAGGTCACAAAGGTAAAGCACAGGACAGTGTGAAATTAATTTGGGTGCTGTAGGCCCAAGAACAGCTCAGCAACTCTGTGTGTGTGTGTGTGTGTGTGTGTGTGTGTGTGTGTGTGTGTGTGTGTGTGTGTGTGTGTGTGTGTGTGTGTGTGTGTGTGTGTGTGTGTGTGTGTGTGTGTGTGTGTGTGTGTGTGTGTGTGTGTGTGTGTGTGTGTGTGTGTGTCCGGACCTCAGTCATTTTTTTCAAATTTGTGACTCGTTTCAGGAATCTAGGCTTATGTCGCACGTCACTACAGGAGAGGCAATTGAATATAGACATTTATTTTTTATCAAAATGCGTTTTTGGGAATAAATGCCTTAATAACAAACTTGTTTTCTACCCTTAAATTATGAGCCTAGTTGGTTTAGCCACTGAAAAAGTCAGGAACCTTACCGCTAGCCATGATTGGCTGAGATAATGGATGGGCTAGACTTGCCGGGAGATGAGTTTGGATTGGTCTGATGGGCTAGACATGCCGGGAGATGAGTTTGGATTGGTCTGCTATGTAGCATGCTTCTGTCTATAATGGGAGCTGGTCAGTATGTGTTTATTTGTATTTATTTTATTTAACCTTTATATAACTAGGCAAGTCAGTTAAGAACAAATTCTTATTTACAATGACGGCCTAACAAAAGGCCTCCTGCGGGGACAGGGGCTGGCCTTAAAAATAAAAATAAAATTTCAAAGCAGAATTACTTCCCGATTGTTCCTCAACTGCAGTGTATGATATACCATTTTGTAGCTCTGAGTAGCTACTTTTATCCACTGTAAAAAACACTATTTCAAATGTTGCTACATAAGACCAAATCAAGGCGGTCGGTCACAGAAGAAAATATTAAATAATACAAATATATCTTTTGTAATAAAGAAAATAAATGATGGGTCAACATGTAAATATGTCTCCCAGTGATAATCAAAGCTCATAAAGCTTATAGTCTTGATCTGACTGAGTTCTCCATTGACGTGCCTATTGGCAAACAAGTGGAGTCATGAACAGTGCTTTGTTGGTTCTCCTGCGTCCTGATTTGCCTTTTGGCAGCAGACTCACCACTCTGTCAAATGGTTAACTCCGCCTTCTCGTGGCACTGGCTGAGGGCTTGAGACGTGAAACGAAATAGCCCAGCTTGCGGTCGGCTCAAGTAGGCAAAATAGACGCTACTGACAGTGTGTTTTGCGAGATGCCGGACAAAAGGTCATTTTAAAACCGTCCTGCGACTTCTGCCGTGTCTACAGATATCCCCAAACGAAAACCGGCTCTCGGAGAATGAGCGAACAACTGGTAAATAGCCGCTCATAGATATATAGTTGCTTATAGATAGCTGCCGGCAGAGACTTCTATTGCAGTAACGTTGAAGGGCTCTGGTTATTATTACTTAGCCAGCTAGAAGAATGACGTAAGAAGCGAACGTTAAAGGGAGTCTACCGAATCAGCAGAAGCAAAAAATATGCTACTAAGTTCTCATAATAACTTTGCTTTACAGAAAGTAGGCTACTGAGACAGACCTTGATGTGGTGAGGCTGAGGCAGGCTGCAATGCATGCAGGAGGAAGCAGTGGAGAGAGAGAGAGAGAGAGGAAGCAAGCAGAGAGTGGTGTGTACAGTGGTTCCCAAACTTGGGGTTGGGGCCCCATGAGGGGTCCCCTGAGAAAATCTCATCCAACACTTCCCACACTGCCCCTACTCGGATGGTATCGCGCCGTCCCAACCTTCGCTCTCTCTCCCCCGCTACTCTCTCCTCTTCCATCCTATCATCTCTTCCCTCTGCTCAAACGTTCTCCAACCTATCTCCTGATTCTGCCTCCTCAACCCTCCTCTCCTCCCTTTCTGCATCCTTTAACTCTCTATGTCCCCTATCCTCCAGGCCGGCTCGGTCCTCCCCTCCTGCTCCGTGGCTCGACGACTCATTGCGAGCTCACAGAACAGGGCTCCGGGCAGCCGAGCGGAAATGGAGGAAAACTCGCCTCCCTGCGGACCTGGCATCCTTTCACTCCCTCCTCTCTACATTCTCCTCTTCTGTCTCTGCTGCTAAAGCCACTTTCTACCACTCTAAATTCCAAGCATCTGCCTTTAACCCTAGGAAGCTCTGCCACCTTCTCCTCCCTCCTGAATCCTCCTCCCCCTCCCCCCTCCTCCTCCCTCTCTGCGGATGACTTCGTCAACCATTTTGAAAAGAAGGTCGACGACATCCGATCCTCGTTTGCTAAGTCAAACGACACCGCTGGTTCTGCTCACACTGCCCTACCCTGTGCTTTGACCTCTTTCTCCCCTCTCTCTCCAGATGAAATCTCGCGTCTTGTGACGGCCGGCCGCCCAACAACCTGCCCGCTTGACCCTATCCCCTCCTCTCTTCTCCAGGCCATTTCCGGAGACCTTCTCCCTTACCTCACCTCGCTCATCAACTCATCCTTGACCGCTGGCTACGTCCCTTCCGCCTTCAAGAGAGCGAGAGTTGCACCCCTGCTGAAAAAACCTACACTCGATCCCTCCGATGTCAACAACTACAGACCAGTATCCCTTCTTTCTTTTCTCTCCAAAACTCTTGAACGTGACGTCCTTGGCCAGCTCTCCTGCTATCTCTCTCAGAATGACCTTCTTGATCCAAATCAGTCAGGTTTCAAGACTAGTCATTCAACTGAGACTGCTCTTCTCTGTGTCACGGAGGCGCTCCACACTGCTAAAGCTAACTCTCTCTCCTCTGCTCTCATCCTTCTAGACCTATCGGCTGCCTTTGATACAGTGAACCATCAGATCCTCCTCTCCACCCTCTCCGAGTTGGGCATCTCCGGCGCGGCCCATGCTTGGATTGCGTCCTACCTGACAGGTCGCTCCTACCAGGTGGCGTGGCGAGAATCTGTCTCCGCACCACGTGCTCTCACCACTGGTGTCCCCCAGGGCTCTGTTCTAGGCCCTCTCCTATTCTCGCTATACACCAAGTCACTTGGCTCTGTCATATCCTCACATGGTCTCTCCTATCATTGCTATGCAGACGACACACAATTAATCTTCTCCTTTCCCCCTTCTGATAACCAGGTGGCGAATCGCATCTCTGCATGTCTGGCAGACATATCAGTGTGGATGACGGATCACCACCTCAAGCTGAACCTCGGCAAGACGGAGCTGCTCTTCCTCCCGGGGAAGGACTGCCCGTTCCATGATCTCGCCATCACGGTTGACAACTCCATTGTGTCCTCCTCCCAGAGTGCTAAGAACCTTGGCGTGATCCTGGACAACACCCTGTCGTTCTCAACTAACATCAAGGCGGTGACCCGTTCCTGTAGGTTCATGCTCTACAACATTCGCAGAGTACGACCCTGCCTCACACAGGAAGCAGCGCAGGTCCTAATCCAGGCACTTGTCATCTCCCGTCTGGACTACTGCAACTCGCTGTTGGCTGGGCTCCCTGCCTGTGCCATTAAACCCCTACAACTCATCCAGAACGCCGCAGCCCGTCTGGTGTTCAACCTTCCCAAGTTCTCTCACGTCACCCCGCTCCTCCGCTCTCTCCACTGGCTTCCAGTTGAAGCTCGCATCCGCTACAAGACCATGGTGCTTGCCTACGGAGCTGTGAGGGGAACGGCACCTCCGTACCTTCAGGCTCTGATCAGGCCCTACACCCAAACAAGGGCACTACGTTCATCCACCGCTGGCCTGCTCGCCTCCCTACCTCTGAGGAAGTACAGCTCCCGCTCAGCCCAGTCAAAACTGTTCGCTGCTCTGGCACCCCAATGGTGGAACAAACTCCCCCACGACGCCAGGTGAGCGGAGTCAATCACCACCTTCCGGAAACACCTGAAACACCACCTCTTTAAGGAATACCTAGGATAGGATAAAGTAATCCTTCTAACCCCCCCCCCCCCTCTTAAAAGAGTTAGATGCACTATTGTAAAGTGGTTGTTCCACTGGATATCATAAGGTGAATGCACCAACTTGTAAGTCGCTCTGGATAAGAGCGTCTGCTAAATGACTTAAATGTAAATGTAAATGTAAAATCTGTACTAATCTCATCAAACAAGCAAGTCACAAACTTAAAAAAACACGATATGTTACATGAAAATACAACCACTGTATGTTTCAATATGAACATCTCCACAGGACCTATCTTCCCTACAGGCCTACATTAATATACAGCCACTGTATCAATATGAACATCTCCACTGGACCTATCTTCCCTACAGACCTACATTAATATACAACCACTGTATGTTTTAATATGAGCATCTCCACAGGACCTATCCTCCCTACAGACCTACATTAATATACAACCACTGTATGTTTTAATATGAGCATCTCCACAGGACCTATCTTCCCTACAGACCTACATTAATATACAGCCACTGTATGTTTTAATATGAGCACCTCCACAGGACCTATCCTCCCTACAGACCTACATTATAATACAACCACTGTATGTTTCAATATGAGCATCTCCACAGGACCTATCCTCCCTACAGACCTACATTATAATACAACCACTGTTTATTTCAATATGAACATCTCCACAGGACCTATCCTCCCTACAGGCCTACATTAATATACAGCCACTGTTTCAATATGAACATCTCCACAGGACCTATCCTCCCTACAGGCCTACATTAAAACACCATCAACATACAAACAATACAGTTCTAAACATTTGATGTTTTCGTTTCTGAGGCTGCGTGTCAGTCTGAATAATTTGTCATATTCCCCCCTTTCAGGGATATGACATTACAACTGTACAGCTAACAGGCTATGTGTTAGTAGGTGGACTGAGGTGATAATGGCTGGGGTCATTGTACAGCTAACAGGCTGTGTGTTAGTAGATGGACTGAGGTGATAATGGCTGGGGTCATTGTACAGCTAACAGGCTGTGTGTTTGTAGATGGACTGAGGTGATAATGGCTGGGGTCATTGTACAGCTAACAGGCTGTGTGTTTGTAGGTGGACTGAGGTGATAATGGCTGGGGTCATTGTACAGCTAACAGGCTGTGTGTTTGTAGATGGACTGAGGTGATAATGGCTGGGGTCATTGTACAGCTAACAGGCTGTGTGTTAGTAGAAGGACTGAGGTGATAATGGATGGGGTCATTGTACAGCTAACAGGCTATGTGTTAGTAGAAGGACTGAGGTGATAATGGCTGGGGTCATTGTACAGCTAACAGGCTATGTGTTAGTAGATGGACTGAGGTGATAATGGCTGGGGTCATTGTACAGCTAACAGGCTGTGTGTTTGTAGATGGACTGAGGTGATAATGGCTGGGGTCATTGTACAGCTAACAGGCTATGTGTTTGTAGATGGACTGAGGTGATAATGGCTGGGGTCATTGTACAGCTAACAGGCTGTGTGTTTGTAGATGGACTGAGGTGATAATGGATGGGGTCATTGTACAGCTAACAGGCTGTGTGTTTGTAGATGGACTGAGGTGATAATGGATGGGGTCATTGTACTGCTAACAGGCTGTGTGTTTGTAGATGGACTGAGGTGATAATGGCTGGGGTCATTGTACAGCTAACAGGCTGTGTGTTTGTAGATGGACTGAGGTGATAATGGCTGGGGTCATTGTACAGCTAACAGACTATGTGTTAGTAGGTGGACTGAGGTGATGAACCTACAGCAGCCAACATGATAATGGATGGGGTCATTTTTGCATGTTTTTGCTGTTCTCTAAATAGAATTTAAAGTGTTTTATTTGTATATAAATTAAGTAGGTTACAGCCCTGTGTGTGTGTTGTTACCCACCATCTCTGTACCAGAGGACGTCAGGCTGGTAGCGTTTAATGGTGGGGTAGACGATGACAGTGCAGCCCAGACTCAGAGTCTCTCCCTCCCGGCCGAACGCCACCTCAAACGAGTCTATGATGGCTGCCTCAAAGGTCACGCCGTGCTCCGAGCAGAACCCATCTGAAAGAGAGACAGACAGATGAGGGACAACAGAGTTTTCTACAGAACGAAGACAACCTCTACAGCGTAGAGAGACAGACAGGAGACTAGAACTAAGACAACCTCTACAGCGTAGAGAGACAGACAGGAGACTAGAACGAAGACAACCTCTACAGCGTAGAGAGACAGACAGGAGACTAGAACGAAGACAACCTCTACAGCGTAGAGAGACAGACAGGAGACTAGAACGAAGACAACCTCTACAGCGTAGAGAGACAGACAGGAGACTAGAACGAAGACAACCTCTACAGCGTAGAGAGACAGACAGGAGACTAGAACGAAGACAACCTCTACAGCGTAGAGAGACAGACAGGAGACTAGAACGAAGACAACCTCTACAGCGTAGAGAGACAGACAGGAGACTAGAACGAAGACAACCTCTACAGCGTAGAGAGACAGACAGGAGACTAGAACGAAGACAACCTCTACAGCGTAGAGAGACAGACAGGAGACTAGAACTAAGACAGCCTCTACAGCGTAGAGAGACAGACAGGAGACTAGAACGAAGACAACCTCTACAGCGTAGAGAGACAGACAGGAGACTAGAACGAAGACAACCTCTACAGCGTAGAGAGACAGACAGGAGACTAGAACTAAGACAGCCTCTACAGCGTAGAGAGACAGACAGGAGACTAGAACTCAGACAACAGTCTTACTGAACTATACCATGACACTTTTACAACATATAGAGAGACAGACCCAAGACAGATTTCAGATTCACATGGTTTAGGGTTAACACATCTAAAGCATATAGAGAGGCAGGAGACAGATTCACATGGTTTAGGGTTAGGGTTAACACATCTAAAGCATACAGAGAGACAGGAGACAGATTTCAGATTCACATGGTTTAGGGTTAGGGTTAACACATCTAAAGCATATAGAGAGACAGGAGGCAGATTCACATGGTTTAGGGTTAGGGTTAACACATCTAAAGCATACAGAGAGACAGGAGACAGATTTCAGATTCACATGGGTTAGGGTTAGGGTTAACACATCTAAAGCATATAGAGAGGCAGGAGACAGATTCACATGGTTTAGGGTTAGGGTTAACACATCTAAAGCATACAGAGAGACAGGAGACAGATTTCAGATTCACATGGGTTAGGGTTAGGGTTAACACATCTAAAGCATATAGAGAGGCAGGAGACAGATTCACATGGTTTAGGGTTAGGGTTAACACATCTAAAGCATACAGAGAGACAGGAGACAGATTTCAGATTCACATGGTTTAGGGTTAAGGTTAACACATCTAAAGCATACAGAGAGACAGGAGACAGATTTCAGATTCACATGGTTTAGGGTTAGGGTTAACACATCTAAAGCATATAGAGAGGCAGGAGACAGATTCACATGGTTTAGGGTTAGGGTTAACACATCTAAAGCATACAGAGAGACAGGAGACAGATTTCAGATTCACATGGGTTAGGGTTAACACATCTAAAGCATACAGAGAGACAGACAGGAGGCAGATTTCAGACTAGACTCACATGGTTTAGCATCAAGAGGTCCCACTTTCTGTCCCTCCTGGAACCCTGGTGGAGATGTAAATGATATGTAAATGAATATGAATAACACATATTGATTCAGCAAGGTGAACTCAATATAAACTATATTGGCAAAAAAAGTAAGATTTAGAGATACAGAAGAGATGTAAGAACATGATTTGAGCAGAACATACTCTTGATAACCACGGTGGCCACGGAGGAGCTCTCTCCCTTTATGTTGAGAGCAGACACACGGTACTGAGCCGTGTCCAGGAAGTCACAGCTACAAGGCAGAACACAGACATTACAACACCTCCACAACAACCACAACACAGCCCTGTCTGATATACCACACAACCATACAGGGTCAGGGTTACTATAGCTACTACAGCTACCTACCTCTTGATCTACAGAGAGTGTTGTCAGGGTTACTATAGCGACCTACCTCTTGATTTCCAGAGAGTGCATGTTGTAGTTACTCTCTGCTGTGTACTTGTCAGGATGGGCCTTCTCATCTATCACCACATTGTTCTTATACCTGATGGAGGGAGTGAGAGAAGACATTGTTTTCAGAAGAACAGAAAAGGAGAGGAGATCTCCGGGCTAGAGAGGCTTGACTCTTGATGAGAGCTGTTTGAAATATTATACACTGAGTGACCAAAACATTAGGAACACCTTCATAATATTGAGTTGCACCCCCTTTTGCCCTCAGAACAGCCTCAATTCATCGGGGCATGGACTACACAAGGTGTTGAAATCGTTCCACAGGGATGCTGGCCCATGTTGACTCCAATGCTTCCCACAGTTGTGTCAAGTTGGCTGGATGTCCTTTGGGTGGTGGACCATTCTTGATACACACAGGAAACTGTTGACCGTGAAAAACCCAGCAGTATTGCAGTTCTTGACACAAACTGGTACGACTGGCACCTACCACCATTCCCTGTATAAAGGCACTTAAATATTCTGTCTTGCCCATTCACCCTCTGAACGGCACACATACACAATCCATGTCTCAAGGCTTAAAAAGTATTCTTTAACATGTCTCCTCCCCTTCATCTACACTGATTGTTGCAGCTTTTGATCCAGCTTTCACCTGGATTCACCTGGTCAGTCTGTGCCATGGAAAGAGCAGGTGTTCTTAATGTTTTGTACACTCAGTGTATGTAAATCTTTTCTACGTGTGTGTGTGTGTACAGTGCATTCGGGAAGTATTCAGACTCCTTCCCTTTTTCCTCATTTTAATACGTTAGAGCCTCATTCTAAAATGAGAGAAATGAAACGCAGCGGGAGAGAAATGAAACGCAGCGGGAGAGAAATGAAACGCAGCGGGAGAGAAATGAAACGCAGCGGGAGAGAAATGAAACGCAGCGGGAGAGAAATGAAACGCAGCGGGAGAGAAATGAAACGCAGCGGGAGAGAGATGAAACGCAGCGGGAGAGGGATGAAACGCAGCAGGAGAGAAATGAAACGCAGCGGGAGAGAAATGAAACGCAGCAGGAGAGAAATGAAACGCAGCAGGAGAGAAATGAAACGCAGCGGGAGAGAAATGAAATGCAGCGGGAGAGGGATGAAAGGCAACGGGCAAGAAATGAAACGCAGCGGGAGAGAAATGAAACGCAGCAGGAGAGAAATGAAACGCAGCGGGAGAGAAATGAAATGCAGCGGGAGAGGGATGAAAGGCAACGGGCAAGAAATGAAACGCAGCGGGAGAGAAATGAAACGCAGCAGGAGAGAAATGAAACGCAGCGGGAGAAAAATGAAACGCAGCGGGAGAAAAATGAAACGCAGCGGGAGAGGGATGAAACGCAGCGGGAGAGAAATGAAACGCAGCGGGAGAAAAATGAAACGCAGCGGGAGAGAAATGAAACGCAGCGGGAGAGAAATGAAACGCAGCAGGAGAGAAATGAAACGCAGCGGGAGAGAAATGAAATGCAGCGGGAGAGGGATGAAAGGCAACGGGCAAGAAATGAAACGCAGCGGGAGAGAAATGAAACGCAGCAGGAGAGAAATGAAACGCAGCGGGAGAGGGATGAAAGGCAGCGGGAGAGAAATGAAACGCAACGGGAGAGAAGTGAAATGCAGCGGGAGAGAAATGAAACGCAGCGGGAGAGAAATTAAAGGCAGCGGGAGAGGGATGAAAGGCAGCGGGAGAGAAATTAAAGGCAGCGGGAGAGGGATGAAAGGCAGCGGGAGAGAAATGAAACGCAACGGGAGAGAAATTAAAGGCAGCGGGAGAGAAATGAAACGCAGCGGGAGAGAAATGAAACGCAGCGGGAGAGAAATGAAAGGCAGCGGGAGAGAAGTGAAACGCAGTGGGAGAGAAATGAAATGCAGCGGGAGAGAAATGAAACGCAGCGGGAGAGAAATGAAAGGCAGCGGGAGAGAAGTGAAACGCAGTGGGAGAGAGATGAAACGCAGCGGGAGAGAAATGAAACGCAGCGGGAGAGAAATAAATGAAACACAGCGGGAGAGAAATGAAATGCAGCGGGTGAGAAATGAAACGCAGCGGGAGAGAAATGAAACGCAGCGGGAGAGAAATGAAACGCAGCGGGAGAGAAATGAAAGGCAGCGGGAGAGAAATAAATGGCAGCGGGAGAGAAATAAATGAAACACAGCGGGAGAGAAATGAAATGCAGCGGGTGAGAAATGAAACGCAGCGGGAGAGAAATGAAACGCAGCGGGAGAGAAATGAAACGCAGTGGGAGAGAAATGAAACGCAGCGGGAGAGAAATGAAACACAGCGGGAGAGAAATGAAACACAGCGGGAGAGAAATGAAACGCAGCGGGAGAGGGATGAAAGGCAGCGGGAGAGAAATGAAATGCGGCGGGAGAGAAATGAAACGCAGTGGGAGAGAAATGAAACGCAGCGGGAGAGAAATGAAACGCAGCGGGAGAGAAATGAAAGGCGGCGGGAGAGAAATGAAACGCAGTGGGAGAGAAATGAAACGCAGCGGGAGAGAAATGAAATGCAGCGGGAGAGGGATGAAAGGCAACGGGAGAGAAATGAAACGCAGCGGGAGAGAAATGAAACGCAGCAGGAGAGAAATGAAACGCAGCGGGAGAGAAATGAAACGCAGCGGGAGAGAAATGAAACGCAGCGGGAGAGAAATGAAACGCAGCGGGAGAGAAATGAAACGCAGCGGGAGAGAAATGAAATGCAGCGGGAGAGGGTGTATGTGCATGTGTGTGTTTGTGTCTCACCATGCAATACGTGGTTTAGGCCATCCAGACACGGTGCAGTGCAGCTTGACAGTCTTGCCCTCCCAGACAGTCTGTCCTCGGGGACGAACTATGAACTCAGGAGGATGGGTCAGGTTGTCACTGTTTTGCTTCTTACGGAACTCTGCCCTCTCCTCAACCTACAGGGGGACAGGAAGTGGTAAAAATGCTACTCTCTCCTCAACCTACAGGGAGACAGGAAGCGGTTAAAATGCTGCTCTCTCCCCAACCTACAGGGGGACAGGAAGTGGTTAAAACTCTGTTCTCTCTCCCCAACCTACAGGGAGACAGGAAGCGGTTAAAATGCTGCTCTCTCCCCAACCTACAGGGGGACAGGAAGTGGTTAAAATGCTGCTCTCTCCTCAACCTACAACATGACAGGAAGGGGTTAAAACTCTGTTCTCTCTCCTCAACCTATAAGGGACAGATAGAGAGATATGCAGAGATATGGAGAGGAAAGGGTTAACTCCTCTAAGACTGAAAAAAGACCACAAGTAATGTGGTGTCCAGGATGACATTCTTCTGCAGCTCCAGTCAATCGATCAATCAATAGTACTGACCTTCTTGCTGAGCTCCAGTCAATCAATCAATCAATAGTACTGACCTTCTTGCTGAGCTCCAGTCAATCGATCAATCAATAGTACTGACCTTCTGGCTGAGCTCCAGTCAATCGATCAATCAATAGTACTGACCTTCTTGCTGAGCTCCAGTCAATCGATCAATCAATAGTACTGACCTTCTGGCTGAGCTCCAGTCATTCAATAGTACTGACCTTCTGGCTGAGCTCCAGTCAATCAATAGTACTGACCTTCTGGCTGAGCTCCAGTCAATCAATAGTACTGACCTTCTGGCTGAGCTCCAGTCAATCAATAGTACTGACCTTCTGGCTGAGCTCCAGTCAATCAATAGTACTGACCTTCTGGCTGAGCTCCAGTCAATCAATAGTACTGACCTTCTGGCTGAGCTCCAGTCAATCGATCAATCAATAGTACTGACCTTCTTGCTGAGCTCCAGTCAATCGATCAATCAATAGTACTGACCTTCTGGCTGAGCTCCAGTCATTCAATAGTACTGACCTTCTGGCTGAGCTCCAGTCAATCAATAGTACTGACCTTCTGGCTGAGCTCCAGGCAATCAATAGTACTGACCTTCTGGCTGAGCTCCAGTCAATCAATAGTACTGACCTTCTGGCTGAGCTCCAGTCAATCAATAGTACTGACCTTCTGACTGAGCTCCAGTCAATCAATAGTACTGACCTTCTGGCTGAGCTCCAGTCAATCAATAGTACTGACCTTCTGGCTGAGCTCCAGTCAATCGATCAATCAATAGTACTGACCTTCTTGCTGAGCTCCAGTCAATCGATCAATCAATAGTACTGACCTTCTGACTGAGCTCCAGTCAATCAATAGTACCGACCTTCTGGCTGAGCTCCAGTCAATCAATAGTACTGACCTTCTGGCTGAGCTCCAGTTAATCAATAGTACTGACCTTCTGGCTGAGCTCCAGTCAATCAATAGTACTGACCTTCTGGCTGAGCTCCAGTTAATCAATAGTACCGACCTTCTGGCTGAGCTCCAGTCAATCAATAGTACCGACCTTCTGGCTGAGCTCCAGTCAATCAATAGTACTGACCTTCTTGCTGAGCTCCAGGCGGTCAGCTGACTCTCTAATGTGCCTCTTCCTGCTCTTCTT